>NW_028263386.1:9411250-9741875 GCF_051168715.1 Poecilia mexicana | reverse complement strand
AAAAAGTACTAAAAATCTTTGAAGTGACATTAGCTCTCATGCAAAGCCATAAAAAAACCCCACTCTCCTGACCCAGAAGGCCAGAAACCAACAGCGTCTCACCTTTCTGGCAGTAGTCAAACTTGTAGAGCTCGCTGGCCTCAGGCTGGCGCTGGTAGAAGACCAGGTAGTGGGTGATGTTTCCGTTGGGATCGTTGGGAGGTTTCCACTTCAGGATGATCTGAGAGGACGAATTGGAGGAAGACATGGGGTCCAGTGGTACGGAGGGCTCTGCACAGACATTGAGGAAAGAACTGTTAACCAGGAAATATATTTAATGCTCAACAGAGAACAAATAACAACTAGGATAAAAAAAAAAAAGACTGTGTGTGTTGTATACTATGGACAAAATCCCCTTGTCCTTCTTCCTTCATGCCCATGTTCCTAAACAATTGCATATCAATTTATTTTTGGAGTATTTGGAGTTAATGTTCAGAAATATTCTCAAATGTAATTTTGCTGAAAAAAAAACTTGTTTTATTTTCTATTTTCATTCATTTTTATTCTGATTCCAGTTGACCAATACGCCTCTTGATCACTCTAAAACAACTGTTAATTAATTGCAGTCACACAATCCAATTTCCTCTTACATAAACTATGACAAGAATGGAAAAAATACTTTGGTTTGTAAAATGGGTACAAAATACTTAAAAAGTTTTACTCAGGTTTTCAACAAACCTCTTCTATCATTGGTAGCCTGAAAAATTTAGCTCAGAAAAAAGGACATATTGTTTCCGAGCTTTTGGTTTCTGTGGTGTAAAATGCAACAGAAGTTTACAATGGAAATGCACTAAATGCACATTTTTCAGAGATAACCTACTTCACAGATTTGATACAAATCTAGAGATAAATCACAGTTCTTTGTTTTAGAAATTAGAAGAGGAAAATTGCAGTTTCGATCCACTTTGCATTTCAGATTGCTGCTCGATAACGCGGCGCTTACTGGCACACAGCCGCCTGCTCGGGTTCTCCCCGCGCAGCCTCTTAGTGTTTGATGTTTGCGTCATCAACTGCTTTGGTTTTTGGTCGCAGGCCTTCATGCCACAAGTGGAAGGAATTTATTTTTTTTACTTTTACAAATAAAAATCTGAAAACTGCCCCCTTTTACTCAGATGATTCCAAATAAAAAACAGAATTTCCTTCATAAATCCCTTATTTGGTACGTATAATCCTGCTGTGCAAGTTAAACTCAGTTTCACAAAGGTGTCTGCCAACCTAAACAGAGTCGAAGTTGAAACTCGGTGGTGGCAGAATAATGCTATGGGAATGGTTTTCCTCAACAGTGATGGGGCTAAGCAATGAGACAGCATAGAAAAAATATTGTAAATGTTGAAATCCTTTAGTTTTGGTTGGAGGCTCACTGTTGGATCAGTGGCCCAGTCAAAGTCTAGACCTAAATCAAATAAGGAATCTGAGGAGATTTTTAATTACTGCTCTCCGTCCAATCTGAATAGGCTTGAACAACTTTGCCAAAATAGAGAGATGACCCCAAATACTTGGAGATTCTACAATCATTGACTAATGAGGGAACAGCATCAAATGTACACCACTAAAATAAAACTATTTATGTTTGCCTCTCTACTGGCTGAAAGAAAATGTTTGTTTTTGCCAACGCAAGTCTATATGTCTTTTATTATGCCTCTAAATTACAAGTAGCCCTGAAACTTTATTAGTGCTCACAACACTTGTAGTAAAGAACTTTTTTTATTTCCATTTGTTAGAATCCATACTTTCAGGATCTGTAAATAACTCAAATGCCCCGAGTTGATGTGCTCATGGTTTTATTGTGGACAGTCACATTTACAAAACAGCACCACTCTTCACATTATGAGGAACAAAGACGGTGAATTAAGAGATTAATATTCTAATTTGAGGATGTATACATTAAGATTTTGTGTTATTCCGGAGGTATATCATCAAATCCCAAAAAATACATTAAAGTTTGAGATTATAATGTGACGAAATGCGAAACAAATCAAGGATTATGGACAGTTTAGCGACTAAACAATGGACTTCTTTTACCCCTATGTGAAGCTGCCAGCACAGTTATGAACTGACTTTGTTTTAGTTCAAGGTCATTTTAAGGACTCAGGTTATTGCATCAATCACTGTCAACAAACTCCACATGACTAGAAGTTCAGTCAGTGTGAGATTTATGAAAACTGAGGGATTAAACACGAGAGTGTATTGGTAGGATTAAATACAAAAGACTTTAAATTGCTAATCTCTGCTTTTACTCTGTTGTACATTTATAGTTTCAGATGATTTTATCCTGAAAGTCTTTACAGATGACGTGGGAAGTGTGTGTAGCAGCAGAATATGCAATATGGAGTGTGTGTGTGA
The DNA here is from genome assembly GCF_051168715.1 of Poecilia mexicana. Classification (NCBI taxonomy): domain Eukaryota; kingdom Metazoa; phylum Chordata; class Actinopteri; order Cyprinodontiformes; family Poeciliidae; genus Poecilia; species Poecilia mexicana. The sequence goes on along the minus strand of NW_028263386.1, from coordinate 9,739,493 downwards.
TAGATTGAGATTTATTGCCTGTGTGTTATGACGTTCCTCCATGACAATGCGACGAGCTGGTTCGACCGCATTGTCAGACCAGGTTTGATCAGCGCCAGCTTATACTTATACTTATATACTTTGCCCTTCCGATGAGGAATGTTGGTGAGACGCGACAGCGACCAGGAACCGGGAGCAGTCGCCAAACGGGCAGAAAACAACGCTCCCCCGACACGGCTGGCTGGCCGCGGCGTCTCGGCTGGAGATTTGTTTTGTGCGAGCGACGGATGTCATGTTTGATGCGGTTTGCAGGGAAGGAAATATATTTTGTCTGAAAGGAAGACAGCCAGACAGGTCACAGTGTCTGTAATTAGGCCGAGCTGCACGAGGCAGGCTCTGTGGGTGGCAGGGGACACGAAGTTACCAAGGAACGGAGGCTTGGTTAGACACCTTGCATGAGGTGGAGTCCTGTCAGGTCGGCGGCAAAAATAACCGTCCAGCTTCCTGTTCCCTGTTTGCCTTATTTTTGTTTTAAAGCAACAAGCGACTGGATGATGTCCAGTCCGTGAATTTCATCATACTAGACCTGCAAGTAACGATTAATCGGATAAAAAAACAATAATTTTTATTTAACCACTTAAGCTTATTATGTACAGTATTGGAAATATATTAAGATGCAAATAAACTAATAATTTTATTAATTTTTTAAATAAGAAAACTGTTACTGTCTAAAATGCAGTATCAACATTCCTTTAGTGATGATTTGTAGCGAAAGATGCATCTGCATGAACATGTGAAAATCTTTTCTGCTTCCTTCAACATCATTACAGTTTAGTGCTGATCTGTTGATTATTTTTGAGATTAAAGGATTACTAATTAGACAGAAAAATGTGCTTATTAGGTGATTTTTCTTTTTTAAACAGTTTTAACCAAGTGGAAGAAGAAATATACAACTTCAGGACTTTTGTGTAGAACATATTTACAGTCAAAGGTGTTTTTTATCTTTAGAATGCAAAATAAGTGTATTATAAGCCTGGCGGGTCACCAGGCTGTACTTGTGCCCCCACCAGTCTTATCATTGCTCATTTATTTCAGTTTTTTTTTATGTTTGCATTTTGTTGGTGTTCAGATATTAATCTTCAAATAATATGTAATTATCAAGTGATATTTGAAAATTTCCTGTCAAATGTAAACATTTTTTAAGTCAAAAACACGGCAGGCCGCTGGATGAATGACTGGTGAGCGCTCCAACCACCAGGCTTAGCAAGTTTTCTGGGTGGAAACCTTGAATGTATACATTTTGACCTTTTTGGCTTTGTTACTGCTCTGAGTTTGTCGTTAGCCTTTTTGAGTCAGTATGAGCCAGTTAACAGTTAATCAGTTACTAAATAAGTTTTTTTGGTGTTGTTTACACTGTCGGTGAAAGGTTTGTCTGAAATAAACTAAACTAAACTAAACTAATTATTTCACAATTAATATGATTAATTGTTTCAGACCTACTTTTGATGTTTTGATGGTGAATAAAATTATAAGCATTAATTTGATCTCACAAAAATTACATCAAGATAGGAAAAAAAAAAAATCTGAGCCATTTATGTCAGTCTTACTGGTGGCATTGGTGCGAACGTAGATGATATTGCTCTTGGCCCCGTGGACCTGATGCTCGTCGGACGCAGAGAGCTGCGTTTTCACCATGATGGCGTACTGCGTCCATGGCTTCAGCGGCAGGATGAGATGACCCGGCTCGGCCTGCTCTTTGTCTCGGCGCGGCGGGTCGACGTCGGCGATCACCCAGCTGTTGGAGCCGCAGGCGTCCTGCCCGTCAAACTCCGTTACGTTCTGAAAAGGTCTGCAACGATCAAAAAAACAACATATAAATGAAGCGCAGTGGGTGTTTTACATGGGGAAGGATTTAATTTGTTTTACTGCAGTTTGTCATCAGAGTTATTGAAGCAATCAGAAGATGATATCTGATGACTTGTGTTGTTAAACTTTACACATTATTCACGTAAGATGAGTGTTACAATTTGTATAAAATAGAGTATATATTCTAAGACAGATATCAGAAAAAATTAATGGAAGAAGATAAAAAGAGGATCTTTATATTCTTTGTCCAAGGTGACTTTAATGCAGCTCTACTGCTGTCTTTTATTTAAAATAATACAAACCAGCAGAAATAAAATCCTAACGCATCCATCTATACAGACTCACATTGACATTTTTTGTACAATTTATGCAGAGGTGGTGAAGATGGATTAGTATGAATGATTATTTGATATCTTGAGATTTAAAAAATGAGATAATTTCAAGGTTTCCTGACATTTCAAAGACATACTGCAAGTACTGCAACATATTATTCCATGTTGATATTCGTACACTTTTCCCGAAGCAAAATTCAAGCATTTTCTAAGTAAGTTTTAAAAATTATTCCAGCACCGGACTTTGGAGATAAAAACAACATAAATAAATTAAAGAAGAGAGTTTCAACTCGCTGTTATATGGCCTTATTTATCACTGCTGATAATGTCTGATTATAATAATCTAGATGTCATGGGCAATATTAACTAAAATATAACAAAAGTTATACACCCTGTAAACCTGACTGGCTGGTCCAAGAACAAAACATTCATTTGACAAAAAATTGTATAACATATAGGTTAACCTTTATTTCGATTACAAGGATAAAATTGTGCAGTTTGAATAACCAGCATTTTCAAGGAGTTTATACAAAAACCAAGCAGGTTGTAAACCCTCAAAACACATAACTGAAATTCAAGCACTTTCAAGGATTTCAAGCACTTTTAAAGTCCTCAGACCATAGCATTTATTTTAAAATATAAAATATTATATTAATCCTTTAAACATTGAGAAACAAAAGTGGAAGGAAGACACAAAAAAAGTTAGTAAAAGAAGGAATGAAAAAGATAAAGCAAAGATGGACAACAGGAAGGAAGGACACAAGTTTATTACTTCCATGTTTTGAGGGTTTTAAGAATTAGAACTGATTTTAGAAATGACCAATTTTCCACAACGCTGACCTTTTCTTTCTCTTTTTATTAAGGTTCTGAAATAACAACCGTCCGGTTCTGCTCCCACCTTGAGGAGGACTTACGCTTCTTTGTAGAGAACCATGAAGCCCAGCAGGTCTCTGAAGTCCGGAGGCCAGAACGGCTCCCACTTGATCATGATCTTATCACTCATGGTTCTGACCTGGGTGAACTTCAGCACGCGGTTCTCGCCTGGAAAACAAAGAGAAACAACAATTTGCTCAGAAAATTCCAGCAAAATCATGAATTGGAAAATATCTGCAGAAAAATATCTGTGTTTATAGCTTTATTTGACACTTGTCACCTGCAGATTTTCAATCATTTTCTCCCATCTTCCAAATCATAAGGATGGAGATTTTCTCTTACACACCGACGTCATAGTTTATAGATTAAACTGCTTTTCATAGGGTTCTAGAAAACGTAGTGAAAAATCAACTCAAAAGTTTCAATACCTTGAAAGTCCAACTTATTTCCACTCTTGTCATTTTTGTTGCTGTTTTGTGATAAAATGTTACAGAGCTGAAGAATTATATCGTCAATCTTTAGAAAGATTATTTCTTTTTTTGTTTTCTTAGAAGTCCACGTTTACACCTACTCTAGGAAAACAGTAATGAAGCCTCTTAATGCCTCAACAAAGAAAAGAAAATGTCTTGTTCTGTGCAGCTGAGTGGAAAAATTTGCTCCAGTCCGGTGACCTTCACAGGTGAGATGGTTGTTGTCCAAGTAAAGGTCAGATGGAAACCAGAAGTTTAAGAATTTATACAAGCAAAAATTTGAAAGAAGAGGATCAAGACTGAACGAATTAAAAATACAAAAACTGTTTAGATTATTACAGTATCAGCCTGATGAAGCAAAAGCCTGTCTAAATGTCGTTCTTCAGACAATTTATCCTGGTTTTCTCTGAAAAAAGAAAATTTATGATTTATTTTCTACCCAATTTAGGAGCCAGCCTCTTATAAACAACTCATTCTTCAAGCAAAGCACTTCTTTGGAGGGATTACTGTCAAAACTGTGTGGTTCAGCGCTGATTGAGTGTTTTGTTGCGTTTTTCCTCTCCCAGCTGGAACCAACAGTCCTGCTGTCGTCGTCATAGCAACGGTGGAACACTGTACAAGTTTAACCTTTATTTAAAACTTCTTTCACGGACAGAGACGACCAGGATATTTTATGCCCAAAATGTAGAAAGGATGTCAATTGATTCTACTTTTTATTCTGTTACCAAGATCCACTGAATCAATCTATTGTAATGTTGATCTATAGTTTCAAACAATGCTACACCTGTTATAGTCAAACACTATGTGAGTTTTAAACAAAAACTGGATAGAGACGGAAGATAGTGTTGTGTGCAAATAGGCGGTGGAATGTGAACTGAAGGAAACAAAATAACAAAAAAAAAATTATAATAATAAGATCTTTCAACTTCTTCATAAAATCCCAAAAACATTTAGTGAAGTTTACATGCTAATATGCTAATATGTAAAGACGTTCAAGGGAACTGTTTGCACTGTTTTCCACTGTGCTGCTGCTTCTTAGAAAAACAAAATCAGAGTAAATGTCTCCAGGAAGTTATCTACAAACACAAGACAGGAAGTGACAATAACAGCTGTGCCATGCGTCAGTGTGTGTCTGCTACAACAGTCACGTCTGCAGACTGTGGTTCCTTACATGAGGCCTGGTCTCCGTTGGTCTTGGAAGCGATTTCGTTCTTGACCCGCCGCTCCTTGGTTCCCGTCACCTCCTCCATCTTGCGGATCTCGGACATGCAGAGCTTGGAGTTGTAGTGGAAAAACATGCGGCCTTGCAGGATGGTCAGCTTGTGTTTGGACCAGTCCCAGAGCTGCCGCAGGTTCTGGTTATCCAGGGCGTAAAATGAATAATTCCTGGAAAACAGCGGATGGACTCACAGTGAGCATTGAAGGCTATTTCTGACTGCAGAGCTTTAAATAACAAACATCCACCACAATTTCAGGATTAAACTTTGTTTGTTTTTGAGAGCTCAAACCAAAAGCACAAAAAAAAAGACATTTGGAAATGTCAGACTGTCTGCTTTTAACTCATAATTACAGGAAGAGGCTCTGAAATAGTTAAGGACGAGGGAGGATTACCCGATTTCCTGTTCTTCTCCGCGAATGAGGCGGAGTTTGCGGAAAAATGAGAGGGATACGAGAGCGTAGGAACGTCGCACTGTGAGGTAACCAGTGATCTCCTCCAGCTGGCCCAGGCTGGCCTCCAGCTCAGCTGCAATGTTGTCTAGAAAAAAGAAGAAAAAAAAACATTGAAACCAATCCTGAAACCATAAAAGTGAGTTTCTTGAGGCACTAGAGACATTTATTAAACAGTAGCTGGACATAAAGAGAAGGGGAAGAACAACACATTTATTTTATCATCAGCTGTATCTTTAATATTTTATTTCCATGTTTTGTTTTCTAGCTGCTTGACTGGGTGCTCTTGACGTAGCCTCTTTGTTTTGGACAAAGTCAAAAAGTCAACAAGCCTTTGTTTTGCCCTGCAGCGCTGACGGGTTGCACGCTGTCATGTGACACCACCAAACAGACCGTAGGTACTCACTTCCTCCCCGCAGGTTGATGACCAGGCTCCCATTGAGGACGGTGCAGCCCCTCAAGGCCTGGGCGGCAGTGACAGAGTCCACCGTCTTCAGACCCATGCACACTTTGGGACAGGGTCCTGCGCAGGGCGTGCAGTTGAGACTAACAAAAAAAAAAAAAAAAAAAAAAAATCAAATGAAGAAGTTTAGAAAATATCTAAGAACAGAAGGGTGTGCTAATCCTAGTACCTCTTTTAATAGTTCACCAACTAGTAGGTTGTTTACACTATGGCGCAAAGTGAGAATGTTTTTGACTCAGCAAAATATGCCCATTATTTAAATCTGATTATAAAGATAACTGGAGTAAGTCTGTTGCAATAAAACTAAAATACTTTAAAATACACTTTAAAATAGTGTCGTTAGTTTATAAATCACTGAACCGATTACCACATAATGCATGAATGATCTGCTGTTGTCATAGCAACCTTCCAGGCCTCTCAGGGCTTCTGGTTCTGGTTTCCATCCCCAGAATCAGAACCAAACACGGAGAAGCAGCGTTCAGCTTCTATGCGCCACAAAACGGGAACAAACTTTCAGAAAACTGTAAAACAGCCGAAACACTGAGTTCCTTTGAGTCTAGACTTGTTTATAGAGGCTTTTGTTCCATTATTAATGAAACATTAACCAACATTTTTGATTTGTAATCACAACACTTGGAAGTTTATAATGTTTCAGATGTTGATTTTTGTGTTTTTATGGTGTAAATCGCTTTAAACTGCCTTGTTGCTGAAATGAGCTATAGTTATAAACTTGATTGATTACTAAATTCATCACATTAAAAGGAGCTTGATAATTTTCATTCTGATGATTAATAATTTTTTAGAAGGGGGCAATTTTGTTTAAAGAGACAACATAATACATTTTATGTTTGGTTTTGGTTGTGTGGTTTTCATTTTTGTTAAATTTATTATTTTTTCGTTGTCATGTTTTATTTTGGATATCTAAAATACCTTCCAGTTCCAGTGTTAGAAGCTCTGGCCAAAATTTCTGCTTATTGTTCTTCAAAAGAACAAACCTGCATTATTATACCATCATGAATATATCACTACAAAACAGCAATATTATTACTTATAGCAATAATTACTGGGACAATTTATCACTTGCTTTCTGCTTTGTTTGATGCAGTTCCCACATGTTGGTTCAACTTCAGACTTTTACAGGTTTACTTTTCATTTAATCCATTTTTATACAATATTAGAAATGCATAAAAATATGTAAATAATTAAATCTCCTTTTGAACAATAAAATAAACATTTTATTGCCTAACGTGCAATAACAGTATTTCTTTAGTGAATGCTTCCTCATTTGTAGTAAAAGATGACTCTGCATCAGTCCTTTCCGTCCGACTTACCAATAAAGTGTAGGATTGATCTGTTGATTATTTTTTGGATTAACCAATTAATATTTGATAGTAAAAGATGCTTGACAGGAGATTTATTTTATTTTTTTACAGAATTTGAAATGGGTGAAGCTAAAAGTACCACTTCCCAAGTTCTGGATAGAAAATATTTATAGACGAACGTGTTGTTTTTTTTTTTTTTATCTTAAATTCAAAATATACATTTTTGGTACCATTTTGGCTTAATTGCTGCTATGAGTATGTTCTTTCAGCAAGCGGCCTTTTATTAGTCTATATATTCTGGTTAATAGTCAATTGCTAAATTAGTTGACGGTTATTTCAATAAATTAATTGAACACGATTAATCTGATTAATAATTTCAGCCCGAACTGTGATTACTACGTTCATGTTCGGTCGAAGTCGATTTTATCAGAAAGTGAGAATAGACTTTTGCTTGAAAGTGGTGAAAAACAGTGGATTCGTTTCAATTTTTTAAATAAATCTAATTTAAAAATACTTTATTTGTCCCAAAGGGAAATTAATCTGTGGCTGTAGATTGATAAAATATTGGATGCAACAGGTCTACAAAGCAAAAGCTGTTGCGACAATGGAAGTGAGCAGCAGCTGATCTGCGACGCGATGTTGTAACAGTAGATCAGATTAACAAACAGCTTCCAACAGCAAAACAAGCAGCTCATGTGACGCAATTCTTAAAAAACGGCAGGCGCCTCGAGGGGAAATAAGCATTTCTATCTTCCACATAGCAAGCTTTGAGCATCGTTTATTTACTTAGTGCATAACTTCCCTGAACCGTCTTGACCCTTCTTGCTTTTTTCCTTACTCTCTGGTGCCACATCCGCACTTTTACTAACTGCGAGGAGAGCACCGCTCATCCTAACAGCGAGCCAAAAAGGGGAACAGAGACAGTCACAGTGCGAAAAGCCAAGGATACGAGTCCAAATGGGTTCACTACAGGTCGACAGTAGCCTGGAGGTTCAGATATGCAGGCTTTGTTGATTCATTTCCCTGGAAAAGCGAGAGCAAATCTGCCCAGAGAGCGGCTACCTATGCTCGATTTTGAGCGGCTTTATTCTGGAGACAACGAAAAATCTACAGCTTATCTCCAAAAACTGGCAAAAGTAAACTAAACAAACACTTTAGTTTAATATCTGATCATTAAAAGAGGCTTTACCCAACATATATGTATGGGTTAATATTACATTTTTATCCAAAGATTAGCTTTATGCCTCAGAAGCTCAAAGCAGAAAAGAGCGTGCATCTTTTCTGTCTGAAGAAAGGCTGCCCCGGCGCTCCGTCTGCTCTCTAGCTGCTTGTCAGGTGTGAATAAGCGCCGTGTGACTCTTTAAACGTGAAGGTGCACACTGTTCAAATGGGAGATTATGTACTCTGCAAATCCTCTGTGGATTAATAAAGGTTAAACACACATAACGTCACAAACAACCAGAGCACAACGGCTTTTCCCCGTCACAGCTCTGAGCGACGGCCTGGCTGGACTTCGCCGCTGCAATCGGCTCATTGACAAACGTTTTTATTTCCTGCAGAGAGACCGAAGAACAAAGCCTCCAGTCAGAGTAAATGGACGGTAATCCCTCAGCGCCCGTCACGTTCTGCTGGTGTCTAAACATTCATGATTTACAGAATCACACTGATTTTTTTCAGGTCAAAATTACAGATTTTCCCAGATTCTGATTTCAGGAATTTTGATGTCAAGAATTGTTTTTGATTTTTAGGCATAAATAAAGGTAAACAGTAATTTATGAACACAGTATTAGATGGATGAATGGATGGACGGATGGATGGACGGACGGACAGATCGATGGATGGATCTTATGAACAATACCACAGAATAAAGTTTTAAGTTTTAAAAGTTTCCCATATTTATTCCCACCAGGTGAATCCTTAAATCAAACTTTTTCCTTGTCCTCTTAGGTAGAAACTCGGGTTTTCAGCTGCTGACAAACTGGCTCTCAAAACAGAAATAAAACCCCAAAAACGTCAGCGTGACTCCTTACTGCGATACGAGGACAAACGTCTAAACATAACAGGCTATAAACGACCGAACAGTGAAAGCAGCTTCACGTCTCAGTAGCTGCATTTGCATACCACTCGATCTCTGCAGTGCAGACACCTGCAGACCAGAGAGCGACACCAAAATGAGGAACACTGAGTCAGAAACGCAGATGTGCCAGCCTTCCTGCACCGCTGCAGCGCTCTGACCTCACTGTTGGTTTCTGTGTGCAAAAACAAACGAGGTGATGCCAGCGCTGTGGGGACTTTCAGGTCCTTCTGTTACAAACACGAAGCAGGAGTTTATAGTTTATATTAACAAAACAAGCAACGTTTTCGATTCCAAAACCCTTTCAGCTACTGAATTATTGCATAAATAGAATTATAAGCTCAACAACAAAGATACTTATTGTTTTTCTGTTACTCAACCATCAAATTTGTAAAAACTCATATTTCAAGTGTTTCAGGGACCCCCGATCATTCATGTATCATCTTTGAGTGAATGATTCTCTAGAAATGTAAACTGTGGATGCTAATCATGCTTAGCATTTAGATGCTATTTTAGACTTGGATAGTTTCGTTAAACTAATTTTTTGCACAATTTGCACACAGAAATAGCATTTTCCAACATCCCATCAGATTGTGTTTTGAAGCAAAAATTAACCCCTAGTGGGGGAAGAAAAGTAGATTTGTCGCTCATCGCTGTTGTTTGCAGACGTCACTTGTGTATCAAATTAACAGACGTACCAGAAACGCATTACAAAGGTTCCAGAGAGCGACACCAAAATGTTTCCCAGGACTTTTCTATGTAAAACTTTGTATTTACAAATAAATAAAAAATGTTAATCTATTAAATTAATCGTAATTATCTCATTAAGAGTCCTGGCCCCAGTTAATATAATTTTTTTTTACCATAAACTGATTACAGACTTTTAAGGAACTTTAAGTTTCAACACGGTTTTTAAAATTCCCTTTGAGGTGTTTTCCTGGTCTTTCTAAAAGTGGAAAATTAAATATTAAACATGAAAGCGATACGAGCTCAGTGTGGGAGTCGGAGGTGAGCCTTGTTTTCTGCAGCAGAGCACAGAAGGAGCAATTTTCAAAATAAAAGCTTGATGGCTTTGGTTCAGCTTGGTGATACATTTTGTTTTTACCTAAGACCAACAAAAGGGAGAGATCTCTGTTACTAAGAGAGAGGAGAGGAGAAACAACATGGGAGAGGGAGCTGATGAAGCCGTTTCCACGCCGACCCTCAGATCAGTCCACAGCGTTTTCACTGATACACTCACGCTATTGGCTGTGTAATTTTGCGTCATCGAGGTCAAAGTTCAAGAAATCTCTAACAACACTGTGCAGACTTCACTGAGTTGGGGGTGGATCCACGTCAAGCGTAGTCAGAACGCTGCGTGGCGCATACGACACAAATGAATGAGTTTCAGTGTTTCCTTCTTCCATCTTTCCTTCCCTCTCTTCTTTTTGTCTCTTATTTTCCCTTGTAGTTTTACACCCTTCTGTCCATTTTGTCTTTCTTTCCAGATTTCTTTTGGCATCTTTGTTTTCTTTCATTCTACCATTTTCTTGTCATCTTTCCTTGTTTTACAATCTCCTCTTCCTCTCTTTTCTGGATTTTCATCCATGTTTCATTGCATTTTTTATTATTTTTCCAATCGTCCTATCATTTTTCTTTTCTTGTTTCTCCTTCCTTTTATTTCCAATTCTTGGCTTTTATCCATCTTTCATTGCATTTTCTCCAACATTTTTCCAATTTCCTCTCCTTTAATCCTTCTATTTTCCTTTCATCTCTTCTTTTGTTCCCTCCTTCATTCTTTTCCCTTCCATATTTAATTGAGATATGTTGAATTTTTTTGCCCCGCTTCTGCTCTTTTCTATTACACATCAAATGCAGGTGATGTAAAAAAGAAAAAGCACACATTTTGACTTAAAACAGCAGAGCTACAGAGCAAAGATGCAAAATAAAATCTATTCTAAAGCAGCATACAATGCACACTTCGCTGATTAAACATCTTCCCTGCAGGCCATCAAGCAGCCATCAGACCGTCTCGAGTGTCCACTTACGTGGAGGAGTTGCCTATCGAGTAGCCAGAGGGACACTCTGGGATGCAGGCACCGTTGTGGATGACGTATTCGTAGCAGTCAGAGCTCTTTTCCTGCTTGCACCTGTTGTGCAAATTCTGGCAGAAGGCGAGGGAGACGCAGCGCCAGCCCTTGTAGGTGAAGTAGTTTTCTGGGCAGTGCTCCACGCAGCTGTCCTCGTGCAGGAGGCCGCGGCAGGCCACGCAGTGCCTGGGCGAGTTGGGCCTCAGGCAGCCGCCCAGACACTGGTAGTGGCAGCAGTCGTCGTCCTTGGTGCAGGCTCGGTGTGTGCAGTTGATAGGACACACTGCGTGGAGAGGGAAGAGACATGCAGTTTAGACGGAGTGGGCCAAAGGGAGATTTTAGGTCTTGCAGGCCATAAATGTGCATGTGTTATATTTTTAGTCTAAATAACAATCGCAGAAATGTTACACAGTGAGATCTTTCTTTCAGCAGGAGAGAAATCCCTCACACAGCATAAGGCAGAGGATCATCTGTCATGTGGCAACAAGCGTACTGACTGCAGACAGCAGGGGTCCACCACTGGTCATTAAAGAAGCACATAGTTATCCAGAACACTGGTGGTCAGTAAGAACAAACTGCACATGGTATTTAAAGCAGAGGTGTCCAAAGTGACCCAGGGACAATTTGTGGCTCTCAGAGTCGGGCTGGGCGACAGACTTAAACGTTTTATCGCAATATTTTCATGTGACAATGGTAAACGTGACAATAAGAACGATTTATTTAATCTTTTGTAGGAAACTGAATGGCTGTGAATGCATTAGGTAATTTTATTACTGTAGCACATTTTCAGAAACAAGGCAATTCAAAGTGCTTCACGTGAATGAGAAAGGAATACAACAAAACAACAAACCAAAGGAAAGAGCAAAAGAAGAAAGAATAAAACAAAAAAGTGTAAACCCATGTTTACACTTTTTTGTAAATGATTTCTAGATTTATAAACTAGAAGGAGTTTCTCTGGATTTTAACTTTGTTCTAATTCCTGTTTTGGGTTGAGTGAATATGTGAACTAGATGCTCCTGTTATAAGTACAAGTACTCCATAATTTATAAGCTACAAGGAGTTTCTAGGTTATAATTATAGCCCAGCAAGCTCAAATAATGCTCTTGAGAAACATTCCCATTTGTAATCACATAAATAACTGAGATCTGTTTCACTAAACTGCACACACCAACTGCATTTAATTATATTTTCAAATTTATTGAGATTTGTTGATGCTCTCATTGAACAGTTTGGTGTAGCTAAAAGAGGCCACAAACCTTTAAGATCCTTCAGCCTACTTTACAGATGATTTCTTCTACAAATCTGGAGATAATCAGGCCTGAGTGTGGAAAAATCATCTGCTTTAATTCCAGATATTTAAGGCCTAAAATTAGGAGTTTCGGGATTTTCTGGATTTTTCAAGATCTTGTAGATGCCTACAATAAATCAGCTAGTTGAATGATAAATTAAAACAAAAATTCCCATTAACATGATTTATAGGTTTTAATCTTTTCTCTTTCTTTTTCTACTAAACACTGGATGATAAAAGCCTTCAGTCTGATGTTTTGGCCTCAACAAGCCCTTTTTTTGAAGGACAATTTTGTGTACAGAGCCTTCATAATTCATTTTATTTGTTGTTGTTAATTGAAAGATAAATTAAAACAAGCTAAATAACTTTCATTTGTTTTTCTTTTCTCTTCTTTTGGTAGAAAAATGTTGTCCTTTTTAACAAAAACTTAATATTTAATTTTATTTGTCGTTTCTGTTTATTTATTTTATATTTTAAAATGTCTTCCAGTTCCAGTGCTAAATGTTCATCAGAATTTAAAGTTTATTGTCGTTTGAGAATGTGCTTTTGGATTTTATATCACTTGAAAATTGTCTCAGAAAAACAATATTATCATTTATCACAATAAATTCTGGGACAATTTATCGTCCAGAATATTTTTGTTACCTTGACGAGTCTAATTAACATCGTTTTTTTAGTTAATTTAAATTATCTCATGGTGTTGGTTTCTTTGCTGTAAATGTCACAGAAAACTCCAACTGTATTGATCTTTATTGATTTAAAGCCTGATTGTGCACAGAGTAAAACTCTACTGTTGCATAACCTTCAGGCCGCGCTGATTTGCAGGTGGGTTTAGCCGCTAGTGACTGAATGTAGGTGAGGACAAATTGTGCGAGCGTAGATGAAGGATTCACCGACTAACTTGAACGCTGGAGATTAACCTCTCGTCCATGAAAGCCAGATTAAATCCGTTACGCAGCATGTGTTTGTGCGTGCGTGTGTGTGTGTGTGTGTGTGTGTGTGTTTGTGCGTGCGTGCGTGCGTGTGTGTGTGTGTATATGTGTGTGGAGGGGCTGCCAGTCATTGAGGTCAGAGACGGACAGCAGGTCAAACCATACATACAGGTGTCTTTGAGACGACAACAGTGTGAAAAACTAATTTTCTGTTTTAAAAAATGTGGTTTCCACAGACAGTAGGGACATGTGTCATGAATAAACTCATCATTTGTCCATTAGAAGAAGAAAACAACGCAGTGTCCTCTTCCATTACCTGAGGGGAGCATGAAGAGCTGCAGGAATATGTGTGTGTGTGTGTGTGTGTGTGTGTGTATGCGTGTGTGCGTGTGTGTGTGTGTGTGTGTGTGTGTGTGTGTGTGTAGAGCAGCAGAAAGAGGAGAACGGCAACATGAGAGGGCGGCGAAGGGGGGGAACAGTGGGGCGGCGCGGCTGTAAAAACAAATGATATAACCACTGTTCATTTTTCAGTCATCTTCACACAAGTTGAAGCTTTTATTTCCCTTCCTATTTGTTTGGAAAGCTGCTCTTAAAGCTATCCCCACATGCATATTTGCACACGAACATGCGCCGCGCAGCAGAGACTCCTGATCCTCGGCCAGCGCTCCACGCCGCAGCACAGACCCAGCAGCAGATCCTCCCTCAGTCATAGCCAATGTGTTGACTAGCTGCTGCAGCCAGCCATTCAACTGGCCTCTCCCATCTCTGAGGAAGACGGCTACAAACGTTAACCCTCTCTATTCCCTCACAGCGACAGAGGGAGAAGCTGCGAACAGAAAAACTGCCACGAGAGTCGCACAGAAACAAGCCGGCGCTGAATGAGAGCAAGTCTCGCTGCCTTCACTGCGCTGCACTCATTCACTGAGTTTAGGTCTCTATTTACTATGCATGGCTGCCGTACACAAAAGAAAGCTCCTGTTGAGGAGAACAGAGCGTTCGACAATAATGGGGTCACGCTCATGTCAAAACAATTATGGTTTGTTGTTATGAGGCCGAGCAGCTCCACGCCTCAGTACATTAATCATCTCTCCTCTCATCCATGACTTTAGGAGATTCTTATGGACTCAAATATAATATTTTCAATCGCAGGAACATCTAAAATCAAAGTTTATTGGCTTGGATGGTGGAGGATTTTGGTTCTGAATTTGTGCATTTACCACTTAATGGATTGGAGATGACTCCCTAATTTAATCTAGACAGAAAATTGGTTTATTTTCATTAAAATAAGACGTACATTTTACATTCAGTAAACATGACTTAGCTCAGAAGAACCGAGTTGAAAACAGATTTTTGCGACATAAATCTATTTTATGTCGCAAAAATAGATTTATGCCATTCCCTAAAAACAAAAAAGATTTCCTTTTTTGTTTTTAGGGAATGAATTTAATGTTTTTAAAAAAATCCCAAATTGTGGTTTATGTAATCTGCAATCAGTGTAAAATAATCTGATCCAGGCTTAATCTCTTTATGAAGTTAGGTTGAAAATAATCTTTGTATTTTCACTAATAGGTTTGGTGCTTTTATTATTTAAATAACTTCATTACTTAGTTAATAAGAACATAAATATCGACATTTGTGTGGCATAGTGGTTCAGTTTTATTCATTAGATTTATTTTAAGAGCAGTTTTAGTTTGTGTGCACCATAGATAGATTCTGCAATAACATTTTAAATGCTTTTTTTGCCACTTTTATGCCATTACAAAAAGAAATACCACAAAATATTGTGGTATTGGCAATAAAGATTTTCTACTGCTTATTGGAAAGGGTCAAATTAATTTTCAATATCCCATTTTTATTCAAATTAAAAATAACAAAATAACAAAAATTGTTTAAAGAAGTACTGTGCCATTTTCTTGATATTATTTTTGATCCAAAACAAACTTTTTAGTTGATTGGAAATAATTTTAAAACTAAATATACAAGTGTTATGAATAATTTTAAGTGAATTTAATACATGCCTCATTCCAAGACCATTCAATGCCAACGAAGATTTAAAAATCTTCCTTTTTTTAACTTTTCATAAGGCTAAAACTGTTTTCAAAGCATCTCTGTTTATAGCAGAAACATCCAGTTCATTTTTGAGCATTTTTAGATGTTGAACTAGTATAAAAATATTAAAAAGAAAACAGTGAAATATCCTTTTAGCTCTGCCCCTTTTTCCAGTAATCCCAGCTGCATGATCTGAAAGCACGCATACCCTCTGATCGCAGCACATTGTTGTGTTTAAGAGGTGAAAGAAAAAAAATCTTACAGTTGATCTGAAAGGATCGTTATTGGCGTTTTTGATTGCAATCCCAAGGGCTGTGTAGTGAATATTAGTTTATCTTTTATCTTGAAGAGTTTTGAAAACTGAGTAAATTCAACAGAGCTGGGTTTCTGCCAACTTTAATGGAGTTGGAGTTGAAGCGCTATATACCACTAATTTCCACCATTAGCACTGTTTGTAAAACTAAAATCACGTCTGTAAGCTGATGCTGAGAAGTTATTTGCCGTCTTACAACCTGAGAGGCTCCAACAGTAACGAAGAGTGATCACACTGAAGGAGATGGACTTGTTTTCTTGTGTGCTTGTCAGAAATGCTTTCAGGGTTGAGACCTTGGGGACCTGCGAGAGAGGGGCCAACCCAAGCCAACTTTGATCTTTGTGAATGAGGAGGGGGGCCTTTAGAGGGAATTTCACATTCTTTCCTTTAAAACATGCAAATCTTTAAATACATGGTAACTTCCTGGATTGTTATTGTAATTAGGCCTGGAGCTGTAACGGTTTAAGGGGAACTGAGGTGTTTTTCCCACCGTTAGTCCACTCCAGTTGGGCCCGGTCAGCATCTTCATGCTTTATCTTCCATTGGTACAATCATCAAGCAACAATAAATCAATGCAAGTTTTCAAAAGACAGTTGGACTTAGACCTGTTGTCTCTTGTCCTCCTAGTCTGGTTCCACTGACACCGGTCGGGTTCTGACCGATCTCTTGTTATGCAGCTTGTCCAAAGTACAGCAGGATCACATGAAGGCCAAGCAAAAAAGCTGCAGAAATGCCTGGCTCCTTATCGCATTAGCCGAGGCTTCGGTGGGAATGGAGGCGGGGTAGGGCTGCAAAATGAGACCCCCGATCCCCGAGGCTTTAAAACAGGCTGCAAACCAACCAACAACAAACCAACAGCACTTCAGGCTAGAGGCGACCAAGAAGAATACACACTGTTGCCAGCATGAGGGCGAATGAAGCGATCTGCGCCATGTGCCAATATGAGATTCACCGAGTGGGGACATGTAGAAAGGCAGAAAAGAGTGCTAAACAGCCAAAAATGCTGAATCTTAAAACACCAAACAAACACCAACCTGTTTATGCAATCTTAGATAACTCTGAGCGGAAACTTCCAGATTACATCCATGAAAAATAGGGAGTCTGAGAATTTCAAAAAGCAGAATGTTTCTGGAGCGATTTTCCTTTTTTAGTCTTCTTTTAGGGCAGCGATGAAACAACAGCGCACTCAGACTATTTGGGTTGCGATCACTTTGGATCAGAGAACATGGCAAACAGGGACGTGGTGGAGCGCTGGCTGCCAATTAAAATTCCACGGCAATGACAAGGGTAGCATTTAGCTTCTTATGAAAGAAAGTTTTTACTGAAGGCCAGAAGAAAAAAGGCTTTAGGGAGACACATGGCTGAAAAGTTAGAAGCAGAGTGAGAAAAGTAATAAACAGAACCGCTCATGTTTGAAGCCTCATTCCCCACCAAGATGGGTGAAAACAAGACAGGTTAGCAGTTTAAACATTGAATTAAATGTTTAAATCCAAATTTATTACTCCAAATTTAGGAGGAAATTGTGATTTTGTTAGTCTGCTCAGACAATAAAACCTAAATCTTGGCACCCCACCTTGTAGAGAAACTGTTAATTAAACTCCAGTAGAGTAAATCCACCTACAACACCTTAAACCACAGATGTCAAACTCAAGGCCAGAGGGCCAAATCTGGCCCGCTGTAGCTTTCTATGTGGCCCTCTAGACCAATTACATCAATAAATCTGCAAAATTCACATAAAATCAACAAGTCTCCACATGTTTTTTCTGATTTTACTGCACATTTTCTCAAAGTTGGTCAAAAACATTGCGTTTAAGTGACTGCTGCCTCAAGCTTTCTTGATTTTAAAGACTGCAAATAAAAAGTCACATTTAACATCATACATTAGTAAAAATTCCTTACAAACATTTCCAAATTGGCACCACAAAATCTGTCATTTTGATCGCAAAAAAAACACTAAAACAATTATAAAATCCTGGAGGGACAGCCATTTATTGATATTTTAACAGTTTAATTGGTTTTTATCAATATATTCTGGCACAACCGGCCTTTTAAGAACATTCAGATTTTTGATACGGCCCAAACTGAAAATGATTTTGACACCCCTGCCCTAAATTAACACAACTATCATTTTACTAATTTTCTTTAATCAACAAATTTAAATCTATTTGTACTATTTCATAAAACCTAATTTTATTCAGACGAATTTCATTTATCACCTCATCTACACTTTTTCAGCCCTCAACGATCTGGAATACCTCTAGAACCTGTGCATAATTGGTTCGGTTTCCTGGTTGGCACTGAACTTTTATTTCAATTACAAATTTTTTAAATGTTACTTACAAAGCCAGTTTTCAAGTGATTGTTCTGTTAGATCATGCAGTTAAGCAAATTACTAGCATGATTGTTGTGGGGGATTTGCTGGAAGTGATAATGGTGTATTCCCATAAGTGAGGAAAAGTTTTGAAAAAGGATGACTGCCCTCAATCTTTTTAAACTTCACCTCAAATTGCCAGCTAATTGGATTCAACACTCAAAATGTTCTCGCTTTTTTAACCGCCATGTGAACTAAAATGGCCCAAACGTTGTCTCATTTGACAGTAATCCTAAGTAGGGAGTGAAACTGGGTTTTGGACTGGAGACAGCTGGCTGACATTAAGCTGTTGGAGTGGCTTGAACCTCAGTCCCACTGAAACTCTTATCAGGTTTGTTTAAAAACCTGGTTTGTGCCAGAAAGCAAGAACTTTATGTCAGCTTGACCCATCACAAGACGAATGGGCAAATATCAGACCAGAAGCTTGTTAATAAGTGACATAACACGAGTGCTTGAGGTGCTACTTACTAGGACATTTAACCAAATAAGGTTTTATGCCTTTATGATAGAAAGTTTGTTATAAATTCACAGTGGGGACCACACTTTTGCATTTTAGTAGTATCATTCCATCCTAAAAGCAAAAGATAAATCATAATCAGCTTTATTGGCTAAGTTTGAGCACACAAACAAAGAATGTGACTTTATTTCCACTTTGCTCTCAATGTGTAGTCAAGTTAGAGTTCGAAATATAAAGTGATAAACACACAAAACATGATTCATTCTTCCTGAATAAGTCATCAGTTTCCAGTAAACGTAGCTTTCAACTCTATCTAGCGCAGAGTCGGTTTCTCATCACATATTCAGCAAACCATCACAACGGATTGTTTCATCGCTGCAACCGTTTCCCAAAGCCGAACACCACCAGTGAATGTTTTCAGAAATATAACCAAGCTTTTTCCACCCCTGTAATACATTACTGAACATTTATAATGGTAAAAATACTTTGAAAGTTGACTCATGCAACTCATTTCTGCAAATAATAATTCAGCATAAGAAAAAATGTGATAAAAAAAGAGATGCTGGTTAACACACTTAGAAATGTTGTTATCTTAGGAAGTTCCAGATTATAATCCCTGTTTGAGGTTTTGGTTAAGAGAAAAATAAATTTTAGCATGAGATTAGATTAGCTGCTATCTTAAGTTAAACTGTGCAAAGACAAAAATACGTCTTTCAAGTTGCATCAGAGCTTTTCATGCTTGTTATTGTGCAACAGACAAATTTTGCATCTACCAATTTGGTATCATGTGAAAATAAAATTTAATTAGTATGTCAAATGTTTAATATTTGAGCTAGAACATTAACTTTCAAGGTTTCCCCCAGAAAACTTGCTAAGCCCAGGTGTTGCATGTTAGGGCAGTCCAGCAGCCCGTCGTGTTTTTGAGTTAAAAAATGTTTAAAGTTGACAGGAAATTTGAAAATATGACTTTATAATTATGTGTTAATGAAAGATTGGAAGATTAACACCTGAACACCAACTACAAAGTCTTAAAAAATGCAAACATTTTAAAAAGACTTAAATAAATAAGCAATGCTTAGTCTGGTGGGGATACAAGTAAAGCCTGGTGGCCCGCCAGGCTTTCCACTTTGCTCTCAATGTGTAGTCATTATTATTAGCACTTTATTAGCAAAGTGCTAATAATACACTTTGATCGTTTAACTGCTAAATATTTCCATGACGATACCAGGTGAGATTACCTTTTACTCTTAATTTTACTGCAAAAATTATAGACGTAAAGGGAGATGAAACAGATGGACATGTAGATGGATGTACGGACGGACAGACAAATGGAAATATGTCTCTTTTTCCACATTTATTCAGATCTGTGAAATATTTAAATCCAATTCTTGCTTTTCCAGACTGCCTAGAAATTCAGAAAATAGTTCTGTATTAAACTAAAACAACAAAACTTGCACCAGATATTTAGCAGCATTTCGTTTTGAGGAAGTTCCAGATTATAATCACCATTTGAGGTTTTGGTTTGTAAAGGAAAAAGAAATTAAACCATGATATTCACAAAAGTTAAAATCCGGTTTTACACATCTGCAGGTTTAAGAAAGTTGTTGCAACTAGAAGGTAAAGGTGGTGGCTTCACAAAATGATTTCCTCTGAATTAACAAAACCTGACTGGGAGCACTACTTAAAGACCATAATGAAGAAACTTTGGAAAACCAAGTTATAGATCATACAACAAACACAAACAATCCAATCAAGCATGAAAGCAGAAAAGCAGTGACTTCATAAAACCAAGGGCTTATCATCAGTTTTATTTCCACTTGTTGGATGGCCTGACTCCACGGCGGCAGCAGGGCACGGTTAAGGCGACTCTGGGAGCAACAGGGACCGTAAACAACTTCATTAACCGGCTCCTGCCTCCGCTAATAGAACAAAAACACATCAACAACATGGAAAAGCACTTTTTGTTTTTAATGTCGGCCCGACACCGCCGTCATCCAAAACGCAGGATATCTAACTCGTCCGTGACCGGAATAGAAATGATAAACACCCTGTTCTCATTGATGGGCAATTACGTCGCCTGTTTGGCAGGCAAATGACGCACGGTGCGGCCTTGAATCTTCATTTCCTTCCGGATATCAGCGTCAGGGTAAAATAATAAATAATGACTTCCCTAATGCTCAACTTTGTCTGGGTAATGACATCAAACGCTGATTTGTTCTTAATGCAACATCAAGTGATGTGTTTTGTTTTGTTTTTTTTGTTTTTTTGGTTAATGTCAACTAATTAAATTTAATTTGAGAGAACAAAGAGTATGTCCTTTTTAATCTATTTTTGCAACAACAAGTTTGATCTGGTAAAAAGATTAGGATGGAAAAGTGGGAATAAACTGGGCACCAACACTCAAATTGATCAAAACAAAGGTTAGGGACTTTTTGCTCTTGTTCTGCAACCATAAATGGGTGTAAATACGAAGCTTTGGCATCGTTGCTCCAACCAAAAACATTAAGATTAGATTAACAAAAAAGATTGCATGTTTTCGACCAGGACTGGGCAACCAACTTTTCAAAAAGGGCCACTTGAATAATTTTTCTTCAGGGCTGGATTTATGTTAATCCAGGAATATATTTTCATTGTACATTACATATAAACTTTTTTTTTTCTGTTTTTGTTTACAGCTGAAGCTTAAAATTGTTATTGCAACATGAAATACTGACAACAAACTTTATTTCATATTACTAATATTTATTTTTTTAGAAAAAGCATGTTTAGTCCTGGGATCTGCAACCTTTACAATCCAAACAGCCATTTTCTCAGTCATGTAAATAAATCTGTTATGTAACCTTTTTAAATAAAAAGACAACTTATAATTCTTGCTAAATACCAACCACACCAAATTTGTTGTAATTTTTAGGTTTAAAATAAAAAAACGTTTACAAAAAGAGATGCGGATATTTTAAAAAAGTGTTTGTTTCCAACATGGTGGCAAGTAAAATACACAAAAAATTATATTAGCTTTATTTTTAGTATCATGTTGTAGACATGAAAAGAAAAATGGATAAAAAGAATAGGCTAAAAGACAATGCTTATTGTTATATGCATTATTATTGATAATTAAATTTATACTGTCTACTTTAAAAAACAGATTCTTTATGTCAAAACATCTGGCAATAGAAAGCGTACGCTGCTAATACAGTTTTCAAGAAACTAAGCTGCACGTCTTTTGCACCAGATGAAAAGAAACATGATTATACTATCATCAGAACAGCAGCAATCCGTTTGAAACCAAACGGCTGTGGTGAGCGAGTTCATCGGTGGAGAAACGCCTGTCGGCTGCTCAGCTTTAACGAATGCCTGAAATGTCTGAGATTCCATGGGAAAGGCTCCAATAGCTGCGTGGAAAGGGTTTGCAGGGTGCAACTCCACAAGCGCAAGTGCCAGAGCAGTTAAGTCAGCTTAAAGAAAAGAACTTATGTGGCGTGTGTGAAGGGAGCTTAGAGGCGAGCTGAAGGCTTGTAGAGAAGAAGTTGGACAAGAGGGGGAAAAACCAGGAAGCATATTGTTACAACTTGAATTTGTCTGATCTTGTCTGGGTGTCTTCTTTTGCACCGATGATTGTCAACCAAAATTCCTGCAGCAGTAAATCAGTCCAATGTTTTGGATATACGGTCCCAAAAGCTGAAGCTCAAGTTACCTCTTAACATAACTGCCTCAGCGCTGTACATAGAATGACAAGTGGGTGACACACTTGGCTGGTGTGCATTTCAAGCGTTGCCAGGGGCAATTCAAATAAACAGCAGCTTCGAGTGAAAAGCTTTACTCATTTACAACCCTCACGTATGAACCGATCCTAAAGAATCTCGCCTCAACGCTGCGTTAGTGCAAAATCTTAAATATTCTGGAGGTTTCTAAGTTGACTCTTTTTAAAGTAAACAGATCAAACTTTGAATCATAAAATTGTTATGAGAGTCTTTTTAACGAAATAACAGGAAAAGCGTGGAAGTCACTTAAATTTATATGGCTTTATGGAGCAGAGAGCTGAATCGATTAATCAGATTAATCGTGATTAATCGTCAACTAATTGAGTAATCAGTTATATATAATTAGATTCAAAAAAGGTTATGTGGTGAAAGGACACTACCCAGAGAGCAGTAAGTAAGCCAAAACTGTACAAAAATATATTTATTTTGCATTTAAGATAAAAAAAAACAAAATAAACAAATCATTGCTATTCTCTATTGATGAGTCAAGCAAAAAGCCCTGAGCTTTTTACATTTTGATATCAGAAGTGTTTTTAGCTGCAGATGCATCCCTTTTGCTACAAATAATTATTGCATTTTAGACAGTACAATGTTCTTATTTAAAAAAGGAATTAAATTATTTGTTTATTTAATGTATTTCTAATATTCAGTAACATAAGCCTAAGTGGTTAGATGAAACATCTGCAGAATGTGCCAATTTTTTTATCCAATTAATCATCTGAATACAAAACGTATTAGCACAAAACCATTATGAATCTGCAATATTGCAGCTTTTAAGTTTTTACTTTTCACTTGAACTGTACAGAAAAATGGTTACAACATTGAGCTGTATTTGTCACCAGTGTCACAATCCGGGCCTTTTAACAGCAATAGGAAATTAACCGTTGTTCTTTAGAGCACCTTGTTTGGCCTTTAGGTGTTAGTAATGGCAAAAGTTGAGATGTTTTAACAAATTTTTGTCAGTCTGTGTCAGAAAGTGACGGCAAATCAATCTTGCAGAAATGAGCAGCACTTATATCTGGAAAGCTGTTTCATCAGGTTGAATAAAACATAATTTACGTCTCGCAGCAGCTAAAAGCAAAAACCTAAAAGTGACAGAGTTACATTTTGCATGGCAGGAGGTATTAAACCCACATCATCCACCTGAATATTTAAAATTGACTTCTTGTATTAGGTCCTGCAACAAGCTAGGCCTGTCATAATAACCAATAAATCAATTAATCGCCTTATAAATAAAACAAGCTGAATAATTTCCATTTGCATGATTTATTGTTTTTCTCTTTCTGACAAAAATTGGATAACATTTTTCAGTCTGGTGAATTGGTCTCAACTATCACTTCTTAAAAAGGACAATTTTGTTTACGGAGACTTCATAATTCATTTTATTTGTTTATTTTGGATATTTAAAATGCCTTCTAGCTACTGTGTTAAACGTTCATTAGAATTTAAAGTTTATTGATCTTTGAGAATGTGTCAATGTTGCCATTACCATTATATTACTTGAAAATGGTCTCAAAACAACAATATTATCATTTAATTGCAATTTATCATCCAGCAAAATGTGTTATTCTGATTAAAATATCCCTGTAGGTCCAAGGTACATTTCTCCCCCAAGAAAATAAAACAAAAAAACCCCACTATTTTCTCACGGATTGTTTCACTAGTAGCCAAATTTGTCCTGCTGACATCCAGGGGTCACATATTAGTATTTTGTGCTACCGAGACCTCAAGTAAGGCCTCGGCGTCCATTCATAACTTCAGACGGGAAGCAGACCAACAAAGGCAGGAAACAATTGAAGAGAGCTCTTGGTGAACTTCTAGAACCGCCATTGTTTGGAGTGGAAACGGACTGTGGCGCCAGCGCTGGCCGTTACGTGTGGGACCCGCTGCAAGGTCAGCGGCGAGGTTGACCAAGGTTTACACTACAACATCTCGCCCGCATGATGACCGGCCGCCACGCTTTTCCTTCCGATATGGCCAGGATGGATGACGGATGTGTTCATATCCACGATTACACCACAGTGTTACCCCCCCGTATCCCAGCAACAAGGACAAACAAAGGCCGTCGTCTGTCTGCACAGATGCGGAGGTTATGTCCCCCATGAGATTTATAGTGCGAGTTACTGGTCCACACATTCACACAGACCCTTCCAAACCTATCAAAGTCCCTCTTGTGATTGGTGGAGAGGCATGTGACTTGTACTGAGTGTAAATTTGGACCCTCCGTATGGAGTAAAGGTCTTGTCCTTACCTAACCTCACTCATTCACAGCAATAAGCGGTCACGAAAACCCAACACCTAGCAGATCGAGGCGCTACAAAACAAAATGCCAGACCGGTCAGAGAATCGGTACTCAGTGGAGAGATGTTGATCATCTTAAGGGATCCTCATTAAATATGTAACAAGTCCAACAATCCCAAACACAGGAGAGAGCTGCAGCAGGAAAGGAGGAGCACAAGCTCCTTTGAGTGTCTCATCTCCAGCTGAGAGCGGATAATTAAGCTCTCATTCAATAATGTGAATAAAATACGAGCCACCTGGGATACTCAGGTTCATTTGCGGGTGTTGCTTAGTGAAAGCCAGTAGCGGAGACGTTTCCGCGCAGGGCAGATTTGTCAGGGTTCTTATACAGTTTTTATTTTGAGATTATGTGACATTCCAAGTAAATTTGCCAAACCTCTTGCTAATGTTTTTAAAGTATAAGTATAAACGTAGCAACAGCTTATAGCAGATATTGCTATAGTTGTCAGCCAGGTGAATATTTGTGTTATTTGGGGGCAAATAAGACAAATAAATTAAAGTTACATAATATTACCAAAGTTTCAGACCATGGCTGGAAAACGCATCACAATATAACCATGTCATATCAGTCAATATCGATAATCACTTATTCATTTTTTTTTTTGTTTTAAATATCTGAAACGCTGTTAAACTGGTGTCATGACCTTTCCTGTTTTATCCACAATTTTCACTCCACGGCATTGTTTTTTTTATTATTATTATTTTTAAACAGTTATGAGGCACGGTGGTGAAACCTTAAACTGCTGCTGCGCCACAGGTTGTTGCTAGGCAACCACAGAGTGAGTCAGTTAGTTGATGCCACCAACTTTTGCTTAACAAGCCATGAAATATTGAGCGACTAAAGCTTTTCCTCTGTCTACATCTCCCAGAATGCTGTGTGGTTCTGAATCAGAGTTCAGTGAAATTAATTAACATTTTATGAGACGTGACTTCTATTCACACTGATCACATGCCTACCACGATATATATACAGTTATTGATTTATTGCCCAGTCCCATTTCTAACTCCATAGAATCTATATTATGCCATAACATCGTTTTAGGTAAAATGTCAAACTGAAATGTCTTTTGATTAAAGCCACAGATTAGAGCAGTTTCAATGCTGATCTAGGTTCAGCATTTCCTGAAGTTGATCGTAAAATGTATCCAGGTTTGATGCCCATGCTAGTATTTTCACAGGCTCCTGTTACATGGCTGTAAACATAAGGAAATGAAGGTGGAACATGTGCTGCCTTGTGGTGGAACATGTGCTGCCTTGTGGTGGAACATGTGCGTGTGTATTTCACAATGTTCTGCTGCGTCGTGACCAGGTATTTGACTTTCCAGAGAAAATTTCCAGCATAGCCAAACAATTTGTGGATCAATTCCTTTAGTTGGAAAGCAATATGGAAGCAATATTTTTCCTATTGCATCATGTCTTTCAGAGCCTTCAAAATAAAAGCCAGATACACAATAAGTGACAGGGGCAACAAGCACAACAAGCACAGGAGATGGACTGAAAAACCCAAGATGGATGGTTTTCAGATTGATCAGGATTAAATATTGTGTTGGAAATATTAGTTTAATTATGCTATTTTTAATGATTAACTTTAGTGCATGTGGAAATATTAGACAGATCATGAGTTTATTGAGTACTCCTCAATTTTGGTTAGATTTAGACTCATAGTTTAAACAATATGTAACTTTATCAGTAGAACATTTTCCTTAGATATAATGATCCCAATTTGATTAAAATTAGTCTAATCAGTAGTTTTTTTAAAATATAGTACATCACTTTCTTAAGAATCTATAAATCATATTCATCTGAACATGTTTTAGTTCATTATAACCAAAGAAGTTGAAAACTAATCAGAAAATATTGAGTCCAACAGATGTTTTGGTATTGAAACTGCTCATGTCTGTGTTATAAGAGTTTGAATATATTATATAAAACATGTACCAATTTTTATAATCAAAATCTGCTGTTTGATGCACTGGGTCAGAGGTCAGGAGAGTTCTGTGGGTTCAGTAACCAGTTTGAGGCACTTTGAAATGAGAAACACAGATAGCTGATAAACTCTGGTCCCACTTTCTTGAGTAAAATGTTTCTGTTTGAAAATGAACAATCTATTGTTCGTACCCTGGGAAAATGCGCAGGGAGGATGGGTTAGGCAGCGATGAATTCATCCCTTGGTCTTGGTAAACACCTGCAAGGTCTCTGGCTGCAAACAGCAACACGTCATTATGGGCTGTCTGAGACCACCTCTAAACGTTACATTAGAACGCATCAGACAGTAGAAACACGCCTTGATATAAAAGTAATTGAGCTAAAACAGCTGGTCAGATCACTGGGGTGGAACCGTCTTAACTGCCACACGCAGTGGTCTCCGAAGGCGTGTCTATGTATTGTTGTATTTTCCTAAGGTAATTAATTTTCTTCTTTGTGGCTTTGGTTTCTGATGATTATGTTGAGCTGTTGGTGTGATTTTTTTGCATTTGATTGTTTGAATACATTCTGATTGATTGTGACTGCTGTCTTTGTGTTTTCACTTTTACACATGACATTAACAAACCTGGGGAGACGAGAGAACAACGAGCAACAGGTAGTAAATATCTCGTTTCTCAACAATTGACAGAGTGGACAGAAACATCTTTTTGTCTTTTTCCAGGCAGTAAACACACCTAACCAAGCCCTTTCAGGTCGTAGTAACACCGCTCTTTGGTGTGGACGCTACGACTTAAAAGATGTTAAAAACTACAGCCTGAGGAATCTCATACACTTGGGAAGCTTCTTAAAAGGAAATATTTAGGCTGTGAGAGAGTGGGACTTCTAGCAGATACTATGAAGGTAGAGCAGAGCTAGAAAACTCAGATCGAAGGGTAAAAATTTTAGAGTTTCTCTCACACACACAGTTAAATTTCAACTCTGCTACTTACAACAGGAAGGCCACAAATACCTATTTTGAGTGCTGTTATATGTGCCAATACAAATGTTAGATAAAGGAGAATCTGCCTAAAAACTGGCCTTCAACCTTAATAGAAAGTCTGATTACTAAGATACAAAAAAAGCTGATTCTCTCTTATTTTTCACTAGTCATGACATATTCTTCATAGGATTAATACAAATGTTTGTAAATTAATTCATAGGAACAGCTCATTTTAAATCAATGAGGGTGTTTTTAAAACTTATTCATCCAGTTTTTTCTTTATTTAAATTTAAAAACCACTAATTTGTGGTCTAAGGCAACGCTTTGCATTATGAGGAAGTTATTACCGAGATCTTCGACTGTGAAAACAAAATTGATCCTTTGGTATGTTTTAATAGAAACGGCTATGAACTGGATCTACTGCTAGTCCAAGCCTAATACCAGAACCACTTTGATCTAAAGACCCTTCTATATAGCTGGTTGTGTGCTTTTGCAAGTATTTTTGAGTTTCCTGGTCATCTCAGAGATATTTTAACAACAAAATTTTTATAAATTAACCTGAATTCATTTATAAAATCATGCATTTTCTCACATTTCATCCTGGAATTTAATACTAAATTTAGTATTTTTATACAATTCACCTTATTGTACAGTACACCAATGAGGAGCTAATTAAAGATTAGGTGGATTATGCCATGTGTTTAGAGCAAAATAAAGCTTTTCAGTCATGAAATCAATGACACATCTGACATAAAAAATATTTAATCTGATGTTAAACCATTTAGAGTTCCTGATTTTATTAGGTTCCGTTTTAATTTTGTTGTTTTGTTTCTTCAAAAAAAAAAAAAAAAGACATTTGCTGTGGCTAACCAGCACTTTGTCTCTGTAATTCTCTGAATCATTTTCTGAAAATGAGGTGTTAATGTGAGTAGGCGTTAATTTACATTGTATTATATGTACATATATAGTGCAAAATGTCTTTGATTAAAGGCTGGAGATGTGCTAAAAGTAGCAACAGCGCAGATCAGAGGAGGACACGGTATGCTTCGCAGTCGTCCTGTGGTTCTCGCTGGTGCTTAACGGGTCTTTTCATGCTTTAGCGAAAGTAGGCAGAAAACCGCAGGTCCCAGACCACAGGACCACAGGTCCTGCCTGAACAAAATCCCTCCCCATGACTGAAAGGCAGCGCTTTCCCGTCATCATCTGGTCTTAATTCACTTTCATAAACTGGCACGACTAGGAAATCATTCAGAAAATCATTCGTAGGCAACTACGAACGACAAACCAAGCTGTTCAAACAAAACCCTGAATAATTGTAGGGGTCTAAATTTCAAACGATAATAATAAGAGAACAGACAGGAAAGTTTGTGTTCTTAGCGACATTTCAACCTTTCAGCTGCATGACGCCAGCTTTTTGTTTTACAGTAAACACAGCGGCAGAAGAGAAAAATAAATATGCCTGGATGTCGAACTTCTTCACCCCTTTCAGCTGAGCAACAGGAAGGCTGCAGCCGACGGGGAGAAATGTTTACAGAATGACTGGCAAGGTGTCGCTATGTGGAGCTGGGTTTCAGCTGCAGAACCTGGCCTAATTGTTTATACCCACCACACAACACAGCTCTGACATTCAAACATCAAAAACACAAAAGTGTTTTGTCTTGAATCCACTTGAAAGTTTTTTGTGACACACTGACATTCAATTTGACTCACCCACAATTTTTGTCGTTTCATTTATTGTCTGTAAATAGCAGGTAAGAGCTGCAGCAAAAAAATAAGAAATTCTCGTCGAAATAAATTGCTTTTCAGACGCTATTTGATATAACTTTAAACATCCGAAATGTTTAGTAAATTTGTCTAAATTCAAATATCTTTTACAAGCCGAAAAGAATCTGAAAGTGATTTGAAGAGATGCAAATGTATCCCATAGTTATCTAAAAACTTCACCCATAAAATACACGTTTCATCAAAATAGTGTATTATTTTGTTACATTATAAACAAGTTATTCCCAGTCTAGACAGGGGGATACCTCATCATAATTTAATGATGATTAAATGTTTATACAAAACTTTAACTGAATTAAATACCGCCCCTCCCATTTGTGCTTATGGGGCAAAACGTGCTTTGCCTGTGGCTGCATTTTGATTAAAACCACATTTTCTGAGAACATATTCGGCTTCCACAACACCAACATGCATAGGCAGCATCTTGAATCAAATATTACACACAAACTTGGAAAACAGGGTTCAAAATTGGGCTGACTAATGGTGCGTTCACACCAAACGCGTTTTATCAGAAAATACCAGTTCCAGCTTGCTGGATGTGAATTCGTAGCTGTACTGTAATTTCCCAAAAGTAATTTCCATTCATTAAATTAGCAATTCTGACACAATTTACATTCATTAATTGCTCAAATTGTCTGAAATCCTATCTCACAAGTCTATTATATTAATCAGATTAATCACAAGGAGTCTATTATTGAAATAATCATCAACTAATTTAGTAATAGATTAATCGTTAACTGGAGTATACAGACTCAAAAAGGGCCATTTGTTGAAGGAACATAATATTCAAAGCAATAATTAAGCCAAACTGTACAAAATATTTATACATTTTGCATTTAAGATTAAAGAAAACTTTTGCAAATATTCTCTACCCGCATTAGAAATATTTTAACTGCAAAGCTACGTTATTGAATTTTATGCAACAAAACGTCTATTTTCTTTTTTAAAAACAGAATTGAATTATTTGTTTTTTACTTAATGTATTTTAATATAGTATAAAAAATGCTAAAGTGGTTAAATAAAAAAATCTATGTTAATTGATTAATTGCCAGAATAACTGATTAGAAAAAATAATGACAAGTTGCAGCCCTGCATGATATAAAGCTCTACAATCAAGTCTGCCAAGACAGAAATAAATATTTTTTTTTAGAGATTATATTAATGTTGAATGATGGGAAAAGGCTGCTTACTTCGTTGGCAGTGGCTCTGAGTCCAGCAGCGTTCGCTGAAATGCCCGTTGATGGTCGTCGAAGGGCAGGTGGTCTTTCCGATCGACGCCCCTGGGCAGACATCGCCGCACTCTCTGTCGTTTTTGTTGGCCACGATGTAGTTGTCCTCCACCGAGTCGAGGATCTTCGACCAGTCCAGGGTGGACAGGTAGCAGAGGTCCGGGTTCTTCTCGATCCTCACGGCGCCTCTGGTGATATTCATCAAGCTGTGGAGGCCGATTTCTCTGAGCTGGAGCATCTCGAATATCACCAGGGCGTAGTTGAAGAACAGGTTGTTGCCTCGGATGACCGTCAGGTTGGGGAAGAGGCTGCTGAGGCTCTCCAGGCCATAGACTCTGAAGAGCAGCAGGTAGTCGGTGACCACCCTCAGCTTGGGGAAGCTCAGGCCTTGGAAGTCCTTGGGTTTGGTCCCAAACATGAGCAAGATCTTCAGGTGGCCTTCGATCACAGTACAGTTCTCGAGCTTTCGCAGGTTGGTCGCATTGTTGCGGATGTCCTTGCTCGAACAAACTGAAGATACAAGAAAATGGAGAAACAATTTTTTTGTAAATTGGGCTTTAAATAGACAAAAACAAGGACAAAGGAGTACTCTGTGAAGCAATATTAACTAAACTGCCCTTTATTTTATAGGTTAAAGTTCAGTATTGCCCTCAAACGTAGGTTTATTCTTGTGCAATTGTCTGCTGTATTTCACCAGATGTCTGCTCTGTAAACAGGACAAGGCCTCATAGGGGGGAGGAATATAAAAATCAACCTTCAGATAATTAGAGAGAATGTTTTATCTTCAAACATGTGGTGGTGTCTCTGGCTCTGACAAAGAACAGACCATTGAAGATGACATTTTGTTTAGCAACCACATATCTGCCTGTGAGCTACTGTCAAATATGGAATGCTGTCATCAAGCACGCTGCGCTCATCCCTGGTTACGCTGTGTTGCGGAGCTTCTCCTGCAAATCACAACAACTATACAAAAACCTAAAAAAAACTGAAAAACATTTGGTAATGCATGAAAAATATGTGTCTGTGTGGGCAGCTGATACGCTTGTGTATTTGCACCAGCTGTAGATTTGTAGTTTTGCCT
Organism: Poecilia mexicana; assembly: GCF_051168715.1. Lineage (NCBI taxonomy): Eukaryota > Metazoa > Chordata > Actinopteri > Cyprinodontiformes > Poeciliidae > Poecilia > Poecilia mexicana. Next base: position 9,707,911 of record NW_028263386.1, on the reverse strand, counting down.
GTCCTCACCCAGACACACAAATCCTGCTTGATGAGAATTCCTTGACTGCTATTGCGCAGTTTGGCTGCATTTTTTCTGTCTCCATTTCCAACTGTACTAAAAACATAATCCTGTGGCCAGCCATTATGAATCTGACAATCCCTCCAAACACAAATCACATCACCAGACAGCCTAAATATTTTACAAGAAAATGCTCCAGACCTCCCCCCCAAAAAAGAAGAAGAATCCTAAAAAATAAAATAAAATAAGATGTATTTCCACAGTCCGATGATTCACCAGACTCACATTTAAAGATTTTCATCAATCATCTTTCAATGTTCCATCTGGAGCTGTAACCACTTATCGAATGATTCGAGGACCTCAGTTATTAAAATTCAAAGCTACATTAAATTATGTTTTATTATTAGTACACCATGTTCTGATTGGATTATTATTTGTGTTGCGCAACACTCATTTTTGCCAATAAGCTATCAATGAATGCTAATTGCTATTAGCAGCTATGGAGGAAGATGTGTGGGATCAGCTAAATAGAAATTTTTTTTTTTAAAAAGAGTAATGTGGAAAAAATAAAATATAGTTTAGAAATATTTTATAAAGTTTTTTCATACTTTAAACTTGTAAAACTGAATTTTACAAAAACCTCAATTTCAGTTTGCTTTGTAATTTGTAAAGGTTAAGGTGAAATGTTTTATTTCTCACTGTACTGAGTGATTTTACACTTTAAAAAGGTTTATTCTATCTGCCTTGTTCATCATTTTCTTTAAACAAATTCTAGTTTTAGAACGGTTGTCTTGCAGAAACAAAGTTCTGTGTTTGAATCCTGACCATAATATTTCATAGCTGAGTTTTGTTCTGACCATGTTCTGTGGCTTCCAGAATATCAATAAAATAAAATTAATTGAAGACATTTCCAGAGAACGTACTCTGCATATTATCCAGTACTGCCTTCAAACATTCTGCTAAATGTATCTTAACGTTTTCCATGAAACAAATTTAAAAATTGGTAAAGATTAGCTCAACTTCCCCTGCTCTAAATCTCCCCAGCACATGTTCCCTCTTACATAGCAACATAAACAACGAAGCCAATAAAGATTATTCCCTCTGCAGGTGCTACTCAAGCCACACTCCTGCCTCGGTTTTCCAGTTCATGGGTCCACACAGCTGGAGGTGTGTGACCCGGTGAGCACTCCGATGTGTTTACTGCCCGACTCACCGCCAAACTCCGCATCAGGCCAACTTGGCAGTCATGTGGAGAAAATGGTGCAACAACTATAAGAAGCTCATTGAACACCGTCTGCTCAGCAACATTACAAGGTAAACAACACAAAGAGCCTCTGAAGAGTGAGGATCTAATCTACTGTATGCGTTTTATTTATGACCAGGCTTATGGGATATGTGGGATTGAGCTGACAACACTGAGAAAGTCTCACAATCCTCCAGGTTTTGAAGCCCATAAAAAAATAAAGAAAAACTTAAAACTTTTATCCCTTTTATAAATCAATCATCAGCTTTTCTGGGAATATAGTGTGATACCAAAGTATTCAGACTCCTTGAGGTTTTTCACATTTTGTAAGATTACAACAGCAATCTTTAATGTATTTAACTGGGACCTTATGTGACAAAGACAAAGTAGAATATACAAACACATTAATATTCTAACCAAACAAAATATTTTATATAAACTTCTAAACAAATGTTTAGAAGATAATTATAATTTTGAACATCTGCAATATAATAAAGCATTAAAAAAACGCACTTTTCTCAGTTTTGCTTTTACTCGTAACACTGCTGCACATACTCCAGACCAGCAGGTGGCACTAATGCCCCGTAAGCTTCTTTGGGTGCATTCACACTGCAGCCTGAAGTGACTCAATTCCGATTTTTCGGCAATTCCGATTTTTTTTGCCGGGGCCGTTCACACAGCCAGTAAATGCAACCTGTATGCGTTCTGCAGTCTGAACATGCAAATGACCTGAAAGTGTCCCACATGCGCAGTAGAGGGCGCAATAGCGTCAGCGTTCTCAGTGTTCTGCCAACTGCCATAAAAAGAAGAAGTGTTCAGTTTTTACGGAAGTAAACATGGAGGCTAACGGTGGAGCTTAGCTTACATATTTGAAGTTGTTGTCCAACTGGAGCAGCATATTAACAACTTAATCCTCATATAATCCATCATGGTTGTTGTTTTTCTTCCTACTTGCGCATATCAGGACGCAGAATAGTGAGATTTGTTGAGAATCAGTGACGTTCAGTTCGGATGAAGGCGACCTGGACGGTAGTAGGTCGCATTTGAATCGGATACATATCGGATATGGGTCACATTCGAAAAAGAATCCGACCTGTGCTGTTCACACTGCCATGAAAAGATCGGATACAGGTCGCATTACGTCAAAACAATCGGAATTGAGTCACTTCAGGCTGCAGTGTGAACGCAGCCTTTGAGAGATGCAAAAAAATGTAGATAATCTGAACTTGTCTATTTGGATCAACAAATATTGACAGCAAAAGCCAGGTAGCATCGTGTCTGGGTATTACAAGCTACACTTTCTTTCAAATGTTTCAGATGCTCGCATAGCTGAAAATTTTTTTTAGCTGTGTGGGTCCTCCACAAAAAACTTGGAAAAATACACAAATATATAAATCTATAATTACCAATTCTGTGATTATTGAAGCACTAGTTGGCAGAGGTTCCCTGTATATATTACAACCTGATAATATCCCATGAATAATAAACATGCTGCTGAAACACCAGCTAGCTTTAGCTACAAGATTTGTGGCACAGGTTTAAAGCCAAAACAGGCAAGTATATGTCTAATCTCAAAGTTTAAGTTCATTAATTGATTCAGTTATCATCCTAAATTTACTGAAATGGAAACATGTTTTGATCCAGTTTCAAATATCAATCTTTGATTAAATTTTTTTTTTTAAATCATCCTGGAAGAAAACCAAAGACAACATGTAGTGGTGTGGAAGTTCTCTTTCCAATTGAAACAAACAATCAGAACTACAGAGGAATAGTTTAAAATCAAAGCTTCCATTTGTTAAAATGGCCTAGTCAAAATCCAACTGTAAATTTTTGGCAAAGGTTTACCCTCACATTCTCTTCATTTAGTCTGGCTGAGATGGAGCATTTATCAAAGACGAATAGTAGGAATATGGGTGTTGTGAATCGGCTTTGGCTATAAACAATGTGACGCAGACATTACATTGTCTTGATTTGTGTTTCTTGTATCTGTCAGTATAAAAATAACAATAAAATAAAATAAAAATCATTCTCTGTGTGTGTGCAAAGCTGGTAGAGACGTAGCCCAAAAATACTTGGAGCTATAACTGCAGGCGTACAAAAAAAAGACACATGGCACTTCACAGATTATTATTATGTAGCTACATAGTTGTTGTGTTAGCCTATAACATAAAATCCAAGTAAAAAACATTAAAGTTTAAGATGGAAAAGTGACAAAAAAGTGAACAAGCTTTAATCCATTTTACTTTAAACATTTACCTAAAAGGAACATAAACAATCTGCTTGAAATCGCTGAACATCTGCAACCCTAAAGGAGCCTCTCTCTCCGTCCGTCTGGTATGAGTGGAAAAAGGCGAATCATCACAGGGCGACGAGTCCAAGCTCCTATCAGTGTACACTTTCGGTCAGCCCAGTATTTTTAGAACCACATTCCCAATAGAGAATCTAATACACAGGAGTCACACCAATAGAGGCTCGCTCTGCAAACTGGAACATGGCCGCCCTGGTGTGTAAGTGAGGAATTTCAGAGCGGCAGCAGAGATAGAGTTGTTTGAAGACCGACGTGTTTTAGTAAATGTGAACAGAAGTTTGGCCGAAACGGGTTTAAACAAAACAACGATTAAAACTTGAATCCATGATAATGGAAGTTAAATATGCCTCCCTAAATGTAATGATCCCTAGACTGGAAGACAACACAAAGGTTACCATGGTGACAAGGCAAGGCCATACATCCCGTAATTTAGCCAGACGAGCTAGAAACAGCCGAGGGGCTCTGAATAATCGATTAGAATGATTAGAGGGAGATTTTCATTTCTTCACTGAAACAAAAACTAAGAAAATGACTAAAACTGCAGAGTAAAACTCTAAAACTTAATATCTTGACTGCATGGTGAGGAATGAAGAACATATTTGCATTCACTTTTTTAAATTTGGACATATTTCTATGGAAGTTTTTAAAAAAAAATCGCTCTCTGTTTCAAGGTTACACAGGTGGATAACTATGAAAGGACCACCAAGGATTAAAAAAGCATGCAACAAATACCTAAGATTGTACTTACCCTTCTTAAAACAAACAAAAAAGGTTTTAACAAAGAGAAATCATCATTCTTTCATTAAAGGTTATTACAACATGTTTTTTACTCTATCAACTCATCAGCTTATCGCTCTTAAAAGCTTTACCACGCCGCGCTGCTGTTGGATTCAGTGGGTGACGCTTGGAGGTGGTCTGGTTCACATTAATCAAGCCACAATCAAAGTCAATGAGGCATAAAGGAAATCCATAGAGCTTGATCACATTAGAGAGCAGGAAAAAGACAAATCCACCTACTAGATCTGACCTCTGTGACCCCGTTTAGAAAAGTAATGTCGCAGCCTGCGCAAAATCCTGACATAAACACACAATAAATAAATACATGCACTCTCACTTATGACACATTACCACCTTGTAATGATTTCAAACAAATGAGTCATGTAAATTACTAAATGAAAAAAGGTTTTCTGCTTGTACTTGAGCTGAAGCATTGGCTCAAAATTAAACGGTTATTATGTGTGCAACAGCTGAGGTAGACGGTGGGTCCACTTTGATTCTCAGCAGCACCAACTCTCACAGTCTCACTACGTTTGCGAGTCCCAACAGGCCCCGACGATGATTTCTGATCTCATGATCTGAGTGAATGTGGGGGGAGGGCTGTGCTGGGAGGTGAGCAGGGTGTTAAAAGACGTTGTGTATTACTCCTGGACCCAGTAGAGAAGTGAGGCCTCAAAATGTATGCAAGAGTGCAAACAGAGTCAGGGTGATTGCAACACTTCCTCTTTCAAGGTTTTACAGTTCTGTTATTTTGGCACCTAAAAACAAAGCAAAAACATGAAAACATGCTAGAGTACTCACTGTCCTCAAAACTTTAAAACAAGTTTAACTTCCTGATATAATAATTAACTTGCAGTAAGGAAAAGATATGAAATATGCAGCCATATGTACCATAAATGTAATTTTAACATTCAGACATTACAATTTAGTTAACCGTGTACTCATTCTGGTAAGACTAATGAAGCAAAAACCAACAATTATTCCTCACTTTCTCCAATTATTTACAATTATTGCCGTTATAAACCGTTTCTTTTCTGTAGAAGGTCCAGTACTACTTCATGGATAGATGAATGGCTGCTATATGTTGAGTTTTCCTTCAGTTTATTTTTTATATAAAGTATTTGTTGTTCACTACTTGTGTTTTTAGGTCTGTTTTTTGCTTGATCTGTTGTTGCCATTAACCATTTGCAGTTTCTGATGCGTTTTTTTCCCCATAGAAAATATTCCTGGTCCAATTCTTCTAACAAGGTTTCCCTCAAAAAACTTGCTAAGCCTGGTGGTCGGGGCACTCCGCAGTCATTCATCCAGCGGCCTATTGGGTTAAAAAAGGCCTAAAGTTGACAGAAAATTTTAAAATATCACTTGATAATTATGTGTTATTGGAAGATTGGAAGATTAATATCTGAACACCAACTACAAAGTCTTAAAAAATGCAAACATTTAAAAAAACTTAAATAAAAAAAAGTTTTTAAATGGGGGCCAGTGATAAATCTTGAGTTGTTGCACCAAAAATAATGCTTCGAGTCATGTGTAAGTGTTAGCGGTCACATCCTGCGTGAAACATTTCAACATCCGCCACTTTGGCAGACGGAGCTTAAAAGTTTTCACGAACTCTGCGAGTCTGTCAGTCTGTTTTTTTCTACACTTAAACACGCTAAGGCTAAACATTGTTCTGTTGATACAAGTAGCAACAACAGGGTACAAGCCAAACCTAAAGACACTTGGGAGTACCACTAAAACCTTAGGGACAAAGAAAAAAACTGTTTCAACACCTAATCTTGAAATTGCTGTTTGGCTCTTTATGGAGAATGAGCTTAATTTGGGTGTTAATGCTGAACTGGTTTGCCACCATAATAAATACACTCTGTTTTACTTCCACATAGAAAAAACAACAATGCTCCGGTGTTTAGTTGTGTCTTTTTTCTTAGACAAAACCACTGGTGACGCAAACAGTGTTCACTGATTTTCTGCCAAGGACTCCCCGTCCACAGATTGTTTCTGTTTGTCTCTTTTATGGTTGAAGGCACTGATTGATCTATTAGTGCCTTTTATTCTGTATGTCCTCTTGTTTTATAAAACCATTGCTCTTTCCCAGGACACAGACATTGATGGAAGTTATTTCTGCCACTGTGCAGCCTCTCCTTCCTCATAAAAATTTCTCTGTACCCAGTGACTCTGTCAATGCTAGCTGTCTCTGGTTTTCCTGTTAGTAGTTATTGATGTAGCCAAGTATAAACTTCAATAAAATCCAGGAAAGTTACAGCAGATCCCTGGAATTGGCAGCGGAAAAAGGAGATGAAATGAGAATCTCTTTAAGAATGGTTTTAACTTCCAATTTTAATATGCAACAGGAAAACCATCTCGACATCAACGCAATAGCTAACATTCAGGCTTTACTTGGGCCCCCACCAGGCTAAGCATTGCTTATTTATTTTTGTTTTTTTAAATGTTTGCGTTTATAGTCGGTATTCAAGCACTGATCTTCCAAAAACACATAACTATCAAATGATATTTTCAAATTTCCTGTCAATTTTAAACATTTTTTAACTCAAAACATTGTAGCCATTTAGCCAAAACTGAACAAAGTTGCGATATTAAAACTTGTTTTGCTGCCAAGAGAGAGTGCTTCCTGTCCACTGTCACCACATTCTTGAATAGGAGAAAAAACAACTGCAAAGTCAACAACTCAACGCAATTAGCTGGTCTTTCTTAAACAATCTTAAGCCATAAATTTGACTTTGTAATTTAGACTTATTACTCAATAAAGAAAATAGAGAATAAGTTTAAACCAGCTAAAGAGCAATCAGATCCATGAGTTTACGTCAGGTGAGTGAAAAAGAGAGATCACAAAACCCATTCTTGGGATTTTGTCATGTGCATAATGTGGACCAAAAATCATTTAGTTATTCAGTTAAAAACCAGACTCCCTCCTTGTTTCACAATCTTTTTAAAAATAAACTCAAAACCTCCTCATCCCCCACCACAACCTGTTGTTTTTCTTATTGCAGATAAGCACCACGTGCTAATCTGAACGCACCGCGAGGCGGTTCAGTGACTTGCCACTAAAATGTCAAGCCGTCGTGCTGAAACAGCTAATGTCCGGGTAATCATCCACACTCTTGATGACCATTTAAAGAACTTTGATTTTGTGTGGGTGTTGAGGGCAACACTTGCAGAGTGGGATAATAATTACCTCTCAAGTTTGAGAGCGCAATAACAAGCACAACAGAGGCACTGTGTCAAAGGTCAAAGATCTGACACAACAAGCCTCCCCTGGTTGGACACATTTGTAGACAAAGTGAAGGAAGGCAGGTGTGCCACATAGCTATCACAAAGTATGTAATTTTCTTATAAGAACCTGTCATCCTGGATTTAGCCGCCATTGTTGGGTTTGACAAGCACAAAATCGCTCTTTTGAATCCATGTCAAATATGAGTTTGGTACCTGAGACCACAGAGGCTGTTTACGAGTAGCGACAGTGTGATGATGGCAGTTTCATTGCTTTACGATTGTTCCCCTTGCCAGACCTGCCTGATTGCAGGGCTCGTTGTGACCGGAGTGCTGCTCAACAACACAGTGCCTGAGGCTTCACAGCGAACTCCTGCTGCTCGACACTCCAGTCGGAGTGATGTGTTATCGCAAGAATCAACCCAATCACCAGAGACTGCAATGTAAGCTGCTGCTGCTGCTGCTTTTATTGGCTTTCAGGGAGTAAAACACTGCTAAACAACGACGTCAGTTGTGGTTTGAAAACAGACTAAACTGTTAGACCTGCCACAATATCAAAATCTACTGGACGATAAATTGCCCCAGAAATTATCATGATAAATAATTATGTTGTTATTTTGAGAACATTTTCAAGTTGATAATAGTCTAATAATGCAAGTGTGCCCTCTCAAGGGCTAATAAAATTCAATTTTAGAAAGAACACTTAACACAACTATTTTTTCATAATAAAGAATGAAAATTACTGAGCACAATTGCTTATTGTGACAAGCTAGTGCCTTGTTAGGACTATTTCATTTTGTTACTTAAAGCCATGACACTGGACGTATTTACAAAGTCGAGCTTAATTGCAAAATTAGAGGAAAACGATAAAAGGTTGCGCATTTCATCAACACATTTACTCTGGCACGCTTGAATAAAATGCAACCAACTAACTGCCTATAAAAGTAACTAAACTGATACACAGTCTACCAGTAAATAATTTAATCTTAACCATCAGTCAGTGCCAGTTCTATAAAACCAGGTCATACAGCTACTGAACATAAGCTTTCATTATTAAGTAAAACTTTCCATCAAGCTGAGCTGGACAGCAACCAACAAGCAGCTCAGAAGTTTTCTGACTTCGACACCGGCCGGTCCAGCTTATGAAACCAGCCAGTGTGACACCCAGGTTCCACTCTTCAAGTCTGTGGCTGATTCAAGACTGAGAAGACCGGGAAAGGGAGGGTGAAGCAACGCAATTTCACAACTTTCTCCTCGTTTTTTTTAGTCAGGATTCTTGTTCAAACTGGTTTGAAGATAACTCTATATAAACTCATCTTTACAGTCTGCAGAAAGGGAAAAGAAAGCCGTTCTCTCCCTTCGAAACGTCGAGGAAAACTAAACCAGTGGAGTGAGTTTCAACACCATGCTGTCAAGTGCACAAGAGAGGAGACTTTCTTAAACGATTATAAAGAAAATCAAAAGTAATTTCACATTTTTACTATGCCAAATCCATCAAAATGGGACTCATTATGATCAAACAGGTTTCAGTATGTGTTAATTATCTGACAGCTTGTTTCTAATCATTACTTTAAGAGTGAAACTCGCAGCATGGCGTTAAAAACCAAATTAATGCCACTCCATTTGGAGCAGAGCCACTTCTGGTGTTCTAATAAAATCCAAACAAAATTTCCACAAGTTGTGACACAATTACAACATCGTTCCCTGCTAATAAACATCCTCGCTGTACAGTAGGTTACACCAGCAAGTAGGTCCCACAGCTCCGCTACTTACTTCCTTGGAAGAACAACTAATATTTGCTTTATGTAAAGACTCTTAGCGGTGTAAAACAGCAAGTGTGCGCAAACATGAAAATGTCTCTGGGCGACGCGCAGATGGATTCATTCACTCCGATCACCTGAGCTGGTGAACACAAAGGGATTGTCAGGAGCTGTGAAAAGAGCTCATTGTTGCATTCTTGCGCTGACCACAGCGCCGACCCAAAGGCTTTCCAATTACAATAACCGACGGCTAATTCTGTCCAATTCTCAGACTACTTACTTAATTGGGACAAAACATTGTGTTTACAGTTCCTGCACAGTCACACACACACAGCCGATAAGTGTCAACCTTTGTCCCTTCAATGCAGTCACTGGATACAACGCCGCCGCCGCCGCTGCTGCTAACATACCTTCATCAACTCATCATCGCTAACAAAACAAGATATCTGGACGTGCAATTTTTCTGTTTAAGGTACACAAATTAGAAGAGGTTTTGCAGCAAAAGAGCATGAAAATGAATTACTACAATTTACAAAGGAAAATATTGTCCTAATGTAATCATTTTTAATGTGTTATGTGGTGAAATGCATCAAGGGGGACTGACAAATTTAAACAGTGGGTTTCCAAGTATAAGTAATAAATTAAAAATGTTTTCCTCATGCTTCTGCCCAGAGGTCTCCAGTTTCGTTTAACACTAGGCTTTTCAGTTTTATCCTTATTTATGGGGCTGCTACTCTAAGAGTCTGTTTATCTCGGCAGTCTGGTTTCATTTATAAGATTTGATTGCTAAAAAAAAACCCTCCAAACAGTTTTTCTTCTGGCTGTAAACTGATTTATTGAGTAGTGAAATATATCCAAATGCTCTTTCAGTGAAGGAGTGGATACTGCAGAAGTCAAGGGGAAATATTTCCTACCTGTGGCCGCCAACCTGCGTAACTCCTCCCTATGACCACACACCGTCACTTGCATTCATGATAATTTTTTTGCAGTACCGCAAACTTAGGATAAGATACAGATTGATGTATATACTATATATTTATAGTACTCGTTCTTTATAGACATGTCTGCACAAACAGAAAGAAAAACATTTAACTGCAATCGATAAATATAAACCACAATTAATGAGGAACGCTCTAGGACACACAATCAACAATTTGCTAAATTAATGTTTTACTTCTGACTAAAAAATGCATCAAAATCAACTTTTATCAGACAAATACAATCTCTGTAATACAATCCTTTTACGTATTTTTACTTACTTTTTCCTATATCATTTATATTGCTATTAAATTTTTAATTTAAAGTTGTAGTTCTGAGAAAAAAAATACAGTTTTTAATACAGAAAATAATAAAACAAACCTTTGCGTAAAAGTCTTATAAAGCAGCTCCAAATTCAGTCAAAAAGTAGGATTTTCGTTTCATGAACGTATCTCTGATCTTCAAGCTTAAACAGTAAGATCTGTTTGTCTGTTTTATAGGCTGGCTTAATTTAGATTAATCAAGATTTGGTCAACAAAACATATAGGCACAGTTTTTCTTATGGTAGTTACTAGATTGAGTGCTGAAGAAAATGCAATAATGATTAGAAAGTGTTTTATAATATGTCTATGTATCCACTGCAGTACAGTGTAACAAATTAATCTTTTGTAGGTATTTTAATAATAGACATGTCTCACTTTTAACCATTTGTTCTTTTTAATACTCTGGAAAGCAGAACTAAATTCATAGCATAATACCTTTATAGCTTTTTAACATATTTAAGCACTTTTCTTGTCTTAAGAAAGGTAATTTATCTCATAAAATGTTCAGATTCATCAAATACAATAAACAAAATAAAGCAGACATTAGACTAAAGGCTGATGACAAATCTGCAGAAAATATTTTAGTGCGTTTTCTAACTCATTCATTCGCATAGTCTCCTCTAACATTTTTATTTGACCTTTAATTCCCACAAAAATTGTCGATATTATTATTTGTATGATTGAGAAGTTGGTCTTTTTTTAAATGAATTTATTCAAAGCGTTTTCCTTTTATTAGTTTGGTTGATTTTTTTAACTTGGGTAATAATTACCCCTATTTTAATTTATCAAACGTTAATCTGCAAATATGCGGTTTTAAAATCATCTCTGGGTATTGCACAACTTTTGTTTTTCATTGCACATTCACAAAACGATGGACGGCAAAAAAAAAAAAAAACTGCAACATTTTCACGCAAAACGAAAGCACCATAATAAGTCGACGTTGGTCGAGTTAAAGCATAATAATAATCAGTTTTCACTTACTTTCTCCATGCGCTCCGTGACAGCTCATCACAAGGCAGACAGCGGCCAAAACACAGCCCAAAGTCCGGAGCCACATAGCTGCTACCCTCCAACCACCGCTCCGGCCAAAATACACGATAATCCCGTGCGAAAGGTGGGGGGTGAACAGTCCAAAACCGCAGAAGATATGCGCTCAGGAAGCGGGGTTTGTTTGGCAGCGTGGGCCAACAGGTAAACAAAAATAAATAAAAGACATCCCGGAAGATGGGCGGAGGAACGAGTCCAACGTGTTCACTTCAAACACAGGCTAACGCAGCAGCGGCTACAGCTAGCCGCTCCGTGAAAAATATCCCCACACTAACACCAGTACCACATATGAGCATTTATTTTGTCACTTAAACGTTGCGACTACTTTAAACCAGACCAAACGGAGCGCATGAGCTCATTCGTGTCCGCAAGGGGGAAATAAAAAGTAGACTTGTTCAGCTTGTTTTAGCCGTTGTTGCTGCTAGCTCGGGAAGCTAGCCTCTGGCTGCTCCCCTCTGGTCCAGGCCACAAGTGAAGTTCAGCAACCTCGGCAGTCAGCTCAAACTTCAGGAAATGTCACAAATAAGCCGCTTGCTTGCACTGCACCCAGTTGTTTTAAAGTCCATAAAGATGCATGAATGAAAACCAAGTAAAAAAAAAAAAAAAGCCCACCTTTATTGGAATTCAGAGGATTTGTGGCGTAATGTTAGCGGGTCTTTCGTAGAAGAAACAAAAATATCCAGACAGAAAAAGAGTTGCGTCTGCTTCGCTTTCTTATCTTGATTAATATTTTGGTGTTCGTTAAGAAGCTTGAGGACTCCCCAGGCTTTGCAGAGATTTCACGTCCACTCTGAAAAAAGCTGACAGGCAGACTTGGTCGCGGATCAGAAGCGCTCCACTCTCCTTTTTGTTTGAGAGTTAAAGATAACGAGGGGAAAAAACGCTCCAAGTTGGCTTCACACTCTGCACATCTGTCTGCTACAAAAACCGCACATGCATGTAGGTAACTAGGAAAGAAATGAGAGTTTTAACTTTCTTTTTTCCTGTTTTTCCCTCCACAGACAGAGGTAGATTGTAGAGTCTCCTGTAGGATCCTCTTCTTCCCAGGCTCTCCGCCAGTAAACAAACCCAGCCAGAGAGCCAGAAGGGCTTGAGGGGAAATACGGACTGGAGCTTAAAGGATTACATAAACGACTCAGACAACCTTTAACGCGTTTAGTTGGGTACAGACTCCTGCAAGTGATGATATTTAATTTGATATAACGCTCATCAGAATATGTAATCCAAAATATGTAGTTTGTTTGCTAGAAAAGTAACGCCAGAGTTGGGTAGTAAACAGTTACATTTACTCAATTACATATGAGAGTAACTTTTTGTGGTAAAACGTATCAAATTCACCAGACACAAACACTTGCAGCTTCATTTTTTTTATTACTGTAAAAAAAAATTATTTGGAGAAAAAAAATATTTTGCCTGATTTTGTTATTTTTGCAATTATTAATTATTTTTCCTTTTCCCACATAGCTTAAAATTTTGGTCCGTCTGATGATGTACTTCTAAAATATTTGATCAGTTACTCAGTGCTTGAATTGCCTTTCTAACAAATACTTATTTTAACTCTTACTTGAGTAATTTCATGGATGCCTACTTCCTACTTTTACTTGAGTAAAAATATGTTGAAGTAATGTTACTCTTACTTCAGTATAATTTTTTACTACCTCTGGCAACATATTTTTACTCAAGTGAAAGTATAAAGTAGTCGTCCAGGAAATTACTCAAGTAAAAATAAAGAAGTACAACTAAAGTACTGAGTAACTGGTCAAAACATCGATTTAATATTTACAAATTACATAATCACAATGTAAATGTAACTCAATTACAGTTGCTTGAGTAATTTTTTGAATTTGTTTTTGCTTTTTTAAGAATTTTTACTACACTGAAATCTTCACTTTTACTTGAGTAATTTTACTATGAAGTATTGCTACCCTCACTTGAGTAAAATTTCTGAATTGTCTACCCACTGGAGGAAAAACAAACATGTTTTAATTAAGAATTCACCAAACACAGACCCACACCTGCAGTTTTAGTTAAATTTCATAAGTTTTTTATTAAAAGAAACTGATTTGGTTTTGTTATTTTTTGTTTCTTATATTAGTTATTGTCATTTTGGTTAATAAAATGCCAAAGCATCAACTTAACTTTATATTTTGGTCCATCTGGTGATGCATTTTTAAATATTAAATGATTGATAATTTGATCAGTTACTCAGTATTTCATTAAATACTTTCTTATTCTTACTTGAGTGCATTTTTTTTGTTATATAATTTTTGTATAGTTTATATTTGGATATAAATCCCATTGAAAGTCCATCCTGGAGCTGGAAATATGAGGCTTATTTTCAAAATTAGGCTGTTATCTTCCTTCCACTTTAAATCCGGATCTGATGCTGATAAAATAAAATAAAAAAGCATCCTCGATTCTCATCCGGACTGCTTTTCTCATTTTTTAGCTTTACCGAAACCGGCTTTGTTTTTAGTAAACTGTTGGGGGAGGTGGGAAGATGAGGAAGGAAAATATGTGCATGAATGAACCATTGTTTAAAAAAAAACACTGAACTTGATTGTCCCTTTTAGGTCCTCTGCTGTTCTCACACTCGGACAGAGAGAAACAGAAGGATTACGTGTTTCACGCTCGTCTCACCGCCGAGCTCCCAGAGGCTGAAAATATCCCAGCACGTTCTTCCTGACGTGTTGTTCTTGTGCCCTGCGCTTGTGCCAAAATGCCATCTCCGCTGCCACTGCTAATTCTGTTTACATCCTCCATTAGAGCTGAGACGTGTTTGATCGCAGATCATCACGTCCTGTTTTCTGGCCACTGAAAGGACTCAAGTTCAATTATTAAACGTAAACAAAAACGTTCTTAAACAGTCATTTCAGGAATGTGGCGTGTTATTTAGAACAGAATAATGAGGCTTGAGCTCAGAGGTTAAGAGGTCATAGTTTAGCAAAAGCTCTTATTTTTTCGTTGAGCTGACTGGAAAACGATTGTCGAGGCTAAATTGCACTGCTGTGAATTTTATATCTTAAGCATTAATCCAGCATAGATTATGCCATCTGTAGGAGAGAGAGGTCTTAATGAGATTAAATCTTACATGAGTGGCGGGACAAAGCCATGCCCCGTTTCCCATTCATAAGCTGAACTCTGTTTTACACTTTATTATCTGAAGTCCTCAAATAAAAAAGACATTTTTTTCAAGATTTGACACAGTCCTTGGTTAAAAAGTCATGTTTTTTTTATGAATAACAGAGACCATGATAAATAATTCCAGCATTTTTTCCTTATACAGTGTGACATTTATCCTTAATATTCAAATGTTTAAAAGAAATAAGTACTTTAGATTGAAAACACACACACACACAAAAATGCAATAAATCCCTAAACTAATACTTTGTTAAAGTACCTTTTGGTTTTATTTGGTAGGAGTCTATCTCTAGAGGACTTAGCAGGTATATTCAACTACTAAAACGGCCTAGTCAAAGTCCAAAGTTATGGACTATGGAAATGAGTGAAATGCAGCCAAAATATCTAAATAAGACTTCTGCACAAATAAAAGATAAAAAATAAAAAATAAAAAAAAAATCAGAATCGTTGGGAAGCAAATAAAGAAATTGAACAGATTTACTTTCAGTATTAAGAGCTCCTGGTGGATATCATGATCAAAAAACATCACAAATGTATGCTAACACTTTAGCTTCCTTCATGTTGATAAACAGATTCTAATTTTGTGATTTCAAATGAATCACACACACACAGACACACGCACACACACACACACACACACACACACACACACACACACACACACACACACACACACACACACACACACACACACAAATCTAAATAATATCCGACTTTCACCGTTTGAAATTATGATTTTCAAAATAACTAATTTTGCCAAATGTTTGTGTCCCACGTTGCGGCGCTGACCGGAAAAGGTCGTTTAGTCGCAGTGGCTCAGACTTATTGATGGGCTATTGAGGGTTGAGAGGAACAAAAAACAAATGACTCATGAACACATGATCAGAATGAGCTAAAACCCTGTAATCCTGAAGGCCGGGGTCAGGTCAGTCTGCTAAAAGTGGAGCAGAATAACATGCAGAACATGACTGGAGTGGGCTGCTGTTTATCACCTGCTGCAGGTAGCAGGACGGCTGAACATACGCACAGTGCTGCTCTTATTTTACATAAGAGGCTTTATCATGATTTAGGTTGACTAATTCTTCTTATTTGATGGGATGGAATAATATTTGGCATGCTTTGCCTGTTTAATGTCTCAAAACACCTGCATTAACAATCTAATCTGAATTTAATAGAATTTCAATGTGGCTGTTTAGGATAGCTTTGAGTAGTCATCGTCTGACTCTCACTATGGTGAGGATGTTAAATTTAGCTACAACCACAGATTTTAAGTATTTAATTGGATTTTTAAGTGGTAGAGTAATCAGAGGCATCTTCAGATTCTGTACAACACTGACTGCTACTGGAGATCCAGCAGTGATAATTTGAAGATACTTGGATGATATGAGTTACAACAACTTTTAATTTAACCCTTTTAATTGAACTGATCGTCAGACTTCTGCTAAAAGAATATAATTTAATTCCACCTCAGAGTTTGTTATATTGACTTCATACCATCTAAACACCGTATTCTGTTGTCCAACTTTCTTCTCTGAATTCATGACGTAATTGTTGGATTCAAACTCCGTAATTGCTACCAATTAGCCGCCTCACCAGAAATCAGAGACAGTGTCAAAGCCGCATGTGAAGCAATCACCTGATCACTCTGAGCTTTAGTTTATGTTTTTCAGTTGATGAGAAATGTGGATCCCATTGTGAAAATGCTGCTGTTTATGACACAACATTGATGTCGCCATCTAATCTGAACGTTTGTGGCTCAGAGGAATGAAACGAGTGACTTGGCTGGAACACAATCCATGAGAGACGAACTTCTGCTTTTAAGACACTGGAGATTAACAACAGACATTTTTATAAACAAGGCAACAAGAGGCAGTAAATCCAAATATGCCATCTGTAAAATAATTTGATTCTGAACTTTAATGCATGTTATTCCACCCAAATTAATCGATTTACAATTTATTGTGCCAAAGCTCTTATCCAAGAGCTAAATAAATATTAGTGCTTGGATAAATAGCCTGCATTAATTTATAATTATGTAAAACTGAAGCCGGAAAGAATACAAAACATTTTTTGTTATTTTTCTTATTTATCTGATTATTTATTCCAAACCACATAAATATTTTTAAGGAGTTAAGCATGTCGGTAGGCCTGTCACAATAGCAACTTTTGCTGGACGACAACTTGTTCCAGTATTTATTGCGATAAACCATAACATTGTTGTTTTGAGATCGTTTTTAAGTAATATAATGGTATCGGCATCCTAAAAGATCAGCAAACTTTAAATTCTAATGAACATTTAAGAGTGGAACTGGAAGACATTTTAAATATCCAAAACAAATAAACAAAACAACAAATAAAATTCATTTTGAAGTCTTTGTAAACAAAATTATTCTTCAAAAATGAATTAGTTGAGACAAAAAACACCAAACTGAAGACTTTTATCATCCAGTTTTTGTTAGAAACAGAGAAAAAAAAGAGATAAACAATAAATCACGTCAATGGAAATAATTGAGTTTGTTTTAATTTATCATGCAATTAATTGATTTATTGATTATTGTGACAGGCCTACATGTTTCCTACCAAAGGTGAGTTGCAAGACTTTAATCTCACTTGTATCATAAAGGATCTTCCTCTGCGGCGCCTTTAAGGAAACTTAAACACATCCGATATTTACAGGTTGGCTGTTGAAAGCTGCTTCTCTCACACAATACACCGCCTGGAAATCAGACCTGGAAAATCAAACAATGAGCAAACATGGATTTCCTGAAAGAGATTGTGAAATTTTCTCTGGCATCCACAACAAAAAGAAAACAACACATGACAAAGTTCACATAACACCATGCAGACTTGGCTGCTGTGCGCTGAATGGTTTGGAGATGGAATGATCTGATCCAATAATATGACAACATGAAAAGATGTTTTCCTCCCTGCAGCTGTTGGACTTTACAACCAGATGTGGCACCAACTAATTAGATTAAACTGGAGTTATGTGCAAAGGAGACTGTATTCTTGTGCAGTGGTGTGAAAATAATAGCAGCTTTTATTTTCTTAATTTCTTGTAGGCTGTTGCTGCTTTGTGTGCACAAATATACACATCTGGTTCATTTTTTCAAAAAGCTCCCTAGTTTTCTTATATTTTGTCCCATTCCGCCTGTAACTGAATCTGGTTTGTAACTTATTTGGAGGTTTTATCCATTTGGAAATCACATTGCCTGAGGTTCAACTTCCTGTCTGACGCCTTCGAATATTTAATTTCTTCTAAGTCTAACTTTTATTTAAACCAAGAAAGGCAAATTAATAACATTAACTTTTATTTACAACAATGACGTTTGAGGGAAAAACAGTGCAAACACCAATGAGATGAAGATCATTTAAAAAGACAAGACTAAATCAACATAAGGTCAACCGTAATTACGCCCAGTTATTAAGGTGATACATCAAGTTTTACACAATTACTTCACTTCTTCACAGGAGCAGCTTGTTTGCAGAAGCGGTGCAGGTTTTCTGTGCTTGTTAAGATTTGATGTTGTTGTTTTTGTTTTCTTTTTCTGCATCCTGTTTTTAGTGGAAAGCTCTCCAGGTTTGACTTTCACTCTGGAATTGACAATATGTAACAAATACAGTAATTAGATCAACTTCCAATAATTATAATGTGCAGCGAGATAAATTAAACTGGTTCCTTTTAGCAGCAGAGCAAAACTTTCCGAATCATAAAGTGTGAGTACATGTTCGTCTGACACATTTTTAATTCTATAACATGACAGATATTTCTAAAAGCATTCAATAATGTATTTCATGCTGCAGTTATTGTTCAGAGGTTTCCTGTTTATGAAAAGACTCAGAGGTCAAATAATGAGGCTGAGTCTTCATGTAAATAAACTTAGTCAGATTAAAATGCTACATGGAGCAGCAGCGTTAGAGAAAAAGAGATCACTGACGTCAGCATCATTTGCACAAGTAAAACTGTAGTTTCTACTAAAATATCTCAGAAAATTATAACAATTTTAAAAGTTTGTGATCCACTGTGGACGCAGTATGCAAAGATAATTATAGGGATTTATTTAAGCGTTGAAATTTAAAGCTTTAAGAAAACAATTCTTTGTAGAAAGATTATAAACGTGGATGTCTCTTTTTCTATTACTAGAAAGTTTGCAGAATTATTTATTTTTTTTTGCCAACTTTCAATTTTTAATTTCCATGTCTTTGGCAAAGATATTCAGTAACTCACATTATACAGTTTTTATTTTGCTATTTTACTGGGATTTTATGCAGTAGAGCAGCACAGATAATTTCATTATTCCATTCCGATTGAACCCAAATCTATTTTTATGAATAAATGGGTAAAAATCAGTCTACAGATGTTGAATGAATACTTTTACAATGAGCTGTAAATGTTTTTGTTTTGTTTTTGGTTTAAAGAGGTTAACCAAAAATCAGAATACACAAAAACACAATATTTTAATGATTTTAATACAGGTTGGTTTTTTGTTTTTTGTTTTGCTTTGTGTTCTTTAGATTTATCTCTGAAGTTCTGCAGGTGTTTGCTGACAACTTATTCACATATAACAGACACATTTAAACAGGAGAACAATTAAATCATGTGTCAAACTGAAGGCTGGGGGACCAAATTCGGCCCGTCCGACCTTCTTATGTGGCCCTTTAGAGTCCAGAGAAACGCATAAATAGAACCATCAAGAAACACTGGTGTGATTAAGTATTATTTTATCAATAAAATCAGAGCTGTTTTTATCTGTATAATGCGAAATTTATTGCAAATTTTCTGCAAAAAGATTCTGAAACATTGGGCTAAAATTATGCAAACACCCACTTGTAGGTGGAACTATTTCTTACACACTGCTGCTTCAGCCTTACTTATAGACGTAATTGGTGGTGAGTAACAAAACGTCACATTTAACATCAGACTTAAGCACAAATATTGCAAAATTTCTTGAAAATATTTCTAAATTAGCTCCACAAAATCAATGATGAAGTACTCATCACATCCGACAGTTAGAGTAAAACCGGAGCAATAAAGAAAGAGGTTTTTTAGGACAAGTCGTGAATCTTGATTTAAGTAAGAGTTTAAATGCAGGTTGATGTGACTGTTGATTGATGTGGCCTCTTTCTGCACAGGTGCATCAGTTTATGTAATTTAAAATGACATAAAAATGTTTGAAATGATCACCTGAGTGACCTTACATAAAAGCTGAACCTCTACTGTCACTTCCTGTAATATGCAGAGGCAACAACAAACAAGGTCAGAGTGCAGGGTGATAAGGCCGCATGTTATCTGCAAGAAATGTGGAGATGCCTGCGGAGAAAATACAAGGAAGCAAAAATATTTTTAACATCATAAAGAAAAAAAATATATATATATACCATTCATGTTAAACCTTGGATGTGAAAGCATCCACCGCCAGCACACCCACGCCCAGCATGTCCCAGAGTTAATCGTCAACCTTGGTCTCCAGGAAGTCACGTGTTAATACGTTGCTGCTGCTTATAGATCATGGGAAAGCAGGCAGAGGTTAGAAACAAAACCGGGTTCAAACAGACAAACTTGACTGGAGGAACAATAAAGTTCACACATGATTCATCTCAAGGCTCTTCCTAGACGCCAACATACAACACTTCCGCCGCAGGAAAAGATGCCGTCGACTGTCAGGACGTCCACTTGTGGGCCTGTTTCCCCTTCCTCCAGTCTAGAGAGTCAGCTGGGTTATTCTAAAGAAAGATTTCCCCTCGTCGCTGCTGACAGATTTTAAAGATGGCTTTTTCATGGAAAGAGGCCTTTTGGTGGATGCTCCTGTGTGATACAGCAGGAGTTTCATCTGGCAAAATTTCAACTTTTCAAACCCTGAAATTTCAAAGTTTTTTTCTAGAAAAGTTATGAGGTAAATCATAAAATTTCAGATTTTTTTTTTCTGACAAATTTTTGACTTTCCAAACTCAGAAATGTTCTTCTTTTTTTTTCTTTCTGTAAAACGTCTAAGACTTTTTGGCAGCAATTTACTCCCATTTTCCACTAACACAGTACAGTACAGGAGAGGATTAGTGCCACTAAAATAATAAAATAACAATAATGATACAATTTTTTTTTAATCCAAATAAATAACCAAAAATTCTTAGGTTTGTGTAAGTTATGTTGTTATTATTTTAAAATAACTAAATACCTGTTTCTTCCTTGGTACAGGATTTTTAAACTTGCACTTTATCCACTCTGAAAGCCTGTCCCAATTTATTTGGTTGATCCGAGTTTCAAGGCTACATTTGCCTTACATAAATAATTAAAACAATTCTGATTCCGACGAGACAAAGACAAAATACTGAGAAAAAAAATAAAACAGAAGTTTGAGATTAAGGGCAGAATTCTGAGAAAAAATAAAACTGAATTTTGAGACTAATATCAGAATTTAATTTAATTTTTTATGGCATTAATTGTCTTCCATACATTCGCCTCTAACCGAGGCCTGCTGAACTAATGTGCAATGACAGCAACTCGGTATCGCTACACATGGCAGCAGCCCACCGCCAAGCAGTCACATGGTCCGTTCTTCATCCAAAACATGAGCACAACCCGAAGAGGGGCTCCTGCTCTCACTTCTGCCAAGAAGGTCATTTAAGAAGATTCTCCAAAGCGATCAGAAAAAGTTGCTCTTGTTAAAACACACCCAATCCTTTCCCTGCAAGAGAGCCGCTGCTAATCCCGACGAGGCTGCGTGCCCCTAATTCCCAGAAAGCTGCTGCTGTGCAGCTCCAAGCATCAGAGGCTGCAAGTTTAAACATTTCCCTTCTTCTCTTTTTTTAAAGAGAAGTTAGAAAACATGTAGAGGAAACTAAAATCTTTGCACCTTAAAACTTTTAACATTTAAATCAATCAGTACAAAAAGATTAATCTTTGACTAAGACAACCTGATTAGATGAGAAAAAGAATCTCTCATGTAGTAATTTAACAGACAAAGCAACTAACACTAACCTGATTCTTTGTGGAGCCATTGAGTAAACTGTGATTAACCCTTTTATTTCTTGGAAAGCTGAGGGTAATTTCACTTACAGCTGATTACTACCTGTAGAATCTAGAAATCTCTGAATAGAAGCTGTCTGACAACATGAAGTAGGCCAAAGGTCTCAAAATGCAACACATCATACTCTGATCTAAAGACATTCAAGAAAAGATGAGTAAAAAAACAGAAACTGATGCACAAAAATTACTTTAAGACTGCATCAACATTTTATCCAGGAGGTCACAAAGGACCCAGATCAGGGTTCATGGCCCCGACCCAATCGCTGCAGAGTTAGAAGCTGCATTTCTATTGAATATACAGCTCTGGAATAATGATCAGTTTCCCTGATTTTACTTTTTATAGGTTTATGTTTGAGCAAAATGAACATTGTTCTTTTTTTCTATGAACTGCTGACAGCATGTCTCTGAAATTCCAGGCAGACATTTAGTTTTTATTAACAGAAAATGAGAAATGGTCAAATGACGAAAAAGATGCTTTCAGACCTCAAATAACTCAAAGAAAACAAGTTCATAATAATTTAGAAACAACAAAATTAATGTTTTCACGCAGGAAGAGTTGAGAAATCAATATTTGGTGGAAGAACCGTGAGGTTTTCAATGGGGTTCAGTGCAGTGGGCTCTTCATTTTTTCAAGAGCAGTATTTGCACAAATTGGAATAACAAAAAAAAAAAGTCCTTAATTCAAGAAAACACGGTTTTTAATAAAAAGAATGAGGTGGTTCTTCGGCTTTATCGAAGAACTGCAATGGAAAGAGTTTTTTTGTATCACACTGGTGGAAAAGATAAAGAGGACGACAGGAAGTGGTAGGATAATGATGGCGCGGCATTTTTTTAATGACTTATACAGTGAACAAACTTATTTACCTGTGATTATAATTATATTTCTTTTTTAATAGAAACACTGCAACTGCGAAATTGTGATTTTTCAACATAATAGACAAAGTTTTGCACACATTTGTTGTGGAAACGCAGATGTTGACGCACCAACAGCGCATTGGAAGAATTCTGCTTGGGAATGCTTTCCTTTTCTTTTGACAATCCAGACTGTTATCCAATTCTCTAAACATTTTATTTGCCGACGCTCTCCATCCAATCCGACTTGTCTTGAGCTGTTTTGCAAAGAATAAATATTGATTCAGGAATGCAAATAACAGGAACATGCATTATTTACTTTTATTTTACCATTTAGGACCACCTGGTTTCCTAATAAAGCACAGTATCCTGACAAAGCAAGGGATGGTGCAGCGCCTGGTGCAGCAAGAGGTTATGTGAGGAAACAGTGGGCACAGATTATGGTTAAGAGCCTTATTATTATCTCTTTCATCCCAGGTTAAGACCACGTAACACCTGCTACTCCACAGGTAGAACTTTTCCTGTAGCTCATCATATTCCTGCAGACAGAGAGGAAATGCTACAGCGGTGCAGCTCACAGACATACAGAAATATTATTCTGTAAGCAAAGCAGGAAATGTTCCTGTAAACCTACAAACTCTCACTGCCTGTTGGAGCAGGTTTGAGTCTCAAAGGCACAGGCAAAACTGATGCAACAGCAACGCTAGGCTCATGTAGCAACTTGTTAGCTTGTATGGAGGGCTTGAGGAAAGTGTGTGAATGGAAAGAAAGGGTTTGATGTGAGAAATCTGTTCAAATCCCTATTTAAGGTCATGTGATTATGAATATTACAGCTTCTGAAATATTAAATCAGCCTGAAATGGAAGCAAACCCTACTGTTCTCATTCATTTACTAAAACCAGCTGACTTTAGCTGGACAAAAACAAGGGCAGAGAGAGAGAAGAAGGGAAGACCTGCGGTAAATGGCTCTGAGCCAGGAATCACACCCAGGTCAGCTGCGTCAAACTGTAAATGGATTGGATTTAAATAGCGCTTTTCTAGTCATACGACCACTCAAAGCGCTTTACAGTGGAGTTTGCCCAGTCACACGCGCTGACGCTCACGCATTCATACACTGACACTCAGATCTGTAGGCAACTCAGGTTTAAGTTCCCAGGGCCCACAGACTCCTCAGTCAAAGCCTGTTCACACACTGGGCCACATGGTGGCCTTTACTGGGATTTTATGTGGTGGACCAACACAAAGTAGAGTGTCACTGTGAAGAGGAACAAAAACTAGAGGGAGTGTTGATCAAATAAATGGAAACTATAATGAAAAACTCACAATTTTCATGTTTTTATACTTCCATTTGGGCCTCAGCTGATTCTAAAAACAGCACAAACACTTAAAAAAACAAAAACACCCGTCAGTTTAAAAAACCTTCCCGATGTAAAGTCACAAATCAAAGCACTGCGCCACTACCTAGCAACCCCATGGAAGCCCAGCCCATTACCTAGCAACCCCATGGAAGCCCAGCCCGTTACCTAGCAACCCCATGGAAGCCCAGCCCTTACCTAGCAACCCCATGGAAGCCCAGCCCTTACCTAGCAACCCCATGGAAGCCCAGCCCTTACCTAGCAACCCCATGGAAGCCCAGCCCTTACCTAGCAACCTCATGGAAGCCCAGCCCGTTACCTAGCAACCCCATGGAAGCCCAGCCCGTTATGTAGTAACCCCATGGAAGCCCAGCCCGTTACCTAGCAACCCCATGGTAGCCCAGCTCGTTACCTAGCAACCCCATGGAAGCCCAGCCCGTTACCTAGCAACCCCATGGAATTCCAGCCCGTTACCTAGCAACCCCAGCAGAGCTCCAGCATGTTTGGTCAGCTGGTTTTTCTGCTGTATGTGCTGCACAGTGGCTGCTGAGAAAGAAAAGTGTTCTGTTCTCAACTTCCATGGGTTTGCTAGGTGACGGGGCTGGGTTCTGATTGGGTTGCTAGGTAACAACGGACTTACAGGAAGGCTCTTGAAACAGCTCATTCTACAGACACCAAAAAACATTCACTTATTGCCAAAAAATGACTCAAAGTTTTTTATTTTTTTAAGCACTTTGACTTTTTACACAAATTCTCCCACCTGAGCTCTGGAGCTCTTCTATAGTTACTCTGGGCGTCATGATGCCATTTGCCTTCGCAGAACAGCTACAGTTACAGAAATTAAATTACAAATGAAAACTATTTGCTAATTAGGTCACTTCTTATTTTATTTAGTGTATCAGAGTAAAGGGGGCTAAATAATATATGCTTTTAAGGTCTTTGGTAGTGAAAATAGCTCCATTGGTGGTAGTAACATGACAAAAATGTGAAAAACGGTATGAATACTTTAGCAAAGCTCTGTAAACAAACCCTATGATCATAAAATGAAAGTAGTACTTCCAGGAGCCTTGAAAATTAAACAAAAGCTGTGGGATTAAATAAGGACAGGCATTAAAGACAGTAGATAAATGCTAACAGGAGTTCTGTTTGGAAAGAGATTTACTTCAGATTTAAAAACCATTAGAAGTGGCTGCCTCGCCTTCAAACGCTTCAAGAGATAAAAAAAAGACACCCTAATGGCTCCTGTGCAAAAAACTGAGGCAAACATTTCATTGTACAATAAACCTTTAATAAATAGTTTATCATTAGTTTCCCATATTTACATAATAACCACCGTTTACTTACGTTGCCATACACATTTCTTGGCTAATTTTAGGCACACAGAGAAGGGGGGGTTCAGGCCACAAACCACGTTGCATTAAATTAAAGAGTGGCTAATAACAGGTACGCGTTTAGAAATATATAACTGCACCGTACGACCAAACAGGACCAAGAGACGGCCAGCTCCTCGAGCGACAAGTATATATTTACATTTGCTGTGTGTACAGGTGATTTTTGTACCTTTACAGTCGTCCGCTTGGAGTATGAGCGCACATGGAGGCTGGTGCAGATTCTTACCAATTTACAGAGGATCGGGGATGTGTGTTTACCTCTGTGCTTCGTCCAATAAACTACGAATCGGGAAAGTCTAAGATTAAATTAACTTTAAAGACCGCCTGGATGAATAAGAACTGTGACAGGCTCAGTTAAGTTATGTGGTCAAAATGATGTGGAACATTCAGATATCAATCTGGTAAACACACAAATACACTCAAAACAGAAAAAAAACTGTGAAATGCTTGTCATTAAATGAAGACCAAGGCTGAAGAGATCTAAACAAACAAACAAAAAAAATGGAAAAGTTCCTAAAAATGACAGAATCAGGACTTAAAAGCTATAAAAAAATAGAGCTTTTGAAGTTACATCTTCTGTCAGAGATATTAAGACAAAAAAGAGAGAAGAAGCCAATAATCAAATTACTCAAGTGCATACAGAGTACAAAAAGAAGCAAAAATAAAACACATTTGGCACACATGTGAGCTCAGTTATTAAATATCAGTTAGCTAGTAGAGGTATGATTAAAACAAACAAGAAAAAAAAATAAAACCTGCAGGGGAACAACTCCCTAAAACCACCAAAAGAAAGAGCAGTACGCCACCTACAGGCAACAAAAACAGACTGTATCGATTTGTACAACATCATTTGAGTCCATTTCAGGTGCAGCATCTTCAAATGAGGTTTAATTCACACTGAAAAGGAAGAGAAGGGTTGTTAACATCCTTTTTTATTAATTATTTTATTCCTCATTTCTAGGGATTGCTTGGAAATGCAGGACCAAAAGCATTAATATTTCTTAATCTAAGTTTGAGCAGCTTCAGTCCTTATGGTGCAGCAGGTTAAATTTCCCTGCAAAACTCAAAGAAAAGCAGCAGCGCGGTTTAAGGTAGGATGGTTGGAAATGTTTAGAGATGGATTCTGGAAAATGAAATCTGCTTTCAGAAACTCCTCCCTCCTCATCAAGGTTCGAACTTTAAACAGATAAAGCTGGAAAAAGTCAACAATGTTGCTCACAGTCCACCTAATGTCCTGGATTTTAATTAGTCTCAATAGGATAATCTCTAGTAGAGCTGAGCGTTTAATTTTGCAAATCTGACCTTTTTTCAAACAAGTT
This sequence comes from Poecilia mexicana, assembly GCF_051168715.1. Lineage (NCBI taxonomy): Eukaryota > Metazoa > Chordata > Actinopteri > Cyprinodontiformes > Poeciliidae > Poecilia > Poecilia mexicana. The sequence goes on along the minus strand of NW_028263386.1, from coordinate 9,681,165 downwards.
TTTTCCACTCTTTACAATGACATTCGTAGTGAACAAGATTGTATTTAATGCTGCAGATAATGTCTGAACATCTTCAAACAGAGCGGCTGAAACTCGACTCTTTAAAATTTATGAAGTTCAAGGACGAAGCTGAAGAACCTTTTTGTTTTCTGTACGTTTTGTCCGCACTGGATTAACTGCAGCCGCATGGAAATAAGCTATGAGGCAAAATATTCATGAGTCGCATTAAAACAGAGGGAAAAACCTGCTCGCATTTAGATAACTGCCCCGTTTGAAAGCGAAAACAGGACCTGCTGCCTCTGGAATGTCACTGGTGAGCGAGCTAACTGGGATTAGTACTGGGAGGGGGAAAAAAATCCTGATCAGGAAGAGCTTATTCTAGGTGGTACGACCCAATCAACGCTTTTTACAGCATACTGAATCATTTAATTCAGTACCTGACCTGACTGAGCAGGAAAATGACACTAAATGTAGAGGTTCAATGCTGAAGGTCCAATGCATAAGCAGCAGACTGGGCTCAGGAAAGCAGGAGGAATAAGCTGAATTTGTAGATTTAAATTACAGCTCCCATAGAGGAAACAGGTTTTAGATCGAAAACAAGATTTTACAACATTTCTGCAATCAAACCTCCAGGATATTAAACACTGAACAGTTAAATACAGAGTTCCTGCAGACTTTTCACATTAAGATGTTCAGACTGAGATCTGCAGGTTCTACTGAAAAAAAAAAAAAAAATCTATATATATATATATATATATATATATATATATATATATATATATATATATATATAAAACAAGTATCTTCAAAATTATGGCAGATGAAATTCTACAGGGGGCGACTTTTCTAAATAAGAAAAGTGTAAGGAAGAATAAAAGGTAGGAAGGACAAAAGAAGAAGAAATAAAGGTGCATGGAGAAAGAAAGGAAAGTAATGGAGGACGGATAGAGAGACGAGGCAGGAACAAGGAACTCAAAGAAGGAAGAAAGGAAAGAACTGCAGAAAAAATTAAATATTTAGACATTGGGAGAGGGAGAAAAGTTTGAAAACAAATATTTTTTCCATCCTCTACTTTCTAACTGTACTCCTCAGGAACTCTGTAAATAAGAGCAACCGGAGAGCTTAGCGAGGCGATGCAGGTTGGACAAACGCGTCGTGTTTTCAGTCGGCCGATTAAACATGAGGGAACAAATGAAACCTTCAGTTTTTAGTAAAACTGTAGAAATCAACACACCACACCACAAAGTGAAGAGACTTACTGCTGCAGGATCGCTGCACTGCAAGAAACATAAAGTCTTAAAGTATTTTGTCCAATTTCTAATGCAAACATCTTAGTATTTAAATAAAATTAACTTGCAAGTAACTTATCAGCAAGTTACAGGAGCTTGTTTTGAGTGAATAATCCTTAATATTTCTCAAGCTCAACTGGCAGATTATTTCACTTATAACACGACATTTTTCCAATGTTATGAATGAAATAATCTGCTAGTGAAACTAGTACTTTTTAAAATCAATATTAGGAAATTATTGACTTCAAACAAGCTGATTAGCTACTTGTAAGTCAGTTTTGTTTTATTTCAAATGTACTAAGGTGTTTGCGCTAGAAACTAAACAAAAACGCTCGGTAAGATTTTGTGTTTTTGCAGTGTGATATTCTCATGAATGCATTAATGATATTCCCAGAAACTTTGTGTTAACAGTCAGCGTCGACCACTGACCTGCTAATCGATAGCTCTACGTGGTCCTGATGCTTTAGACATTAAAAAACAACAACAACAACAAAAAAAACGTGGTTCTGTAAGCCTTCGCCCTGATGCTGATACACGTCAAGAACCAAGTTGAACAAGAAGGGTATGAATGCGGAGGAATAAAAAGTGTCTAACAGCTCCGATGGGAGCGACAGAGTAAGATTACAGAGCCTTCTCAGACCTTGGTCTTCATACAGGTTATGTCTATTTTTTTTTTTAATTATTATTATTATTTAAATGGTAAGCCACTTCAAGGCAACGTTTGTTTCTTGAATTAAAAACTTGAAGCACAACTGGACTTCAGTTTGAACAGAGAAAAATATACAACCCAAACTGTACTATGAATCTAGAGAACTGCAAGTAAACATTGAAAAAGGACTTCAGCTAACGAAGTGGTCTCTTTCCTGCACTTCTCGCCGTAAGAAGTCTGATATCTGAATAAATCTGTGGTCCTGACGCTGAAGCCTTCATCATCTGAACGGGTCAGCCACCCTGGCTGAGGTTAGGCAGCCTTTCCTCAACGCTCCGCTTAACAGGTCCGAAAACGACGACGAGCGTTGGGACACAAGTTATCTTTCCAGTACGAGAGCTCGAGTGTTTGTCGTTACACTCCAGCTGGACGAAAACCAATATCAAGACTCACACAGGTACGTAGCGGCATTTTAAATAAACACCCCCTCTCGTGCTTGGTTCTATGTGCCACACCTGCAGAGAAAATGGAGTCCAGCTGAGCAGCGTCTCTCTCACTCACACCCAAAAAAACGAAATAAAAATACTAAACGCTTCCTCCAGAAAGTCCTCATAAACCCGCCGTTAGACGAAGAACGGCCTGGTGGAGCATCCTCTCTTGTGCTGTGGACAAACTCCTCTCCACGGCACTCTGATGCGTGTCCTTGTGGCTAAACGTGTGCGTCTGTCTTTTTTCTTTTTCCTTTTTAAATGGGGCGTGTGCCCCACTTAGCTGAGGTTATACGCTGCTGTCCTCCAGCAGCGGCTCCTTGCCCTCCGCCCCACTGCCCTGAGGGCTGTGGGAGTGACTCTGCGCCCCGTTGCTGTGCTTCTTGTAGGAGCCGGGCCGCATGCCGGGCCCCGTGTGCTCCGGGATGAACAGCGCCACCAACAGGGACAGCAGCACCGAGCACGCTCCGAAGAGGAAGGGAGGACCGGGGATGATGGCACTCTGAAGAGAGAGGAACAAACGACTTATTAATTTAAAGAAAACAAAAGTTCTCACTCTTATGAAAATCAGAGTTTCTGCAGGTTTGATATTGTGACTTAATTTGCTGGATGATAAATTGTCCACAAATTTATTACCATAAAAGATAATATTGTCATTTTAACTGTTCTAACAATGAAGACATAATCAGGAGTTCCCACAGTGGATTATAAGCCTGGTGGGCCACCAGGCTTTACTTATGCCTCCACCAGGCTTAGCATTGTTTATTTATTTTAGTTTTTTAAAATTATTTCCCTTTTTTTAAGACTTTATAGTTGATGTTTAGGTATTCTTTCAATAACACATAACTATCAGGTGATATTTAAAAATTTCCTGTGAACTTTAAAAAAATTTTTAACTCAAAAACATGGCGGCCGGCTGGATGGATGAATGCTCTAGCACCCAACCACCAGGCTTAGCAAGTTTTCTGTGGGAAACCCTGATAACGGTACCAGTACGTCCTCTCAAAGATCAATTCATGCAGAAGAAAATTTAATACTGTTTGGATATTTAGCTTAAACATCAAAACTAAAACAAAACACCTAAAACAATAAATAAAATAAATACTGAAGTCCCAACAAAACATATTAATCATTAGGCTCAGACACAGAAAACAGGCAAAATGTCCAGTTTAGTCAAATTAAAAATGTAAATTGTATATGTAAAAAAACAACAACAAAAAAACTTAACATTTAGTCAATTCTAACTTTTTCAAGGAGAGTGTTTTTACAACTAGCCAATCATTCAAATTCCACTTTTCAAACCAAGGTTTTTATTTCTTAAACATGCAATACATTAGATTCACTGCTCTGCAAAACATCTGGGTAATTTCTCTCAATGGGGCATTTTGCTTCCTTGCACCATGGAGCTTGTGGTTTTGTCACAGCGCAGAAACGCCCAGATTCCTCAGCTGGGACCACAAATCACGGGACAAACAAATCCCACAAATACTTTTCTTAAGGACAAGCACAAACAATCATCATCGCTGGCAATAAAATAAAAATAGAAGCAATGAACAAATACAAACACCAAAACTAGTCCAGCTGGAAATACTTGTGGGTAAAAAAACACCCTTTAAAATGCAAAAAGTATTTTAATGCACTTAGTTTTAATAAAGTGTACAAAGTAGTCTGATTTTCTTTTCTTTTTTTGTCGGATAGTAGTTGAGAAATGAATCCAAAACATGAAAAAGTGTCACATTTGTTTTACTAATAGAAAAGCATAGAATTTATTTCCCTTTTTTTCTATTTTTGGTCTACAGATATATTTTTTGTCCATTTTCAGCAACAAAAAAAGGAGATACAGATCAATCACCAAGTAATATTTCTGTATTTGATCAACATTGTTGATGTTTGTATTCACTACGAAAAGAAACTGAAAGCAACCCAAAACATGATTAAGTTGTGTTTTATCCAACATTTTGAGAAGATTTTAATTTTGTCTGTGGAAAAAACTCAACTATAAACTAATTTAAGAAGAAACTCTCTGCATTAAATTTGGCCGAATTTGCACAATTATTGAATCGTGCGGCGCCTTTGCAAGACTTTTCATAGCCTTGCAAACGGCCAGTGGTTTGCACTCTGGATTTTAAGTCTTTAGTCTCTGAAAAGTCTTCAGAGGTTCGTCGTCGCTCACCTCGTCAGTGGGGTTGGCCATGTTGGATTTGGCACCTTTGTCAGAGCCGTCCGAGTCTGTCAGCTCAACGTGGAACAAGTAGAAGACGAAGCCGTAAAGAGCCGGACCCAAACCGTTACAGAGCCCTCGGATGCCAGTGATCATCCCCTGGACAACACCTACACAAATGACAAAAATTTAATTAAATTAAGAAATACATGAAAAAGCAAACAAAAGTGAACACCAAACTGAATCGCTCCTCACTCCCTGAATATCATCTCAGACCAGTTAATTAGTTAAACATTTCTAGCTTTTAAGCAATAATACTTTACTAACTTTTAGATATTTTCTTTAAAATCCATTAAATCCATTCTTTTTAGAATTTATTTATATACAAATGAGTATATTGTATGTTGGGAACTTTCTGTTTTGTTGCTATTGATCCATCTGTAAACAGTAATTTCAGATATTTTGTATGAAAGAGTAACGGATTTGCTAAAGTTAAAAAAAATAAATAAATAAAAACAACAACAATAATTGAAAATAAACCACAATTGGAAGCGGCTGGGCAGATCACAAAGGAAACTGGAAGTGGTCTTGCCCAAAAAAACAAAAACAAATTAAAAAAGTAATTTTACCAGATTCTAGAGAACATTTTGATAAAATATGTACAAATACAACTGAGTAAGAAAACTCGCATATTCTCAGGGTTTCTGCACAATTCTAATACAAACATGTTTACTTCTCCAGACTCAATTTTTGAGTGTTGAAAGAAAGAAACAAAGAAAGAAAGAGAGACTTTTCCAGGCTGTGAAGGAACTGCACAAACTGTGATAATTAGCACAAGTGCTGCTGTTATATGTGTAAACACACAGAGGACAGGACGTAACTCGAACGCGTCTGTCCCCTGACAGCAGGGAGACATCAGGAAACATTTGAATAATTCACAGGAAAGTATTCAGTAGCAAAACAAACAAGGAAACATTCCTCAGAGCACTTCTGTGTCCAAAGAAAGACTCTAAAGGGCTAAGAAACTGTTGTTGAGGGCTGCTTAGATAAAAAAAAAAATAGTAAAACTTTCTCATGGTTCGTTTCATTTATGTTGATTATCAATTAATTATCAATTATTCTAGCTAGCTAAATGTCATTATTTGTGTTCATCACCAAGTTTAATACTGAAAAGCACTAAAAAGAGGATGTTCAATGGAAATATCTTGACATTTAGATCTCAGAAAACATGAAAACAGAAAGTGAAGCTCACCTTGCTGGTCTGGATCTGCATTACGGGACACGATGGCGCTGATGGCGGGGAAGGTGATGCTGGACATGGCCGCCACGGCTCCAGCTGCCCACATCATCCTGCAGTCGGTGTTAAAGAGAAAAAGAAAAAAAAAAACTCTTATGTCATGTCCGTCAAACTGATTGAAACCAACTACATGGTGTCTGGAGAAAAACTGAAAACAAAAACTGCACCAAAGAAATCATCACTAGACTGTCCTGATAAGCAGAGGAGGGCAGAGCACACAAAAAGAGCACGAAATTACTCAAGTAATAAAAGTAAAAGTATTTGGTAAAAAGTCTGATCAAATGATCAATCTTTAAATCAAATTATCAGGATAATCAATATTTTAAATTTACATAATCAGATATAAAGTTAAGTGGAAATTTGGGTATTTTAAGGACCAAAATGACAATAGTTAATATAAATAAGAACAAATAACAAAATCAGGCAAAACAAAAAATGTTTCCAAATCAGTTTCTTTTAATAAAAAACTTATGAAACTAACAAAAACTGCAGGTTTGTGTTTCTGTCTGGTAAATCTTTGGTTAAAACATGTTTGTTTTTCTGTCGGTAGAGAATCCAGAAATTTTACTCAAGAGTAGCAAAGTAAAAGTAAGTAGTACAGTAAATTAAAAATACTCCTAAAAGTACATTTTTTCAAAAAAGTGATTCAAGGTAAAGTAATCGAGTAAATGTAACTAGGAGCTCCTGAATCTGCTGATAAGTTTTGAAATGACTTATTAGTTTTCATCCTTTGAATATGGAAGAATCTGATCTTATTCAACTCCACCTTAACATTTTCTGTGACTTCTGGGGTATTTTCTGGATCCAGGGAAACTCATATTGAGAATATGTAATTTCAGAATTGCTGCATTTTATTTTAGTGTGCTGCCTCAGGTTCAGAACGACAAGACTTGGCCGACTTGGAGAGAAACAAAAACAAAAACAGTTTATAAAGTAACAATTTTTAACACTCCATTAAATAAGAAATTCTCTTTAAGTCACTAAAATTGCCTCCTACATGTTTTACAAACATAAAAGCATTCAGGTTTTAACACTGTTGGGCATATTAAAGGACTTTAAGGGATGTTTAACTGGAATATACTTCCCTCTAGTGGTGGATTGGAGTAATGACAATTAGAATAATTCTTTAAAAAAGCTGTAAAAATTTTAAACTTACTGAGATAACGTGTAAAAATGCGGGCATACTGCAGACTCAAGCAGAATGCAATTAATCTCTAAATTTCTAAATGTGCATCGTCTTACAACAATAATAAGATACATAATATTTGTTCCTATTTACAGCATATTAAATATTTCAATAAATTAGAATGTGTTCCAGTAATTTCATTTAGAAAAAAGCTGCGAAGAATTAAAAACCGCTGGCAGTAACTCATCCAGCGGATTTAAGAAATGGAGCCTTCTGTGTGCACGTTACCGAGGAGAGCGGCGATCTGGAGGAGAGCTGCAGACGTAACATCTGTCCGTTTCGGAGAAGCGAAAACACGCAAAAAAAATAAAAAAATCCTGGTAAAAGCGCACACCGGAGCGCGCACGGTAAAACCCTCACCGAGTTCATTTGATCTGAATTAGAGCAGATTTTTAAAAGTTATTGGGGCCTCCGTCAGATACATGTATCTGCTTAATCTGTGATGGGATCTTGATTCACGGTGAATATTAACTAAACCGCATAAAATGCAAATAAGTAGCCGATGTTAATATGATTGTAATTTCACGGATAAAAATAGTACATGACCGATTTTTTTTTTTTTTATGTTGTCGGTCAAGATAACGGATAACAAAAAAAGTCTAGCGCCACCTGCCGCCCTGACACCAACTCACACATCTTCATTCAGTCTTACTTGTAAATCGATTTTTCTTTTCTTGGACGTTTTGATGTTAGCTTGTCGATGTCTCAGTTTTATTCGCTGGGAAAATCAATAAGCAGCTTGAGCCACCTCAAGCTGCTTATTGATTTGCATTGTGGGAGATGTAGTTTGTAGTCAATTTTAAGTCATTCATGGGCCTATAAAATGCTGGGGGTCCACATAAAATGACATGGCGGGCCACATGTGGCCTGCGGGCCTCGAGTTTGACGCATGTGCTCTAAGCCATGTTGATCAATATGAAACAAAAACAAATGCTTGAAATAGGCCTCAGTTTCACTTTTTTACCTAAACTACTGAAATAAACGAGCTATTCAATCATATTTTATTTAAGATGCACCAGAGGATACTTGCAGTGCATCTCCTAAACAAATAAGATCAGAAAACAGATGTACTGTACAGACAAACACACAGAGCTGACTTCAGTTGTGAGTTTCTGCAACAGGAATGTTTTTTTTTTGTTTTGTTTTTTTCCAGTGTAACACCAGCATCTGCATGTCTACGTGTCGGTGGGAGGAGACAGCAGCACAGCATTCAAACCGCTTAAGAGGATTTTATCTCTGCTCTTTCAACACCTAATCATTAAGATTCCACTTTGAGATAAACTGCTTTCTTTTGGTTGTAGTGGTTTGATTTATGGCAGCATCTCTAACCCAACTCGTGTTCTGAACTGGATAAAAATGTATGAGGTGTTTAAAAAGTGTAAGATTCACTGACCAGGGCTGAGAGCCAAAGCCATACCAGGCCAGCTGGAGGATCTGGAAGCCAAGGCCGAGCAGGATTGTGTTTTTATTTCCTATAGAACGCATCAGGATCCCCAACACCACCGTCTGAGGAACCAACAGGCACAAAAATATCCTTAGCAGGCAGAAAAACTGAATAGTTAGCTCATATTTTAATTTCACATCTGATTTGCGTAGATAAAAGAAAAATTAGCATGCTGTTTGAGCTCTATAACCAACATTTTGAAGAATTTTAAACATTGCAAAAGCAGAAATGTGACGTTAGCTTATTGTTTGATACCTGAGCCAATATGGAGAGGATCCCTAAAACGGCGATAAAGGCTGCCACTGTCTCCGAGGAGAAGCGTATGACCTGAGGGGAGGAGCGCATTCATAACAGGTTAGCACACGACTCTGCGACAGGCATGCATCAACACTAACACCTTTATGCATTTCACACCCGACACGCAAAAACAAAAGAGGCTGGCATGGGATATTTTGTCAACAAGTTGCATGTCCCACTTCCTTTATCAGAAGGAGCTTTTCTTTGTGGACTCTGAAGCCTTTCAGACAATTAACAGGAGGAACGAAGGTAATGTGAGGAGTTTGCAAACTGTGACAGTGAAAAAAGAAGGACAAAGATATAAGCGGAACAAATGTAGCCTAATGCTCCACTTCAGGTGCTTTTATCCCCCCTACTATGGGACAGAAGAGTTGCAGGAGCAAGTCCGACTTGCTCGACAGGTTTACTCTGAATCTGTTTATCAAACATCATTTAAAGACGTTCCTTAAAAAAACGAGCACAGCCTCTGGAGCGTGAAGCTGTCCGCTGGCGCTAGCAGGAAAATCTATTAGTGCTGGTATTTTTGACGACGTGGACTTTTTGCTCCAGGCCTGTTAGTAAATCCATCCTAATGAGCCAACACTTCATTCAAACACTGAAACGGGTCGCTCAGCAAACTTTTTTTCTGGGTTTTCTTCCTGAGATTCCTGGAGTTTCCCACAAACTATTCTGACTTTAATAGGCAACTAAAATAGTAAAAGTATGAGGCTTTTACTCTGGAGTTTAACATGGAGGAGATTATCTGAGAAGGAAACAATCGGCCGGATGTTTTTAATTATAAATTGCCCTTTTTTTTTTTAAAAAAAAGTAACTTTTCTCATCTTTATTACTAACAATGTACCTATGAGTGCAAAGGTTTTGTGTAGCCAAAAAATGTAGCTCCTAACTATGTAGATGATAATAATAAAATGGACAAACTAAATAACACGTATAGTCAGTCATTTCAAAGGGAATGCTTCAAGATTCATAGTCATATTTTTGATAAAAACTATTAATTTGGAATTGCATTCATGTCTGAAATGAGCTCCGTTTTATTTTTTATGGCCAATTCAGTCTCGTCACGTTGGACATTAACAACATGCTGAATAATCATAAACACAGTTCTGGAAAAAATAAAGAGCCCACTGCACTGAACCCCATTAAAACCTCCTAGTTATTCCACCAAATATTGATTTCTGAAGTCTTCCTGAGTTAAAACATTAGTATTATTGTTTCTAAATTAATATAAACTTGTTTTCTTTGCATTATTTGAGGTCTGAAAGCACCGAATCTTTTCCGTTATTTACTCAAACTTATACTTATAAAAAATAAAATCAGAGAAACTGATCATTTTAAGTCGTCTCTTCATTTTTTTCTGTATGCCATAAAAATAAGAACATAATTTAATTTATTTTTGTTACTGCATTTTGTTTTGTTCTCACATAGATTTTCAGGAAAATGTAATCTTTGATGGCCTACAAAAAAAATGCCAAATTTGCCTGTGAAGTAAATAAATAAATAGATAAATGTACAATTTTGAATAAATACGAAAGGAAAATCATGGTTGGGGGATTGGGACACAGCTACTTTATATTTCAGAAAAGTTAATGACGTTTCCAGTAGAAGTACGTCAGTGGTTTGCTGCACAGCTGCAGACCTCAACATGATCCCTGAAGCACGAAAAAAGAAACTGGACTGCAGAGCAACGGAGGAATTTACAACGATCTGATCAGGATTTCTACAAATTCTCCACATCGTAATGTCTAACACTTCTACATTTTTTTCAGGTTTTACAACATCCTGGATGTTTGAGGACAAATCAGTGACCCAATTGTTTTTTTTCTGAGTTTATCAAACTGCACAATCTTAAAGCTTCTGATTCAGCAGCTTTCAGGTTCACCTTTCACTGCTTACACTGAGCAGGTGTCGGCTTTATTCTCTGAAGAACATTTCTGTGGTATCATTTTTAAAAACTAGTCAAAAAACTAACAACGAAACTGGATTTTATTGCATTTTAGACAAGTCCGTTTTTATCTGTGGGTACTCTTTCCGCTAAGATGTAAAAAAACCAAAATGATCATTAAACTAAACTGTGGCAAATCCAGATGAATCATTATTTTAGTTATTAATAAATCTGACGATTAATCAGATAAAGTAAATGACACATTCAACAGATTTTTCATTGAACCACCTAAGCCTTATTTAATACAACATTAGAAATACACTAAAGGATGTAAATAAACAATCTAATTAATTTTTTAAATAAGAAAATAAACATTTTATTGCCTAAAATCACATCACATTCCTTTAGTAAATATGAACTTGGATCTAAAAACTTTGTTTTTATTTTGGATGCAAAATGTATGTGTAGTTTTTTGCTCTGAATATGTTATCAGCCATTTGCTTGTCAAAAAATGGGTTTCTTTTGCGTGTGTATACTCTGTTAACGATTAATCGATTACTTAATTAGTTGACAATTATTCCAATAATCAATTAATGAAGATTAATTGTTTCAGCCCTAATTAACTGTTAGTTTTACATTGATACAAATAAATGTAACAAGATTGTTTAAGTCTTATCAATTCAAATGTTCATGTTTCAGACAAATAAATAAGTTTGAACATTTTTCACTTTTTGTAAAATGCTAATTATCAAACTCTTTGCCTGACTAGTCTATGTAGTAGCCATATCTCAGATTATTTTATTTTTTTCTTTATCATTTTGTGCATCCTGCAGCTCTGGTTAGATTCTTTCTTGGGACACCAGGATAATTAATAGTATAAAACAACAGTGGATGCAGAATGATGCAAGCCTTGCATTTCTATAAATGTTACTTTAATACCTGCGTCACAAGCTGCTGAGTAAAACTCATAGCTTGGAGCAGAAAACTGCAGCTTCAGGGTTCACCGTCACACAGAAAAATTCAAGAACATTAAGAATTTTCAAAGTAAGTTTTCAAACTTTTACAAAACCACACTTTGGAGATAAAAACAGAACAAATTATTTATTAAAAATATACCATATTTTACTGTTATTAATAATGTCTTGAGATGGAATTTTGCATTGTATAGCAGGGACAAAGTAAATTAAAGTATAACAAAATGTTTATGTTTTATTTCAATTATAAGGGCCAATAAGTAATTAGGAAAAAAAATATATCTATTTATTATACTAAAACAGCTCAAACAAATGACAGTCCTGCTAAAATGAAATTAAACACAATATACAAATAATGTTATTTAAAGAATAATCCTTAAAAAAATTTTAAATATTCTTGCCAAGTTTATAGAAAATAAATAACTTTTGTAATTGCATCTGATCGGAAACAAGAAAAGTGTAATCTGATTTAACTTCAGACAGCGAGAAAAAAATCTGCACGTTTCTTTATTTGAATCAGGTGTTTGAAAATGTCTGGTTTCAAAACGGTGCAGTTTGAATATCAAGCACTTTCAAGGGCTTTATACAGAAATCTTGAAAACACCTAATTGAAATTCAAGCACTATTAATCCTGCTTCATTGTAAAACATTTTCCAGAACCCACCGATTAATTTGTCTGAGACTTCAGACCTCAGTTTTATCGACATTCATCGTGAACTGTGGGAGGAGCAACTCTGAGCCCCAAACATTCACTTAAAGGACCTGAAAGGACTTGCAACAAAAAGCCCCATGCTAGAAGCACAACATACAGCTGAATGTGGACTCACCGTAAATAATCTGACTGCTTTTATGTTTCATAATACCAAGGAAAGTTCTGGAAGGAAATGAAAAAATGTTACCTGTCTGAGATAGAGGAAGAAGCTGGAGTACTGCCCAGCTTCGGGGAGGAAGGAGAGGAACACTGTGATGCAGATGAGCAGCAACGTGGAGTCCTGGCCCACTTTACGCAGAGACTGAGCCAGAGAAAAACAACAACAGTTCAACACAAAGCACGCTACATATTCCTACTTTCCAATCGCTGCACTTTAATTCGAATTTTAATTCCCACAGGACTAGTTCAGCCTGAAGTCTGAAAAACAAACATGTAGGGAAATCTCTCTTTTTGTATTTTTAAACAAGTTAGAATTTGAAATGCTGATGAGTAAAACGTTAAGATCAAGAAGAATTCAAACATAAATCCATAATAAAAAGGTTTATTAGACTTTTGCTATTAGGGAAATAGAAAATTTTTTAATGCTGCATTTAATTTTCAGGTAATGGACAAATCTAAAAAATAACAGCTAATTCCATATTTTTCAGGAACGCCCAGGAACCCCGAGCTTTGTTCGTTCGTCTAGAAAATTCAGTTCATTTGGGGAAGAGTGAAGGCACAGTCGAAGATGATGCCGAACAAAAAAGCAAACTCTGGTCCCCCTTAAGAACTGAACTCAGTTCAGTTGAAGTGAACTTTGATACAGCTTGAATGCAAATGTGGATGCAAGTGGACCAGAGACCATTCTACAAGCAGATAGCAAACTATAGTGCAGGGCATTCTGGGTAAATACAATCAAAATAAAGGTGCAAGTGTAGCGCTACGAGTAGAAATGGTTCATGGTCTTTTACCAAAGACATAAGAGAAATCTAACAACTGCTAAAATATTCATCCTCCATTTCTGTTTATATTTTATGGAGAATGAAGTTGTGCTCCTGTCTTCTTCAGAGGTTTTTGTGTCTTTTCCTTCAGTAGTTCAGGTTTTTTAAAGAATTTAGTTTATTTGACACAGTGTGAAAGCGAACTGCAGCAGCTCAAAATGTAACAAACGTTGGAATTTTGGCTCCCAAACTGAGTCTACCAGACTATCAGGTGTGAAACTCCCTTAAATCTCTGTAAGTCGACTTTAAATAGTGTTGTACTCACAGCAAAGGGGTCTGCCTGTTCCCAGGAGATTGGTGCTCCCCATGATGCCGGCCTCATTTTCTCCGGCAGCGACTCCGGGACGGCCACCAGGATGAAGCAGATGTCTAGCAGGGCAATGGCGGTGGCCAAGATTACCACCAACGTGTCACCGTAGGCCACCGATAGATAGGCTCCGATGGCTGGACTGGTAACCAGGCTGGCTGCAAAGGTGGCAGACACCTGGAAGGACCAAGAGAAAAAAGGTGATCAAAAGGAAAACATGAGGGTCAGAGTTATTGGATTTTATTTCTAACACTGTTTTCTCACCAAGCCATACGCTGTGCTCCTCTCATGCTCTTGCGTAATGTCTGCCACATAAGCAAAGACCACAGAGAAGGTGACGGCGAAGACGCCAGACATGGAGATGACTGCAAAATACCACCTAAAAGCAGAAGAACCGACGCACACGTCAGATCCAATAAATCAATCAGCAAAAAAAACAAAACATTTTGACCTTTGCTGCTGTGATTTTTTTTTTCCCCCCTCTGGGATGTCAGAACTACGCTCTTACCACGGGCTGATCTTCATCAGCGGAATGGGAGCACACGTGAAGAAGACTGTTAGCAGCAAGAAGGACTTGCGTCCCCAAACGTCTGACAACGCTCCAATCAGAGGAGCACTCAGAAATGATAATAGGCCCTGGAAAAAAACAAAGAGGCAAAGATTTTGGAGAGTGGATCAGACAAAAGAAGAATAAACGTGTAACAGCAGCAGCAGACTTGCAGACATGTAAAAGAAAAAAAGTTGCATTTCAAAAGTATCTTTCAAGGATGTTACTGGAAAACAATGCGCCTAACCTGGTGATTCAGATTTTGGCCAATACCAATTTTTTTTGTCTGAAATGTTGCAAAATACAGCAAGAAAGTCGCAAAGTTGGCAAAAATGGGGTGACTACCTTTAGCCTGCAAACGTGAAGGACATGGCCTGGTGGTCCAGTCTATCAGCCAAACCTCAAAAAATGATGGTGGTTGATTTTTAGACCTTTGCTGAGGTAAATAAGATCGGGGGATAAGATCGGCTTCACATGATCTTCCAAAATTAAGAAAGTTGGCACATATAAAACAGTGCATCCCTAAGTGCATTTGTCCTAAAGTAAGCCAAAATCTGAGAAAGCTTCAGGACATAAAGGCTCTGAAAAAGTGAAGAGGGATATCTGCAAAACATTAGGCTAATATTAAGAAAAAAAAAACAAACAAAAAAAAGTTTTTCTGCAGGCCCAAAAACTTCAACTTTTATTTTAACTGAAAGAACAACCAAAACCAGGGTTTCCCCCAAAGTATTATAAGCCTGGCGGGCCACCAGGCTTTACTTGTGCCCCCACCAGGCTAAGCATTTATGATTTATTTTTGTCTTTTTAAAATGTTTGCATTCTTTAAGACTTTATAGTCGGTGTTTAGGTGTTACTCTTCTAAACTTTCAATAACACATAATTATCAAGTGATATTTTCAAATTTCCTGTCAACTTTGAAATTTTTTTAACTCAAAACCACGACGGGCCGCTGGATGAATGACTGCCCTAGCACACAAACCCGGGCTTAGCAAGCTTTCTGGGGGATCTTTGCAAAACTATGACTTCATTAGATTTGTCCATCAGTATTTTGATTGTTAAATATACAGATTATTTTAGATTTTGTGGTTTTAATTCACAGGAATCAGACAGGAAATGAGAAGGGAGCGAGAGAAAGTGGACGACATGCAGTAAAGCTCGAGCTATGCGAGTCTTTGTAGTTAATGTCGCACATAAATGGGTTTTCATGGTATAATACTGATTTCGTTGCATCCAACCACACATCATGTCCATAAAGGATGAACGGAAATGCGAAGTCATTTATCGCCTCAATTTATGCAAAAGTGACGATTAAATTGCAGTTATGTCACTGAAGATGAAGCATGAGGGAAAACAGAACCATGCCGGTCTGTGTAATGATTACCTTCACACCGTGAATGAGTCCATTCATCAGGAATGTGTGTTGGGGGAATGTCTGATGTAATACCTGGAAAAACAAACACAGGAACCCAGATGAAGCAACTTTGGTTCTGTAATTTACTCGACCTCGCAGAAGAAATTATGTACAATAACAGAAACAATTTATAGACGTAGAGAAAAACCAACTACAAAAAACTAAACAAAACAATGTTTTATCAATTAAACTGAAGCAATTCATTAAACCTGGTAACAGGTTATTTAACACAGTTACCAAATCCATCTGACATTCATGCTGCAAACACAAAAATGTTTGGCGTTTTAAATTTTGTTGGACGATAAATTGTCCCATAACTTATTGCAATAAACAATAATGTTGTTTTGAGACAATTTTCAAGTCATATAATAGTAGTAATTCAATAACACAAGAACACATTCTCAAGGATTGATAAACTTTAAATTCTAGTGAACATTTAAACACTGGAAATTAAAGATATTTGAAATATCCAAATTAAATGATGAAAACAACAGAAACAAATAAAATTAATTATGAAGTCAAAATTGTCTTTTAAAAAAAGGGATAGTTGAGACCAAAGAACCAGACTTTTACATTTACAGCAACAAAATACAGTTTTTGACTGTTATTTATTGTTGTTAAAAAGAAATAGAGTTTACTATAAAAGAAATTGGTCACAAATCTGACTGGTGCATCTATAAAAAGCTCTCTAAAACGGTTACATTACAGGTTACGGTTACAGTCGGGTTCTAATCATTAAAGTTCAAAGTCTTGCTCATGTCAGTGACACCAGAGTGGGAACATTGTGCGCTAGCTTAGACTGGGACATGTTTAGTTTGAAGCTGAGAGTCTGGTTATTGTTCCTGTCTGTGAAGGAAAAGTCTTTTCTTCCTCGGAGTTAAGTACAGTCAAACTTGAAATGTTTACTGAAGACTAATGAATCAGTCCCTCTCATCTTCAGACAGCCTCTGATTAGCCAAAAATGCAAATCTGCTTTTCGTAGCGGGGCAACAAACCCCAAATAATTAACGGCACAAACAAACACCTCCTTCAAACGGGAGACTATTGCATAACCCTGTCTGGCAAACATGTGGCAAACAGATGTGTGCGCATATTTTGAAACAGGTTCCTGGCAAAAACTTGTGATTAAAGGAAAAAATATGCGGCTGGAAACCAGAGGTAATAAAATCTGCAAAGTTGACCTGACATATGCAAAGCTACAGTGAAAAACTTCAACGCCGGGCAGCTGGTGTGAAATAAAGCACAGCCTATGGCAAGTCATTTATAAAACAGCTTTAAAGGAACAGTCTGTGCAGGATGATGGAGAGTCATTCTTCCGTTTTGTGTAACTTAGGAAACCTCTGCAGCAAACGCTACATCACAGCTGCTGGCACAGAGCTCTGAGCCAAACAGAGTCTGTGATGTGGGCTGACAATACGAGCCAGCGACCCCCTGATAAGCCTTTTCAACAAAGAATTAGGACTGACAATAAAACTGATGCCACATCCATAGTTCTCTGTTCAGCATCTGCTGAAAAGAAATCACACAGGGTTCTGGTCAGCTGGTTAGTATTTAACAAAAAATAATGTTTTATGGATTTCTATTAAGTCCCATTGAGTAGTAAAACCTTTAGCTGGAAATAAGCCTATTGGAGGATGAACTCTGCCAGCATTGCACACCTAAAGATGGAAATGTTTGGCCAGTTCGGTTTGTAAAACAGCTCAGGAAAGTGTCTGAACAAGGTCTGACTGACATGGACTTTGAATTTTATCATGATATTTTGTGGTACTTATTGTAATAACAATAAAAATTATGATAAAAAACTGTTTATTACATCTTTTTTAGGTAAGTGTATGGATGTGAAATACTGCTCTTGAAAAATGTCCCCATTTTAAATTGGTTTCTTCGGGCGCTCAGCAGTCATTCATGAAGAGGCCCGTCACTTTTTTGAGTTAAAAAACATTGTATTATTGAAAGATTGGAGGATTAATATCTGAACACCAACTATAAAGTCTTAAAAAATGCAAGCATTTGAAGAAAAACTTCAATAAATAAGCAGTGCTAAGCCTGGTGAGGGCACAAGTAAAGCCTGGTGGCCCGCCAGGCTTATAATTCACTGGGGGAAACCCAGAAATGTTTGAGTTTTTTAAGACTTTATAGTTGGTGTCAGGTATTAATCGTCCAATAGCACATAATTATCAAGTGATGGAAATGTATCAACAATAAAAACAATAATGAATCAAAATTTTTATCACGGTAAGACATTTTCACAAATGAAAATTGTGTACTTCTATTTCCAGGTCTTCCACAGACTGAGGTCTGGTGTTGCATGATCGTTCAAACTAAACCGGACCGGAATGAGACTTCTGTGTGAAAACGACCCGAATGCGCACAAGAAGAATGTTGATGTCACACGGTTTATGAAAATAAATTCTATATAGAGCAGTTTATGGATCAATGTTAAAGTTTATTCAGCAATGGGAGCTGGCATTATTGTCAAAAAAAATCACAAGACGAAGGAAGTTAGTAAAAATGAAAGAGCAATTAATAGCAATGACCTTTTGAGAAACGCTGACTGCAGTTTTTGTAGGGAAGGATGTTTGGATGTGTAGTCAGAGCCAGCAGGTTCGGGATTGAGATGTGAAGAATTTCACTGATGGAAAGTTCTACCATAATTTCAGAATGATAGTTTTCATCCATTGTTTATGTCCTGATTTACCACATCTGACTTCTTCTGGTGCAGAATTATGCAACATGACCGTTCGGACTGCAAACGCTTTGAAAACATATTTAGTATCCGAATTTGTTCCACATATGGAAGTGGCACAGATGTGATTTTTTTTGGAGGTGAAAAGATCAGAATTGGGGCGTTCAGACTGCTGTGAAAATCCAATTTGGGTCAAATCTCTGTGAGATGTTTGAAGCTTAGAATATCATTTTAAAAACCTAACCCTAATTTAAACTTCTCCACATTTTCATCTTTTCTGTATTTGGTTATTTCCTTTGGCTTCATTATGCTGTTTTTTCACTCATGTCTAACAAACATCAAACAACAGCTGCCCAATCATAACACAGGTTCACTCAGTTTAATGTTTAAACAAAGTCCATCTGAAGGCAACTGGTTAAACTGGTTGTTTTTGGGTTATCAGAATAAAGAGGGCTACATACATACAAATGGCACACTGTGTTTCTAAAAATAAAAACTGAAATTCATACAGGCCGCTTCACAGTCGTGTTACTGTGTCGGTCTATCACATAAAATCACAACAATGAGACAAAGGTTTAACTCTTTCATGCATGAATTAGGATCCTTTTTGTCAGGATTTTTTCCAACTTTTTTTAAGGGATAAAAAAGGTGGGAAAATAAATTTTGTAAAAAAAAAATTCTAGGATTTTTTTCTAGGTGATTTTCTCCAAATGCAAAGTTGTTATTTGGAAAATACATCAGTTGTATTTGTCTTCAGGGGTTATGTGATGTCACAATTTTTTTCCCTGCAAGAGTTTCTACAGTAGGAGGAGGGACTGGATATTCCTGAATTGGTCTGAATGCTTTTTCGTCTGTCTGCCTTATTAAATGTAACAAATATTTTCTTGCGCTTGCAGCTGATGGCCAGTAGTTGATCGTGTTTTGTATGATGCGCTAGTGTCCACTTCAGTGGTCTGTGAGCATTTATAACATAAAAATCCATAAGAAAATAGCTTTTAGAAAGCTGTCCACTGCAGTGACCAGTATACATGAAAGGGTTAAGAGTTTTTTTTTTTTTTTTGCAGTTTAATTTATTTGTAGGTTCTTTACACAGTAAATTTAACAGGCTCAATAATTATGAATGTCATAACATGTTTTTATTACAAATTCCTGGTAATTATTGAGTCGATAAGCGATATGAGAGGTGAGATTAAATATGTTCACTTCTTTCAATCAGAAAAGTAGTGGTCATCTAACTATTTTGTTCTTGGTTACACGTTTTCTTTGTTTTTAGAAACCTGTTAAAAATAAATAAATAGTACAAATAGAACACAATGCTATGCTAGTTTACATAGCAGCCGAGTGTGGCTTACCGTGAGCATCGGGGTGGTGAGAAGACCCCAAGCGAAAAACTCCAGGAAAATGACGACCACAGCATGGTAGACGCTGGGCTCACCGATTCCCTGAGGCTACAGGGAGACAGAGAAACACACAGAGGCGGTTAGCTGACAAGAAACATCAATCTCACAGCTTCAAAGTGTCTGATCATGGAAACATAAACGTAATGTCAGAATCTGTCGAATTCTAAAAACTATACTATACGATCACATGAGAACCTGTGAAGGCTGTGGATGCTAACGAGGAATCTTTGGATTAATATGTTAATTCTGGATCGTGATCTTAAGTCTTTTAAGGTTGTTTTGTTGTCACAAAAACAAATTTCACTGGACGATAAATTGTCCCAGAAGTTATTGCCATAAACAATAATATTGTTGTGCGAGACCATTTTTAAGTAATGTAAGGCTAAGGCTCAAAGATTAATAAACATGAAATTCTAATGAACATTTAACACTGGAACTCGAAGACAATTTAAATATACAAAATAAATAAACAAAAACAAGAAATTAAATGAATTATGAAGTCTTTGTTAATAAAATTGTCCTTCAAAAACAGGAGCTAGTTGAGACCAAAACACCAGACTGAAGTTTTTGGTAGAAAAACGATAAATCGTGCAAATGGAAATTTACTTGTTTTAATTCATTACTGTGACAAAAATATTTATTGTATACTAACACATTTACTTATTTTTTAAAATTTTACTCATCTTCTTTCAATTGGGTGCACGAGGACCAGCGTAAAATGTGTTTGATCGGATTTTTCTGCATACACTACAAACTAAGTACTTATGACAAATTTGTAACCACAAAAGTTCTCTTAATCGAAAATGATGAATTAAAAAACAGACAACAAAAGCAGCTGTTATCCAGGTGGAGTCAAAGTAGTGCAATGATCTCTCGAGGCACATTTGTAGGTCATTCTAAAAAACAGACACCTCTGTAATCAGAGAAACATGAATAGACATCCTTATTATCTCTAATAAAACCAACTCCCTTGTGGGAAAGTCCCGTCACTCCAAAGTGAATTTTTGAAGTGACAAGGCGATGCCGGAGCCAGAGAACGGATGCTGTGCAGCAAACCATTAGATGCTATTATTGAGAGTTAATCAGTTTTGTTTTCATATTTATTTCCAATCGTGTAAAAGCAGTGCAGACTCCTGCTTGGGGCCCACGTCCTCCCCTTGATAACTCCCTTTATTTCAGGTCATTATGATGACTCGACTTGCACAAAATGAGGAACAAGCTTTAACCGATTCACACACGACGCAACTTCCTCTAAATGAAACTGACACCAAGCAATACATTAACATAGCACTCAATGCTATTGACTAGTGAGCTCTCAATGCACAATTTGCTGTGGCTGGATGAGGAGATGGCAGAAAATCTGGCTGTTGGAGGTGAAATCATGATGTCTGAGTGGTCAGATCAGATCTGGAGCAACAACAACAACAACCGTAGAAGAGCTACGCATGTCGGAAGTGGAGTAAAACGGATGACCAGAACTGAACTGAAGGAAATGAAATGTTTGTGGTTTCCCGTTTAGTCCATGTTTGCAACTCTCCCTTCGTATAGATTTTCAGTAGGTTTGACTTTTAACTGATTGCATAACAATGATGCATCACTCCATTTATAACTAATCCCACATTGCTCACACTTTTCCAAAAGCCTCAGACAGAACATAATTCATTTACTCTATCAAAACGAGTGGATTGCAAACTTTTCATCTTCAGTTTTAACACAGAACTGTGACCAAAACATCAAATATAGAAACACCGCCAACAAGCCACACATGGGGACAATTACATGTACAAGTTTTAAAAGCTACCGTTTAAAATTGTTTCTCATCAGAAACTGAAAACAGAGGGTTTTTTTGTGCGTTTGGAGCACAGAATCCCTTTCCCGCACACTGCTGATCAGCTGGATGAAGAATTTACAAACGATTTCAAGAAGCACAAATTCAGCTGCTTTTAAATATTTGCAGTTACAAAACACTCAACCGGTTGTGATGTGGAGATCGAAGGAGCTCCACCCGTCTTTTGTATTCAAAACTTAAATCAGGAGCTATAAGCAGCATGTTTGTTGTACAGTTGACTGCAAACTCAACCCAAGCAGAAAAGCCAAATAATTCACCAGCAAATATCAATTTGTTATAGTTGTCTAACTCCATTAAGAGCAGAAAGATAAACGGGTAGAATACTCAGCATTATTAGTTAACTTACTTCAAAATACTTAAATTGAAATTGGTTGGTGAGTTGCTTCAAAGCTTGAATGGAAAAAACTGAAAAGTCTGACTTTTTTCAGTTGCTGAACGCACCACACATAAGTGCTGCCAGGTAACATTTCGTTGTGGAAGATGTTATTGAGAGAAGACGACCAAACTATATTCAATGTCACTGAGGCGTTTACAAAATGTATTCAGAGGAAAAAAGATGAATTATTACAAGATTCCTTAATCACTGCATTCACTGACGATGTTTAGGGCAGAATAGCTTCTCTAAATGGTAACCATAACTAAAACAAGTCGGAAAAAAAAATAAGAAAAAAATTACATTTGTTGTTATATCTGAAAGCCAAACATTATCAGATATGTGCACTAGAGATTTAGTCGTTTTGATGGGCTGTTACTGTGACTGGCCTCCCGGAAACTGTAAAATATATAAAAAAATGATCTTTTTACAATCAGCGACTACACAGCATGAAAGTTGTTGCTTAAAAAGATGACTCAAGTTTAGCCATTTTGATTATAACTAGTTCAACAATGAAGTCATAAGAAAAAAAGGAGTAAAAAGCTACTTTAAAATAAACTATTTTCCATAGAGATATTTCTCTGTTCACTCAGGATGCAACCCTTTTGAGTTTGAGGTCAGCTGATTATAAGAAGCTTAATAAAGGGCAAAAAATGTTTCTGTATTTTATTTCTTTGAGTCCAGTTCAGTCTGTCATGGATCACGTTGGATTAGGAAACGTTTTCAGCCTTTTGAAAGCTCACAATTTAAGTATAGGGAAAATAAGAGAGAAATATCTTTACAAATATTACTGCTGCAGATGCAGATATACCAAATAGAGTGTAACATTGTAGCTCTAATTGTGCTGTCTTTGTTTTAAAATAGTAATAAATTTTGTCGAGTTGCAGAGCTGTGTAGCTCTCTCTCACACCCTGTGTGATTTGATCTCTGGTCCTTCTGGAAATAATTAATGCTAACTCCAAAACAGAAAGGCTTCTTAAGGATTCTGTGTGGTTAGAGTAAATTAATGGATCAAGCCTTTCCAAAATACTTTTAATTAGATTTTAGTTCCAGATGTTGTCTTATAACTTGGAGGACTGTCAATGATGCAGAGAGCAAAAGCCCTGTAATTCTTTGCTGCTTTTGAGAAATCCTCATTTAATTTTGAAATAAACACTTCATTCTTAATAGTTTATTTTTTATGTTTCTAGAAAGTAAAAATGTATTTTGTCGCTCGAGAATTGGTACCAGCAGGTAAGAGCTTTACAAAAATCAGCAAAAAAGTAATAATAATAATAAAAAAATAAAATAAAAAAATTGGTGCATTTCTAATCATAGCATATACTAAAGACAACATTATATTACTTGACAGTGTATGTTTAGTATGGCAGGTGGAATCAACGCTTATTACTCTGGAATGTTGTACGAGTTGTTTAGTTCGTACAAAACATTAGCAAACAATATTTAAATGTAGTTCCTTCAATCAGGTATAACCCCGAGTTTTTCCTATTCTTATACAAAAGCTAAACAAAAAAAGTCGTTTTATTCAACAACCCAGATGTCACTTTCATTGCAAAAACAGTCAATATAAAAAAGCTAAGGTGAATTCAAGACTTCAAGCAAATGTTGGGCTTGCTGACTAATTGAGAAGTCACACGCTTTACAAAGAGCTCGGTAAGCTTAAGATGAATATGTAGGGAAAAGAATGCAACAATCCCAGGTAACGAAAAAAGTAATTTAGGAAGAAACATCAGTGTTGTTGACATTAGCTAGCTAGCGTTACCTGAGCTGACGTGTAAACCACTAGCAGGCCGCTGTGTTACAGTTAGCCACTTAGCTCAGCGGTGCCTCCAACAGCCAGACAGCGTTTAACGGTTAACATTATATTCAACAGACAGCCATAAACAACTTCAGCTCTGCTGTGTTTACATTAGCTACACACGGCTTCGGCATAGACAAACAGTCAAGAGCAACTGTATTCAATGGTAAGCTAAGTTAACGAAGATAAATAAATATTTAACTCACACTTCCTCCATCTTTTATTATAATTTTCTTTGCTAGAAGAATGCTGCGGTTCAGCCGCTTCTTCTTCTTTTTCTCCCCCGTCATTGTTAACTTATGTTCATTCTTGATGTCAAAGGGTCGTCGTTGTCCCCACCAAAAGTAAACTAATATTCTAAATTTGGGCTACTAAGCTCATTACACTTCAACTATAGGCAGCTAGCAGCGAGCTAACTAAATGATGATTTCTCATCCCCACCTCACTTCAGTCCGTCTTCCTGTACCAGCATTTTAGCCCCGCCCCTCGCTGCGAAATACTACCGCGCTATTGGCTAGCGACCAGAACGGCGATACAACTTTGCATCTGATTGGCTTAGAAAAAGTTGATGCTACAGCCCTCCTATGTTGATTCGTGGGAATCACACCGCGGGTAACAAAGAGGAAATGTCATATATGGTGATCCCTGTGTTTATAAAGAAGGCAAACAAGACGTTTTGTCATTTCCAAGAAGTAAGGAAATATTCACTGTCAGAAGACAGAACATGTAACTTGGTTCGACGTAGATTCATGCCTATCGATACATAGGCATGAATGTATGTCATGCCGATGACATACATTCACCTAAAAGCTTAATTAATCTATTTAATTGAAAAGTGAAACTTAAACATGCACGACACAGCCAAATAGCGCATTTCCTCCAGACTACTCCCAGTTGAAAAGAAGCACTGACTAACATGGGTCCCACCATCTCTTGAGTAGGATTTGCTTTTAAATCCTTTAAAGGATGCAACATT
Source organism: Poecilia mexicana (assembly GCF_051168715.1). Lineage (NCBI taxonomy): Eukaryota > Metazoa > Chordata > Actinopteri > Cyprinodontiformes > Poeciliidae > Poecilia > Poecilia mexicana. The sequence continues at coordinate 9,656,459 of NW_028263386.1, read as the reverse complement.
TTCCACCACGTTTTTCTTCCACTTAACTTTTCATTAATTAATATCCTCGTGGAAGTTGTCAGTCACGGTCAAAGTCAGCAATTGCTGTGTGGCAAAATTTATATTTATATTTCATTTTTGGCTAATAAATGTGTGAGTTATTTATTATTTAATTATAATTTCATTTTTAATCTTATTACATTTTATTCATTTAATTTCTCAGCTTAATTTTAAGACATATATGTATTCCTATGCATTTAGCTCAGGCAGTTTTGGTCCCTTCTAACATCTATAAACTATTTGTTTCAGCTGGTAATATTGCAACCAAATGGACAACACCAGTTCTTTTCAAAACGTACATACATTTAGCAAAAAAATAAAAAAAATGGATTACTTGCCTTGTCATGGCAAAAAGCACAGTTCAAATAAAGACAAAATTTATTTTACAAAAAGTCTCAGATTAATTAATGTCAAACTACTAAAAAAAAGTAACATGAAAAGAAAGAGAAATACATGGTTTTCCCGTGAGATTCTTGATCACAGTGTCAGAATATGAGTACAAAGTTAGCGCATCTACAGTATAGTTACTATGTTATTTTTTTAATTACAAACAACCACCAGAAAGAGAAAAGAAAAGGGGACATTGATTTTACAGTTTGTTACACAGAACTGGTCCAAAACCCTCAGCTCCTTTATAAAATCTTCTGTAAAGTGATGGAATTAGCAGAATCTCCATATAAAGATCAGAAATAGTTCTGAGCATGTCTCATAAGAACCCTGGTAGAACGGGTCAGCATGATGTCCTTCTCAGCAGCAATGACAAATAGAGTCTGTCAAACAAAGTGCTTTCAGGTGTTCAGATTAAAAGAACGTGTGGAATTAGTGTCAGCTTCAATTTTCAACATCATCGATATAAGGGATGTCCAGGTCATCAAAGCTCCCATTAAAGGTCTTGCTGGTGAGCTGCTGCTGCTGCTTGTCGTCTGAGGAGGGAAAGCCTTGAGCAGCGCGACTCCTGACCGTGTGCGCCAGGTCCGCAGTTTTAGCTGGGCATTTCGGTCTCAGCGCTCTCGGCAGCTTTGTCGCCTTTCCTGGTAACAGAAATGCAGCTTCAGTGAAAAGATTTTTGACATGTGTAGTAATGAGGAACTTCCTGGTCTGGTGTGACTGTAGTTATTTATAGAAACAGTAAACAAGAAGTTGTTTTTGTTCCAACCAATTCATCAAATCCGTTGGGTTACAGAGGGTGTGAAGTTGGTATTCTGAAACTCTAACATCCCTTTGTTTTAACCACTTTATGCTTTCACATCCTGCGTAGCTTAATGACGCAGTGTGATGATACACCGGATATTTCAACACACCACTGAGGAAAAACGAAACCTAATACCTTCTGAGGGCATTGGCTAGAATTAGTCGTAAAGAAAGGAATCAGAGAATGAGTTGAACGCCTGTGTTTGGTCAGTGCGAGCATGTCTTGCTTTTTAAGAAACAAAATTCCCCACTCTTCTCTTGGAACATTTTCTTTCAGCCTGAAGACGGATGAGTTTGTCACAGTTAATAGTTTGCTATGTTAACTACGAAGGAAATGTAAAAAATGTGACCACGTGCCGAGCTGAGTAGTAACTGGTTACATTTAATCGAGTCATTAAAACGTACTTCCAGGAGTTTTTTTTTTTTTTTAACCACACAGATACTTCCCACTTCAACTTAATATCATGGAATAATGATATTTCACACAGGATAACTGAAGACTGAGATTTTGATGCTGTAAGTTACGGATCAATAAGTTTTACTGGCGTGGGACCCAAAAGGTTTTCAATGTGGCCTCCATTTTTAGCCAAAAATAAAAATGGATCAAGAAAACGAAAAAAATCCTAATCATACTATGGATCCCACTCATTTCTGTCCAAATCACAGAGATGCCTGTTCGCTTGGGATTAGTTTCATCACAGGAGTTTGGATGGATGGATGAATTGCGGGGACATTTTTACTTTTCAAATTACTGACATAACCGATTTGCACAATATTAACAACACAGACAATCTCTGCAATTATTACAAATAGCATGTGGAAAAACTGCACATAAATAGAGCTTTACTTGTGTACAATTTCTGGCATTTCTGGAGGTACAACTTCTTCTGAGTTTTTATTTTTTAGAAAAATGTTAAAACACATCAGTGATTTTACTCTGAATAAGTCCTGGAGAATGTAATTAATTCTTTGCTCGTATAAATCATACATTCAGATAATTTAATCTGAATACATCTAAATCTGATCAAGGAATTTTGGACATGTAAAGGGCAATGAGAATAAAGGGTGAGGAGACAGGACACAAATGAATGCCATGCTTTTCAATTTTTTGTTTTAAAATTTTTTTATATTTTTCTTCAGTTCCAAATATGAACAATGCTTTGTCACCTTAAATTTGTTGTTGTAACATGAAAAAAGATAAAAAGGGGGATGGACACTTTTGCAAGTATTTGTGCAAACCCAGAAGAAGCTTGACGTACTTTACCTTTCTACTGACCTTCCGAGTCAACGCCGCCCAGCTGGTCTAGGCTGTCTGAGCTCACTGATGATGCAGAGTCCACGTTTTCAGAGTCCGAGTGTTCCTGCTCCAGTTCAGGTAACCTGATCGCTATGTCCAACCTGCAAGGAAAAGACAAAATAACGACACAATGTTGCACCAAATCTTTTCATTTCAGCAATTTAAGGAATAAAAAAATAACAGTGTTTGTTTACTTCTCTTGCTTGATTGATTTGATTCTTTCAATGATGGTGCTGTCGGACTCATCAGACTGCAGTAGGTGTGGAACCTTCTGCTCAGCTTCGGGTTGAACCTTCAGGGTCAACAGATGAAAAATAGCATCTTGGATAATTCTGGTACATTTACAGAAATGTTAATTATTATGAATTGTCCCGACCAAATAAATTAAAAGGCCAATTTTATGTCTTTTCCATGCAATCCAGTAAACAAGTAAAAACATATACATATATATATATATATATATATCAAATATGACTTGAACAAAATTTTCCCTTTGGAATTTAACGACTTGAAATTGGACCTCCGTCTCTTTAAAAACTCTTTTAAAAGCTCTTTCTGAAACTCTGCCTTCAGGAAGTCATCACAACATTGCTCCTCTAACATTTTTATAATGACATCAGCTAATGAACATTTAAACAAGGTGTTTGCTAATTGCTGCTGCTGCTAGTCTGAAGGAGCTGAGTGGGGATGTGGCGGTGGAGGGCTTCTCTGTGAAAGCTTGGAAACTGATGCTCCAAGGAGGAGCTGCACCCTGAAGGCGGAGCTAGGGCCACCCAGGTGTTTTGCACAGTTGAATGGTTGCCATGGAGATCGAAGGATTTCTCAAACATGCATGTAAGACTGTATGTACTTTTTAAATGAGGAAATAACATTATAACATAATGTAAAGCTTAAAAAGTGAATTTTTCAAAACACTGCCTCCTTAAAATTTAAATTTCTGAAGGCTTGTCACTGATTTAGACAAAGATGGGAACAATGTCTTTGTCAGCAAGTGGCAGTTTTGTACAGTCATTTAGAAAAAGAGATGCTAATGATAAGATGCATATTTTTTGCTATCATGTAGTCAGAAGGATGCAGACGAGATCAGGATATTGTTTCAGGAAATTATTCAAATTACAATCAGAGGCCTTTTTGGTTGTGCCTCTGTGGTCTCACCGTGTTTTGTCTCCTTAGTTTGAGTTTATGGACAGCCTGGGCCTCGGCATATTCCAGCTCCTGAATGTCTTGCATCTTCTCGTTGTAGCGCCTCAGCTGCTCATTGATCAGGATCTCCAAACACCTGCATGAAACATTACGTTTTACAAATACTTGTACGTTATTAAATAAACCCTTACCAGGATGAAAGGTTATAGTAGTATGCTAGTATGGTTACTTACAGGGTACTTTTGGGCACATCCTTCATACAAAGTAAAGGGTCACTTATATCAGCTGAGCGCAGGATGCAGGGAGCAAACACAATAGCCAGAGATGTTGGTGACATCTTATTGTGCTTCTCTTCCTTTGCAACCCTGAAACAGACAGTGGTTAAAATCTAAGGCTTTAATCACTTAAATGAGAAGCAAGCGTCTTCTTACTTGACAAGGTGGAAAATAAGCCGCTCCAAAGTGTGGTAATTAGCAGGAGGAAGCTCATCGACTTTTTGGTATACAGCCCTTATTCTCTCCTGATTCTCTGGCAGCTCTGCATGTTGAGGAAAAGGGGAGTTAAATGATTTTCAAATTATCTGAATTGCAAAACAAACTTACAAACAAAACGTAAAATATGTAAATGTTCTGTCACCGGCAGCATGCAGGAAGTCGTTGTAGAGAGGAAATGTCATGAGGGGTTCAGGAAGCTCTCTAAGCCAGCGCTTGACGAGGCCGGTGATGGTGTGGATGGGGTAGTTATCCAAACAGACATTTTCAGGATCTGATGGAGCAAGATTAGAGACAAAACTTTTGTTTATCTCTTTAAGTTAAAGGAAAAAGGAAAAAATTAACAAGAATGTGGCTCGTTACTGAAATATTTTAGAACCAGGACCTTAAAACAAAATAAGAGAAAAAAAAAGTATTTGTACAGTTTCAATTTGTCAAGATAACTGAAACAGCGCTAATATTTAAAAAAGGAAACGAGTTAAAGCGCCTCTTTGTATGCAAACTTTTTTTTTTTTTTTTTTTTTACCAATCTGCAAAATCTGGTGTAGCTCCTTCGCTCGGCAGGCTGCCCCAGACTTTCGGTAAATGCCCTCGGTGTAGAGGCCGTTCAGCTCCACATGCATCAGCAACAACTCCACCACTTTGGGCACTGGGTTGGCTTTACTGGTCAGGACGCACACTTGAACTCCAAAGTGTAGTGAGCCTGGCACACTGTCATCCTGACACATATAAAGACCAGGAGGAGTTAGACTAACAAGAAGATTGGAGAAAATGAAAATAATCCACTGATGAAGATTTAATAGGTTTTTAAAAAGGTTGAGCTCTCACCATCTTGGAACGCCGTGTTGAGCAGTCTGTGATGATTTTGTCGAGACATTTCTTGTGACAAATGAACTTGCAAGCTAAAATGGAAACAGATGACCTTTAGTTTTACACATAAACAGTCTGTTCTCACTGGAGCGCAAGTCCACACAGACATTTTTAAAATTCCAGTTTGCTAAGTGGGAAAAATAATCTGAAGCCAAAACATTGATTTACAGAAAGTCTAGTTGCCACATTTATCAACAACCCAGCTGTTGCACAGACAGGAAGGGACCAAGTTTCTTCACACATAAGTCATGCATACTTCTCTTTTCTTCTTTTTCATTCTATGAATTGAAACAACCATAAATGTTTGTTGACTTTATGGCCAGTGAATCATTTCTGTGATAATTTGGCCTTATACTTTATACCAATAACCTGCTGAAAGACACTTTAGACTTTTATTGAAAATTTTATCATATTTCACTCCAACAAGCTTCCCAAAGCCCACAGCATCACACTTCCTCCACCATAATTAACCTTTTTTCTTGGATGTGTGTTCATTAGTCTCATTAGACCAAAGCAACACTTTGGTTATTAAAGCTGCCCAATGTACTGCAAATATATGGACATTGCAATCTCAGTGCAATAACTGTTGGCTAATATATTCTAAGTTTCATAAACTGTCAATGTAGCATTTAGACAGTCGGCAGCTACCAACACCAGACCGGGTATTATTAGAACCTCCCAACAATTCAACTTTGATTCTTTGGGTCACAATTTGCATTAAAAATACCTAAGATTTTGATTTAGTAATAAGTAGTGTATTAATTTTATGTATTTCTTATTTTTCCATTTTTCCTGCCCATATTAAGAGCCATGGTGGTATTTATTACTTTAAAAGGGCATACATTCACATCTTTGAGCAGTAAAATATCTGAAAATAAAACAGTAGCACAAAAACACTTGTGCTCAATATGGAGTACTTTAAGAAAAGTTTATGCAAAAGTAAATTCTTTTTGTGGAAACTGAGATAATTCACAATATTTCCATTAGTCCTCACCAGTTGGTGGTGATAATGCACAATAAATCAACTGGGTTACAGTTATTCCATCCTGACTTGAAATGCATGCTCTCTCGCCTTTCCCATTTTGAATAGTATCAAACAGATAGTTATGATCCACAAAAACCGCAAATCATTGAATTCCAATTGGAAGTTTCCCTATAATAAACACTTGAGTACAACAATAAATGTACTCAAATGTTGATTCTTCAAAATGTTCCAGTGTGAGATCACATAATAGCAATAAAACATTAACTTATTTTATAACTTTATACACATTTAACCAGGACTACCAATAAGATTGGAGGATATTTACTTGTGTTTGCATGCTTTAAAAAACAACAGACATATTATATACAGATTATCTACTCACCGCTGCACATGCAAGCTTTCTCCATTACCCAGATGAAGGAATTACACAAGTCACACGACTGCATGATGTTCACCTGGTATGTGCTGAACAGATGATCCAGAGGATTATCAATCTGCAGACACAAAAATGACAGAAACAACTTCAGTTTATTCAATATGTTCATTAGGAATAAACTCAGATAAGATGTTTAACTTACACATTTCTCATTTTTTTTCCTTTTCTTTCCCGTCCTGGTCATCTGAATGAAGGGAGAAGTTAATTTTCTGAGAGAACTAACAAAAGATCTTTACTCTCTCCATGAAGACTGATGAATGAAAAAATAATATCTACCTTGGCTGGTTCGGACTCGCCTCGTTTATTTTCGGCTCTGATGAATCCGTCCAGCACAGACTGGAACAAGTTGACCACTAGAGAGACCTCTGACTTCTTACCTCGTCCTGACAATGCACTCACTTTGTTACGGTAGTCATTCATTAGGCTTTTGTAGCAAACTTTGGGCTTCTATGGGTCAAAAAATTAATAAGAATTTGTTAAATAAAATAGAAATAAAAAAATGAAACAACTAGAAAGTCTTCAAAGTGACTTACTTGTAAGGAGTACATGGTTTTGATGGTTTCCCTGAACTCCATAGTGGCAGAGAGGAAAATGCCCTCCGTTACGGACAGTTCTTTCACTCTTGATTGCAACTCATTCACCTGACAAAGTGATGAAATTATAAATTACAAGTTGACGGGACGCAAGAGAATAATTCAAAGAGCAGCACAAAACGGGTTTCAAGCTATCCGTCTCAAAACCAACGTTGTTAAATGTTACCTGATTCCCAAGGAACTCGTCAAGGTGTCGTAGCTCATTGGGATCGGTGATCTCTCGGTCCAGAGACGCGTCCGCCTGAAGCGCTCGCGTGGCTCGGCTGATATAAGGAAATTTTCGCTGGACCCTCGATTCGTTGGAACCAGTCATGTGGTAAGATTGTGGAGAGAATCTTGGCAACGTTACTGCAGATGAGAGACACGACATGTGTACCATGCTTGGTCTGTGCTTTGAAACTATCAAAAATAAAAATATATGTACAAATACATGTGACATAATGGGTCATAACTGCATTTGTTTGTTTCCTTCCAACTATTTCTCTATTGACCCTTTGCACGTGACGTCACGCGCTTCCTAACCATTTTTTATTTGTAAGTATTGATTTTATTTTTTAGCCATTTAGCCAAGACTCGGTAGAACCATTTGTCTCTCCTAATGACATGTTCAATACATTTTTTGATCCCAGGCTTAGTTTATGGACTGAACAGACAGAAACAGTTACCATTATACATTTTGAACTGTTGATTTTATTTTTGAACCATTTTTTAATGGTTCAAAAATACATTTTTTAATTGTAAAGTGTTGATTTTTTTTAAAACTATTTTTATATGTAAGTATTGATTTTATTTTTGAACCCTTATTTATTGTAAAGTGTTGATTTTATTTTTGAAACCTTATTTATTGTAAAGTGTTGATTTTATTTTTGAACCATTTTTAAGTATTGATTTTATTTTTGAAACCTTATTTATTTTGAAGTGGTGATTTTATTTTTGAAACCTTATTTATTGTAAAGTGTTGATTTTATTTTTGAAACCTTATTTATTGTAAAGTGTTGATTTTATTTTTGAACCATTTTTAAGTATTGATTTTATTTTTGAAACCTTATTTATTGTGAAGTGGTGATTTTATTATTGAACCCTTATTTATTTTGAAGTGTTGACTGTCTGAAAGATGTTAGACTTGAATTGCCCCACACGGGGTTTGAACCGATGACCTCAGCATTACCAGCACCGTGCTCTAACCTGCTGAGCTAACTCACCTACCTTACAAACTGTTGAGTTTCCATGGATTTAAGAACTTACATGATTTTACCACAATGAAGATTTGATAAAAGTGCTTATATTCTAATGTTTTCCAAAACAACATACATAATATTTTATTTTCCAGAGATTTTTTATTTTAATGTGTTAATTTTATTTTTGAACCATCTTTTATTTGTAAGTATTGATTTTATTTTATAGCCATTTAGCCAAGTCTCTGTAGAACCATTTGTCTCTGCTAATGACATCTTCAATACAATTTGTTGATCCCAGGCTTAGTTTATGGACTGTAATGTGAAATTGGGCACAATTATAAGTCTGGCAGTTTGTTCACCAAGTTACTGTGCTCTCTGAGAGGATCTGTGGTATAAGTATTTGACATTGTTCCATGCCCATTGTTGACATTAGTCTCTAACAAAATTTGGATCATCTACCAGGAACAGTGGAAAGAGCATGAGTTTCTGTAGTGTAGTGGTTATCATGTTTGCTTTACACGCAAAAGGTCTCTGGTTCGAAACTAGACAGAAACAGATTTTGCATGTTCTATACATCACAGGTGTTTACTCAAGGTCAACAAGGGTTATGTGGTGCCATGGTCTGTACTCTGAATCCAGGCATCTGAGTGCAAGCCTCAGTTAAAATTTTCATGCGTTGCATCGCACATCATCAACTTTGGAACCTCAAACTGAAACAAAGCAGAGAAGTTCAGTTTCTGTAGTGTAGTGGTTATCACGTTTGCTTTTTAAGCAAAAGGTCTCTGGTTCAAAACCAGACAGAAACAGATTTTGTAGGTTATGCATCTCTTGGGGTGCAGTGAGACAACAAGAGCCTTCCTCTTTTGTGATGATTTTTGCAACCACAATAGTGTGATTTTCATATGCACATATTTTTAGGCAAGTACAGTCAGGTGGAGTCATGCTTACAAAATGCAAAATCAGTGCTTTTAAAAATCACTCCTTATAAGTCACACTAAAACGATTTTAAACTTAAACCATAAAGGCTTGGAGTGAATTTTATGTCAATCAGTTTGTTGAAAAATATATTTACTGTGGAAAAACATTAGCATGTTCAATATTTGTTTTCTCCACTGTAGAGAAAGTGGGCATATTTACAAGCCAAAAACTGTACATCATTTCTTTCAACTAAATAATTTGATTTGTGGTCATTTTCTATCTTATACCATTCAATAAATCTGACCATGCATCTTCTTAATGTTGTGTTTTAGCCAAAAATATAAAGGTTGAAGTTATGCAAAAGATAAAATATTTACTGGAGCTGTGCATAAGCCATCAGTATTCAAATAACTCAAATTACAGATTTACCAGTTTTATCAAATGGAGATTCATTGCGTGAAGATTTGTTTGGCCGTCTCCCCAGGAGTTTACCAAAAAACCCAATCCTGCAAAAGAAGATTGAGTAAATTTTGTACGGCATCACATAAATATTATATAATTTTTAACTCAAAATGTTAAAATAATTAAATGGAGCAAATGATTTTACTTCTCAGGAGTTGTAAGTGATTGGTTTGAGCCTTGAAGATCGGTGCCTTCACTGCCTGATCTGGCTGGAAGGCTGTGCCTTGAACAGTCCGGTTCTGATATCATCTGTATCAACAAGAACACAAATATTCTGCAAGTTAAAGTACAGAAATGATTAACAAAAATCCTAATCTGAAAACTTGAACAGTTCTCGTTCATATCTCAACTGGAAGTTCACGTTCTCCCACTCCACTTTGTTGCTTCAGCTGTTTTTACCAGCGCCTCCTCCACCAGAACCGCAACCAGACCAGGAAATAAAACAGAACTACACCATCTCCATCCATCATGCAAAGACAGTTTCCTCCCACCAGCAGATTTTTTTTACAATCTCCATGAAGGTGTTATTTGTGCAGACACAGGTTAGTAATATTAACTATTTTTCACTTTTATAGTATTGATTTTGTTGTATTTTACAATATGGCTGCTTGCAAACAAAGCACAGACCAAGCATGGTTCTGTACAGCTATGTCAGCTACTTTAGTAAGATATGTGCAAGCATTTTAAAATATATGGAAGAGCTTAATTAAATCAAATGTATAGAAGTTTAACACACGGCAAAAACACAAAAATCTTACCAAGTATTTTTCATCTCAATTCTCATGCTAATAACTTAACATTTGAAACAAGGCTAAACTAACTTACAAGTAACTTTTCATCAAAATATAGGAGCTTTTATTAAGTCAATGATTCCTTGATATTGATTAAAAAAGTACTAGTTCCACTGGCAGACTATTTCACTTGCCACATGGGGAAAACATCTTTTTATAATAAACTAGACAAAAAAAAATACTTGGTAACTTTTTATGTTTTTGTAGTATGAAAAAGCAAAACCTATCCAACAATGTTTGATAGTATTTCAAAAAATGCTTTGTGACAGAGAGGGGGGCTATAATTTACAACAACAATGTATGAGAACAACCAAAAAGAGTTTTTGTACATCAGTGTGTGGGACAGATGGATTAAGCACAAATATAAACCAGCTTAAAAAACTGGAAATATGTTATATAGGATGGATTTCTGAAAGGCAAGGATAGTTATTGCTGATGTTACAAATATGTAAATAAATGTATTGTCAACCATGAGAACATGAGGGTTAAGCATCATTTAATGTGGGAATTAATCAAGGGTTATCTGGTGTGGGAAGATTAAAATGTAAGATCTTATCTTCTACCAGCTCCTTTTCAAACAAATTGGGTAAAATTGCATTTGTCTTGTAATTTTTTTTCTGTTTTTACTTTTTAATGTCTGAAACAAATAACAGTTGTATCAATGTTTATTAAGCACATTTTAATTATAAGAGATGGACTGATATCAAAGCTACTTGTCATTCTGCGTAAACCTAATCTGCCTGCTGACTCTGGTGCTCAAGTCAGAAAGACGAAAAGTTCAGAAATGAGCACTGGAAATGGACTTCGACATTTCCAAAGTTCTGGAAAGCAGCCGCTCATGTTCCAATTGAGTGAAAGATAGAGCTCCAAGAATAATGCAAGGTATCCAGCTAGTCCACATGGGACGTTTGCATGCAGGGCCATTGTTGAGAGGAGAGTGGTGGGAGTGAAGCTTCCCATTAGGTCAGTACCTTGACCTGGGAATTGAGGGGCCAGACATCCATGACACTGGCTGAGCCCGTCAGGGTGGGCACAGTGGGGCTGATGGGAGGCAGTGGAAAGCTCCAGTACTCATTCTCCTTGGAGCCCCCAAAGCTATACACCAAACCGCTGCGGGCGTAGGCTAAGCGCCGCTTGTGTTTTTTCGGCTTGCGGAGACGAACCCTTCCCTGACAGGGCCAGAGAAAGGGACAAGGCTCAAACTGGGATGACGCTACGCGCTTATAACCTCCATTTAGGAGTAAGACAAGGCTTAGCGTCCTGAACACAGAGAGGTCTAATACAAACCAACAAACCATCAAACATGTTACGAATAACACAGAAGAGAAGGGAGAAAACATCCGAAGCTTGACAATTGATTCATGCTCTAGATTATGAAATATTATGAACGCCAAGCTTACCATTTGGGGACTGGAGGAGCTTTCGCAGCCAGAGGAGCTCGACAGTTCATCAACAGAAACTGCTTTACGACTTTTTTTTTATTATTTGAGAAGGAAACAAAAAACAAAGTGAAAACTTTTTTTCAGATTTCAGTTGATTCTTTAAAGTGACTAAATAAAAAACATTAAATGGTGACAACACAGGAAAAGTAAGGTAACAAAATCAGAGGTGGGTAGTAACTAACTACATTTACTCAATTAGATTCAGTAGAGTAACTTTATTGGGGGGAAAAATACTTTCAAGAATAGTTTTAATGCACCACACTTTTTACTTTTACTTGAGTAATATTATTATGAAGTACTGCTGTTCAACTTGAGTCAAATTTTAGGATATTCTGTCCATTGTGAATAACTTTACTGAATATATTTTAACCAAAAATGCATCAGATAAGGACACAAGTCTATATGTTAATGGAGACTTCTTGGTTTTACACAGGCTTTGTTGTTCTAATGTTTTCTATCTGCTGAGCCTGTTGGAGGCCAAGTGAATAAAATACAATATAATGTTACTGGATGTACTCTACTCACTACAAGTACTAGTTTCATAAGTTTTATTTTGTAATTATTTTGTTTGCACTAAGTGTTTTAATTTTAGCCTTAAAGATATCAAAATTTGTGCATAATTTTATATTTTTAGCTTATCTGATGACACTGAATCTAATTTTATGATCAATTATTCTGTACTTGAGTAACCTTTATACCAAATACGTTTTTACTCTCACTTGAATAACTTCTTGAAAGGTTACTTTTTAATTTTACCTGAGTAAATGTATGTTAATGTAGTGCTACTCTTACTTGAGTAAATTTTTTGTGTACTCTTCTCTCCTCTGAGCAAAACGATGCATTATTCCACATCTTTGATCCCAAAACACACACACACTACTCAATCCTGGAATGCATCTAAAGTGATACATACCTCAAAGATACATACAAAATCTACATTTTTGTTTAGTTGTGAACGTTGATGTATTTGTAAAAATGGAAGCATAAATGCCAAGATAGGAAATGGCATCTCTACCGTAGCAGACAAAGTATGTAGAGAAGGGTTGCATGTTTATGGCAAACACAATAAAACTTACATGTCATCTCTCCTATCTCTCCTTCGATGTACTTCAGGACTTGATGTGTCTGTCAGATCATCTTCACTGGATATCTCCCTCATTCTGTCGTTGCCCTTGTATTGCTTGCACATTGAAGGGTTACTGCTGCCAGCTTTAAGGTCCAGGGGGACGGAGAAGGGTCTGTTCAGCTGGGGAACAGATGCTTTGCCGTCGCCTATCTGCTTGCTCTCGTTCTCCTTTGCGGCCTGGTTGTTGGCTGGCTCTGGCGATTGGATCTCCAAGTTTTGCTGCCTCTTCAATGCATGTTTCATTGGACTGTTGGCAAGAACCATCAAATCAGACCCATGTGACAGAAGTTTGACTCAAGCTTTGCATCAGTTAACAAGTAGAGTCTAGTTTTTAGTGCAAATATTTTAGTATACATTAAATAAGATGAAACTAAAGCTCATATTTCTTGTTAAAAAATGACCTGTAAATTAGTTTTATCTTATTTCAAGTGTACTAAAATATTGGCACTAGAAACTAGATAAAAATACTTGGTAAGATTTTGTGTTTTTGAAGTGAAGATAAGCTAACCAAGGTTAGTGAGATCAACTCACTCACTCATTCTCTGGTTACCTAGCAACTCACTCACTTATTCTTTGGTTACCTAGCAACAACCTGTGGAGTGACTTGTGCAGTAGCAGTTTACGGTTTTGCCACTGTGCCTCAAAATGCTTAAAAAAAACAAAAAAAAAACGACTTGAAGTGAAAACTGAATAAAACAAACAAAAAAAATCCCACTTCAGATATTTAAAACAAAAGAAATTATAATTATGGATATTGCCTGAAATTAACTGCCAATATTTTGAAATCTTTCTCACCAATACCTGCCTACTGGGACATTTTAGAGCACTTTATGCTTTCTGCTGCTGACAAACTCTAGGGAGATACAGATTAAACTTTGTTAGCATCTTCTAATTCCACCAAAACTATGAAAATCTACTTGAATAACCATATTATTATTAATATTATTATTATTATTATTATTGTGCTTGACTGGCCAGCAAATTACCCTGACCTATAAATCTCAGACAGAATCAAGGGAGTATTGTCAAAAGAAAAATGATAGACACCAGACCTAACAATGCAGAGCAGGCTGATTTCATCCATGCTTTGCTGCACTGGTGCAGTAATTCATGGAAAAACAGCCATAACAGATACTGAATACACTTTTCAATAGTGTATTCTGCATCTGCATTAAAATCTTATTCATTTATAAACAAAGCAGAAAATTATCTTGGTTAGTGTTCTGATTTTAAGAGAAAATGTTTGCATCAACAGTAAACCAAAATCATTTAAATTACCAGAAATTATCCTTCCAAAAATATGACTGATTGTAAAGACTAAATATACAGGCTCCTAGTCAAAGTACCTGGCTCCAGGCAGAGAACTGGAACGATTTTCATGGTCCTCGAGGTCTAGTGATTGGGAAATACGCCACGCCATCTGGATTACTGTTGCAGCTCGGTTTTGCTTCTCAAAAAACTCCCGCCAGCTCCTCTAAAACAACAACAAATACAGTTTCATGTTTACTTTGTGGTCAAACTCTCCATTTGTTCTTTGATATCATCTTAGCTTAGTTTATACGTACTTATATATGCATATAAATTTAGAATTGAGGTAGGTTTGTACATTTTTTATTATGATGGTAGAGTTCCTTGCAGAAGTATTCACCCACTGCACTTTTTTTCACATTAGAACCACAAATGTTGCTGTATTTTATTGGGATTTCATGTCACAGATTAATATGGAGTAGAGTTTAAGTATGAAGGAAACAGATACAGAGCAACATTTATTTTCTACAATAGCATCTTTTGAAATAACATATCCATGGTCCACAGTGTTAGTTTTCAGCTGTCGTTTTATATCCCAATTCTTTCCACATCGTTACCCCTAACCCGTCTGCTGTGAGTTTTTGGTTACAAAGGTTCAATTAATATGAATAATTTTGCAAGGAACTGTAAGTTGCTTAATTTTGTTCTTGCTTTTAAATGGTTCATATATGGCTTATAACATAATAGGTGTTGTTGTTTTGTCATTTCTGTAAGAAAACAGCTGTACCTGGATGATCATGGTGGCATCCTTCTTTTGCAGAAAGTGCAGCCTTATGAGACAGGCGCGGAACCAGCGCTGCAGGGTGACGATCCGTTGCATCACTTCTTTGTTCAGAGTGCTCTGGAGTAGCTGACGCTCCTTTTCTTTCAGAAAGACCTGAGCAGATTGAAGGCAGGAACAAGTCATGTGGAGCTGGGTCATGTTTTGGCTAAAGCTAACCCTTTGCTTTTGCGTTATTTCCAACTGATTTTTATGTGTTTCTGCACCTGAAGATACATTTTCATGTAAAAACAAAAATATTATTTCAAGACTTGATCTTGATAAGAAAATGGAAAGAAAGGAGTGTTATATACTTTAGTTTTTCCTATTTGGTAGGTGCTCTTTTCCAATCCCATCTTCTCAAACAGTTCAGTTATCTCCTGTGGGGATCCAGTCGTTCCTTTT
Organism: Poecilia mexicana; assembly: GCF_051168715.1. Lineage (NCBI taxonomy): Eukaryota > Metazoa > Chordata > Actinopteri > Cyprinodontiformes > Poeciliidae > Poecilia > Poecilia mexicana. The sequence goes on along the minus strand of NW_028263386.1, from coordinate 9,641,024 downwards.
GGAAGCAAAATCCTGAACTTCTCAACAAATTCCTGTTAACAGGGAAAAATTATAGGAGAGTTCAGAAAATCATCCACCTCCATATTTAATGGTCCCTTTTGTTAATGTGTAAAAAGTCTTGGAAGTGGCTGCCCTGTTGTTAAAATAGTAAATAATTCCTTTATAGTGATTTTTTTTACCATGTTATAAGTGAACTAGTACTTTTTGTCAATATTAAAGAATTATTGACTTAAAACAAGCTCCAGTATCTTGCTTAAAAAGTTACTTGTAAGTTAGTTTTATCTTATTTTAAGAGTACCAAGACAAAATAGATCACAAATATTTGGTAAGATATGAGGCTTTTAAAGTGCACACAAAATAAATGTAGTCAAATTAAAATATTGATTATTTTCTAAACCGTTCTGTGTTACTGCATTACATGCATTTATTCTAAGGATTTTTACACATTTTTACCAAACAGGCCAATAAATATAGAGGGTGCTGTACATAAATTGTTGTTTTAAATGAATCACCTACCTTAAATGTGTATTTAGCTTTGTAACTTGACTTCTGCATGTGAATCATTTGCAGTATGCCAGTGTACTTGATTTGATTTAGCACCACTTCATCATCAAAGTGCAGCTGTTTCTATAAAATCAAGACAAGATGCTCAGTCATCATCTGTCCTGATAACAAAAAAGAAAAAATCTGCAGTACGCGGTTGAAAATTAACATATGTTGTCACCTTTTCAGCATTAGAGCGAAGACAGAAAATGAAGAAAGGCTCTGCTTTCTCTATCGTCTCAATCAGTTTTCCCAATGAGGTCTGTGAGATAAATACATGCAGAGAGCAAACATGGCTTTAGGTCTCAAACTATAGGAATGAGTAAAAACATCCAGCAAGGTTTTGGCTATCATCATATTTAGTAATACTACTAAAAAAACCTGAAACTGAGCGCCAACTGTGGGTGGATCTGCTCGCCGGATAGGGTGGAAGACAGATTTGCTCGTTCTGTCGTGCTTCATCAGACCAACGATGTGATGGAGTGAACTCAAATTCATGAGGTTCTGGTTGACGAAAGACAAAATAAGATAATGAGGATAAACACAAGAGGAGCTCTGGATGTTTACAAGTGAAGTAAGGTGCAGACGTTGATCTTATTCACACTTTTAAACCACAGTCCAATGATGTAAATATATTTTATTGCGATTTTATCTAACAGAACAACACCAAGCAGCATAACTGTGAAGTGGGATGAAATTGAAACTGGGTTTTCTTTTTTTAATTTTGCAAAAATATATAAATAAAAAATATCTTCTATTTGCATTTATCTCCACTGATTTCAGCTTTCAGCTGAATGACAGTTGGAAGTTTTTGGGTACATTTTGAAAGTATGTACCTAATATAAATAGCTCAAATTCACTTAGACTGAATGGAGATTGGCTAACAACAATTCTGTTTCCATCCCGCAGAAAGGGATTCCACAGCATTATTCTGTCATGACGTGCCGTTTTAGTATTGCACAAAACAGATTAGGCTAACAAGGTCTTTTATAATAGGACAGATTATTATAATTCATCACTTCTTATTTCTGCATTATGAATTTCTGCAGCTCCTTCAAAAAAAGGCTCTTTTAAGTGACTGATAAGTGTCACTTTATGTGTTTGTCAACTTAAACATCCAAAGATATAGCATGAAGTTAGTGGCTAAATATTAAAAATGTGTTTAATTGGTTTGAATTATTTTGCAAAGCACTACAGAATAAAGATTTCATATTAGTTTGGCTACTTTTTACCTTTGGAATGATCTGCTTTTGTCGACTACCTCTATTTTTCCTGCAGAAAAAATATGGAAATATTAGGTTAAAACATTCAGACAAACATTTTCTGAGTTGTGAAGCTAACAACATATTGTCTATTCACTTTTTCTCTTCATAATTGACAAAGATGTCCTCAAACATATTGAGTGATTGTTCATCAGAGCGATCAAAGGAGAAATCCAGAGTATTGCTGGTGTGGGAAGAAACAAGAGAAAAGTAATTACTTTAGGTCAAAGTATATCCACCCTAATTATTATAAGTAGTAATAATTACCCAGTCAGTCTGTCCAGATAACTGCTGCGCCTTTTTAAGGCTGAGAGTGGCGTGCGTGGGGTTTGTTTTGCAGTAGCTAAGATGAAAATTGAACAATCATTTAAATTATTTTACACAAAATGCAAGTAATGCAAGCATATACTAATTGAGTCACTTGGAAAATTCAGTACAGCCCTACAAACGATAAAAAGACTCCTTACTCCTTTCAGTCCGCTGCTTTAGGAGTTTTTTTAAGACTGAGACGATGCGAATGGTCGCTCGGAGGATGCTCCATCTGAACAAAGCTTCAGGGTTGGATGCAACCAAGTGATGCAGGAAGGAGCGCTTGCTGCTTCGCAGAAGAGACACGACTTCAGGACGCATGAACTCCGTGTTTTTCTTTTTGAAATCCTAAAAACACCACCATCAAAATGTACAGTTAAAATCTGAAGTTTACATGCACTGTGTGCAGCAGTCTCAAAGGAAAACTGAACTTTTATTGTTTTAGATTTGTTAGGGTTACCAAAATTATTAACATTCTCGAATATTGGAAGATTTTTTATGTTAACTTTCTCTTGACTTTTAGTAAAAAGAATTACAGTGAACTTCTCTGTATTCACGGCTCAGTTTTTGCGGTTTTTAACTCCAAATTAATTGTGAAAAATCCAACTATTCGCTGATTTTGTTTTTTTACAGAGCATAAAATATATTTTTAAAAATGTAGCTTATAAAACTGATTTAGCTTAGCCCAATCCTGCTGGCTGAAGTTTGCAAAGCAGCCAATCCGGAAGCTCCATTTATTTTCCTTAGAGCTGATTGGCTGAAACCTGGTTACACTGCTCTTGGCACTTGGTGGTTACCATAGTAACCAGTAACTGACAGCTCCTTCCCCTTTTTCTGTTGCTATAACTGATATGTATTAGGATCAGCTCTGTGTTTTATTTACAAGTACTGTATTTAACATAAATTTTAGACAAATTTAATAATATACAGTGTTTCAAGAGTAATTTTGCTATATTTTGTATATGACTTTGACTGTTGTCATTATTAATGTTATCCGTTTAATTTGCTAACTGCTGCTAACTGCTATTAACTGCTACCAAAATGCACATTGGGAGCTACTGCTTTGTAGTTTGTTTAGGGTTATTTATTATATTTTATTTAATGTATAGGGGCAGAAGCTGCTGGACTGATGTTAATCACCAACTTGATTGTTTTATTTTTGTCAGAATAAATACCATGAACCTGAATGTGTCTGTCGTAAAGTCAACTTGAAACGAACACAGAAGGGTTACATGTGTTGTTTAACAACCAGTGGCTTTATCTGGAATTTTCTGGATCTTTTACTACACCAACTTCCTGTTGCTGAATGACAAGATTTTATCTTAACTGGAATGTAAAAATGTTTGCATTGGGGGAGTTTTACCTTTATGTGATATTTAACTTTCCCAGCGTAGTGTTCAATGGTAAAAGTGTCCTGCTTGAAGGGAGAGAACCCAAAGCGAGGGTTGCTCTGATGGTGCTGTTTAAACTTCTCCAGCAGGGTTTCATCAGGGGTCAGACGGAACCTGAGAGACGGAAATGAAAGAAAAATAGTCACCATTACCTATACGATATCTGAGAAAGCGAGTAAGGCCAAAGAAATGAATAAAACCGCAACAGAAAACATCAGTCAAACAGATTTCTGAGTCATGCTTGAAATTAAAGTTAAACCCAGACCTGAATATTTAAAAAACTGGATTACCAAGTCTTGCTGTGACCTGCTGTTGCTAAGACTTTAAGCTTCCTAAGCCTCTGAATTTTGTTTCGATAAGTACCCTGCGGCCATATTTAAGAGTATAAAATGTGACTCAACAGTTTTAAACTGAACTGGTTAAAAGTGGTCCTTTACTGCATTTTAGATTTCAACTTAATTTTGCTCAACCAACAAGTTTTAATGAAGTATAAAATGAGATATCCAAGAAGAAAAAAATTTAAAAGGCTACTTTTAGATGCTCTTATATAAATGTATATCTTTGCTAAATGATTAATGGAAAAACTTTATTACAGTCAAACATTTTTCATAACTTTTAACAAGCATTTTGCATGTTTCAAGTCTTAGGACTCCTAAACATTAACATGACTTCCAGTCAAAAGAACAATGTTGGTAAAACTAAATTATTAATTTCAACCTAAATTTTCCAGGGGTATGTATAACTTTGGGATGAACTGGGTCTCTATTCGCAACGTTTCACATGCAAATCGAAAACCCAAGAATCATTGTTGTATTTCTATGAAGCCTAGTGCGATAATAATCTGAAAGGAAAAAAAATCTCTGTATTTTACACATTTAAACACAAAAACAACACAATGTTTTGCATTGCTTCACATGCAAAGCAGCTGCTTTTGTGTTCCAGCTGACTTTCAAAACTAGCAGAGGTTGATGTTTATGAGCAAATCCCTTCACATTTCAACATTTTATTCCATAAAGCATATTTCTCCCCATCTCCAAATTGTTAAATAGTGGTTTCTAATGTAAAATTTCACCTACTTGCTCTCCTTGTTCAACAAGTGGAGGAGTCCTACTGATGTGTTACTGATCAGCTGGATGCAGTCACTGTTGTCAATAAAGTTGATGTTTTCCCAGGTTATGCCTTCTGACACATAGACCTCCTAAAAGTTAATAAAATATCAGACAAATAATCACAAACCTCCCACAAAATTAATGTAAATCAACTTTTTAAAAAAGTAAGTGCAGAAGCAGGAGAAACGTGTTATATAGTGTTGATATAAAAATAATAATAGGAAAACAAAGACCAACCTGCTCAAGCTTAAAGATGTTCTGGTTGATGTAAAACTGCTGCTTCTCATTGGCGTAGTTGATGCACAGCTGCTCAAAACTGTTTCTCTGGAGGTTCTCAAACCCAAACATGTCCAGGACACCAATGGACAAACACTAAAAACACAACAGAAGCTCTTAAAATAACAGAATATGAGATTGTTTTGATAATCTTCATATCATCTACAAACATTTACTGAAAGATCGGAGAGCTATAGATCAAGATTTAACTTGACTCACAGAGACGGACTCCTCCAGGTCCCGTCTGTTGAGCATTGCGTGGTTAATGTGAAGGATGATCCAGTCAAACAGAGCGCTGTATAAACTCTTCGCCATGGAGTCACGAGCTGACACGGCCTAGAAATGAAACAAGGAAAATTAAACGTATGGCAACACCATAAAACCGAAATGATAAATGGACATAGCAGTTTAACTCCAGGTAATAAAGGATCTTCCTAAATTCAAAGTAATTACCTCTTGTCGTGTGTAGTATGAAACCACAGTGGAGGCCGCAGTCACTACCTTCTTCTTGGTTAAAGTCGTCACCAGCTGCTCCTTTTTCACCTGTAGATGAAATGAAACAGAGATAACACAGATTACCTTATCTTATTTCTAAATGTCTGAATTTATAAAAATTAAACAGTTTTGCTTCATCAGTGCAATGTTAACCTGCTGCCACCCTGTTTCAGACAATGTAGGTCCAAACTTCACAAATTTTTACCACTATATATTTTGCGGTACCGTTGTGATAATGATAAAAAAAGATGAATATAAACTATTAATTACTTCTTTTGACACAAAATTCATACACAAACGCAAATACTGAAACATTCCCAATGAATGAAATTCTTTAGAATACCACTTACTAAAAGAAGTGTGATTTATATCATTGAACTGCACAATTTTTCAGATTCACTGATATTTACTGATGCTCTCATGGACCAAATGGTGGTAAAAATAGAAAAAAAATAGCATTTCCAATAATAATGTCAGTTCTTTGTCGTTAATTGAAATGTATCGAGACGACAATAAATGAAAATTCTTCTAAGAAATTATTCCCGATGAATGATAAATACCCAACCTGAGTCCAAACATGAAGAACCGATGAGCGTTTAAGTGAAAAATCATTTTCTGTCACTTTATCAACTATAGTCATCATTCTGAAGTGTTTCTCTCCAGCATGTTAACTACTTGGATGGATGGGAAAAATGTTAACTACTGGGATGGAGGGGAAAATGCCTAGTGGTCAAATAATTATGAACAAACTTGATAAAAAAAAAAATAGGTCAAGCTCCCTTTCTGTGTCTGCTACCCCAAGAATTTGGCATGCTGAGGTGAGTGAATCTTCATCGGCGTAAACAGAGCTCTTGCACAGTGCACAATGAGGTTAAGTAAATCTATTTTTGGGTCGTTGCTGCTACATTAGACCCAGCAGAGGAGGCATATTTTTGAGTTTATATTGCATCCTTGAGTTTTGATGCAAATCTACACACCCAAAAAAATATTCTAAAATAAGTGGCAGCCCAGCTTAGCTTGTGAACTAATTAAATTGAGTTTGCAGCAGATTAAGATTTATCGTATGTATCCATAATAAACTCCTGAGTATAGCGTGATCAGTATTACCATAAGCAGGTGTGACAATGAAGATAAAACCTCTGCAGGTCCGGCCTCCAGGACTTCAGTATCCTTTGACTGACTGAACGTCACATTTCCCAAGAGCAGGATGGCGGAGACCACAGATAAAATGCTGCAAAGCGAAAACAGAAAAACAAGATTTTAAGTCATTTTAGAGTGGAAATAACACAAACATGTTGAATGACTGTCAGCTGTGTGTCGGTTGTCCTTATCAAGGTGTAATGTTTTTAAGATTTTTTATGAGTTAACAGAAAGTTCTAGAGTGACTCAAGTTTTTCCCCAGCAGTTTATCTCGAATGTAGCCCTGAAAGTCGTCCTTTCTGCGTCATTCTGAGCTCATCAGTTCATCGTTTACGATCTAAAACTTCTTCTCTTCATCCTAATTATGAAAACAGATGAATTCATCACAGCAGATTTTTTTTAATATCCTGAGTGTGACAGTCTTTTGAAAGCCAGACTCTGTATAAATGTTTGTAAAACTTGACCTAATTTCATGATCAATTAATTAATTTATCAAATGATAATACAAATCTGACACTGACTTTTCAGCTCCCCCTCACTGACAATAAGACAAATGTTTCACTTCACTTTATTCAGTTTAAGTTAATTTGTTTGAGACCTCATTTAGGACCAACTAACTATTGAAGAACTATTTAGTTCATAAAACATCAGTTTATTTAAGTACAAATCTCCAAACTTACTGCAGGACTCATCTTTTCAGTCCAGTAGGAACTATGATGGCCTCTAGTGGTGTAAAAACTCAGAGCAATCTGTAGCCATTCTTATTTATTTATTTTTTGTATTATTATTGTTTTTTATCTTTCTCTTTTCATGAACTTATTTTATTATCTGTTTTTTTAAGTGCTAAATAAATAGATTTGACATTGATATTATCTGAGCTTAACCAGATAATAAGGATTCAACAAATAAATGTTAAATGCATTATTCAAACCTAATATATGAACAACATCTATTAGGGAACACATAACCACTGCTGATTAATAAAAAAAATTATATTTAATCTTCCACCTCCATGTTGCAGTGTGTGAATATTCACCAGGAAATCGAACCTGAACACGTAACAAACTATGCAGCTGATGCACGTTGTGTCCTGAGGCATTCTGGGGCGCTGGCTGGAATATGTGCTCTGCCGCTCGACAAGCTCAGACATGCAGCCGACACCAGTATAGAAAGCAGAAACTACTCAATAGAGCTCAGTTTCAATTACACTTCGCTTGGCAAACAGGTGTATACTTTAAATGAGACGTGATAAAATTATAAAACAGCATGAGTTTGAGTGTTACTGCAAAAATCAATGCATTTTTCTAGTTGTTTTCTTAAAAAACACCAAAGCAAAACATTTCTGTTTTCAAAGACGACTTTAAAAACTAAATTTGAAGCATTCCATCTCATCTTGATAGGTTTCTTTGTCAGAACTGTGGGAAGCTCTGCTAAAGCTTGTGGCATTTCAGATATGTAATGTGATTATAACCATATGTACCGTTTTTTAGTGGCGGTCAAAAAGCCAACCATCTCCATAGCTTGTTGAAGTCTTTTGTATTCCTGTTTTGGATCGTCCTCCTCGTTTAAATGAAATTCCCCCTGCAGAAAAAGTGCAAAAAGAAAAAAAAAAAATCAGAAACATTGCGTGCATGCATAGTTCAGTACATATAAAAGTAAAATGAAATAAGGTGAAGTTGTTTATTTTTGTTTATTTCTATTTATTAATTATCGACATAACTGGGGAACAACATACACTTGAATAGAGAAATCTGGAGGAAAATATTTAGCTAAATGAACTTTTTCTTCCCAAAAGGTTTCAGTTGAAGATAAAATAATCTTAGTAATTTTTAAAAATTTTTCAAAAAAAAAAAGAGGAAGAAGATTCAATCAGCAACTTTATTATCCCTACAAACAAGGCAACATTTTATACCCGTCATGTTAAGATGTATTGTCAGTAAATAAAGTTTTATGAATAGTTATCAGTCATAAGAATATAAAACACTAAATAAACTAAACTGAATATACTTGACACAATCCAGTATCAAGTATTTAGATATTAATGCCACACTTTTCAGATTTTTATTTACAAACAAAAATTAAAACAATTTAAACTCATGTATGAAATGCTTCCATTTAGTTTTGATTTATCGCATACACCAATAAAGTGCATAGATTTTGGTGGATGTGAAATTCCTCAACAAAAATAAATAATTTTGCAATTCACCTTATGAAAGAGGAACACTTGTTTTGGACTTTCAGAAATGTGTTAAGCCAGTGGTTCCCACACTTTTTCTCCTGGGCCCCCCCAGTGGTTTCCAAACTATTTCTGGGCACCCCTATGGCTTACTGTCTGGTTGAATGATGTGTGTGAGCAAAGAGGGGGATGTGGGGTGGATTCTTAGAGACTTCCTGTTATACTCAGCCTCGGCTCCAGACGAACAAGGGGGGCGATCAACTTTTCTGGGGGCAAAATGAATCGTAGCTGAACATAGACAACACCACCAGTAGCCTACAAGCTACTTGTTAACAAGCTTAAGGTTCTGTATTGATATTAGCTAGTCATCTTTTAGCTAACATTACCTGCATCCAACAGCTTTACTGAACAGTCTGTTAGTTTGGGGGGAAAACTGTGAAAAGTTTTTTGCGTTTTGCTGGTTTGCTGCCATGATCCTAACACACCTGTGTAGCTCTGCACAGCAGCAGCAGGTCTCCTTCGCTGCCGCACAGGTGTAAACCCAGCACGAGCATCATAGCGCTCATGTTGTGTTTAAAGGCGGCTTGGAAAAACAGGTTACGACATGTTAACAACAGATTAAACAGTTTTAACTGCTGATAAAAGTGACAGAGGACACATGGGAAGTGTGGAAGCCCCTACTGTATCAAATTGACAGAGGAATAACAGAGAGTTGGCCTTTCTAAGGTAAAAACTCAGCGCATACAGCGTTCATGTTTTGTTTTGTTTTTTCATCCAGATGGCTTCCCGCGCCCCCTCTGCAATGGTACGGCGCCCCCCCTAGGGGGCGTGCCCCACAGTTTGGGAACCTCTGTGTTAAGCTAAATCCTTCATCTACGACTGAAGAGGAAATATGAGTAGACTGAGCTTAATTATGTTTCGATTTTACGAAATTTTAGTGTTAATTTGCAGCCTTTCAGTCATTAGGAGAAATTTATTGACCAAGTGGGCTGGTCTAATGACAGACAGAGCAGAGGCTTCATCATTGTGTCTTATTTCAGCTCGTCACTTCCTCTTTCTCTGCAGCAGGAAAGCGTGTGGATCAAAGGTACCTGGTTGAGATAAACATAATCCTGCGGCTTCAGTAGATGAAATTCTTCCTGCTCGTCTTTAGACGTGCCCATCAGCAAACAGTAGAAAACATGGAAGTTCCTGAGGATCAGACGCCGCAAAAATTTTTTTTACTTTCATCATTTACATTAGCAGTAAACGTAGTGGCTTCATTTAGATATCAATGTTATGCAGATATGACAAGAAATTTATCACATATATGATATTTGGATCATAATCTGAGCTGATTATTTGCAGATTTAATATTTTTTACCTTTCATTTTTAGCTCTAGACACCAGGCGGTTCTTTTCCAGCAGAAACTTCTCAATAAATGCTCTGTAAATTAAGCACAAAAAGAGAAATAAAGTGATCCACTGAGAAATGATGTAAAATCCGCCATTTTCGCTACAAAAACTGGTCTAGTTTCTAGTGCAAATATCTTAGTACACTTGAAGTAAGACAAAACTCATTTTTCAGAAAGATAAAAGTGATTGTTTTTGCTAATGATTTCCCATGTTACAAGTTAAATAATCTGCCAGTTGAACTAGTATTTTTCATCAATATTGAGGAATTATTGACAAACTCATATCTTGCTGAGAAGTTTCCTTTACTAAGATATTTGCACTAGAAGCTGGACCAAAATAGTCAGCAGGATTTTGTATTTTTGCAGTGTTTATAAAGAAGCACATGATGTTTTACCCTCTGATGACGCCACTTTCCAGGTAGATGAGCTGGATGAATTTCCCAAAGCGGCTGCAGTTGTTATTTTCTGCTGTCTGTGCATTGCCAAATGCCTGCAGAAACACATGAAAGACAGCTTAAAATAAACAGAACGTAGCTTAAGAACCTTTCATGTACATAAACAGGGTAAATGTTTGCTGCATGTGAGTTAAAATTGGTTAAATTTTGCATATGTATGTATGGAAGTGCTTCATTTTCAACCTTATAAAAACAAATATAGTCTGAATCTGAATAATTCAGTTTTGAGAACATTTTCTGGAAATGAAGGTGCAGTACATGAATTTTAAACTCTATTATTTCTAGTCGCATTTACAACTATGAACAGTCGCCTGGTCTTTACCAGGTTATAATTTGATTAAGGTCCAACTTCTAGAGGACAGACTGTTCACATTGTGATTATTAAACAGAAAACCAAATCAAAATGGATTGGTTGTATACAAAACTAACCACACCCTCTGTTTTAATAGCTTAACAGGTGGAAAATTATTGGGTCCTGTAAAGCGGTGCTTAGTTAAACCTGTTAATTGTTTCCCTTAATTAGCACCACCTGCTATCAGGCTGCTGCAGAAGCTCGAGATTGAGGTTTGCTGGAGCAGGAAAACATTTCAAACATGCAGAATAAATCATAAATCAACTATGTTTGTAAAGCACATTTCAGCAACAAGGCAGTTCAAAGTGCTTTACATCATAAAACACAAACAAAATCAACAATTGAAACATTATTTTCCAAGTGCCGTCATCATCACACATCAGAATGTTGGTTAATGTTTCATTAATTATGGTACAAAAGCAACTTTAGACGTGCAGATCTAAAGGAACTCAGTGTTTCGGCTGTTTTACAGTTTTCTGAACTGCAGCGTATGACAGTTTTACATCAGTCAGTTCTTTACAAAGATGCAAAAGTTTTCAGTGGATTTATTTTTGCACAGTCCTATGGAGGGTTGTCTGGACTTTAACTGAGCCATGAATCTAAATTGATTATTTTTCTTTTGTAGGTTTGCTGCTGTCATTCAGATATGCTCACATTTGACTCTAGAAAACTTCTTTACTGACTCAATAGCTGCACTACAAACCCAAATCATTTTTAAAAGCCAGTGTGAAGCTTTTAGGATGAGCTTATTTCATTACCAACTGCTGGAAAGATTAAAAACGGTCTTAAATGCTTTTCAGTTGTAAAAAATATTTTCCAGTGTTGAACGATTGACTTCTGTTTGTAAAACTCTTCTTCTGATAAAACTCGACTTTCACAGAGGTGATGACACTTGTTGATGATGAGAAGGTTATATTTGACTAGCAGCATCACTTTTAGAGTAAGTAAAGCTGTACTTTGTTTTTGAATCTATTTTTAAAAAATGATGACACGAATCTGTGGTGTGTTTTTGTACACTTGTGGCAAATCTAAAAAAAAAAAAAAACCCTTGGTAAAAACACATTCATTTGATCATTTCCTGTTGAGTAAAACTGATAAAACAGCAAACTTTGTTTTTCTCTCACTTCAAAACTCAAATCTTTTCTATGATATACTTGTTTTTCCCCTCATAAATGGTTCTGTCCAGTTTTTTACTCCACACAAAATCAGAGCTTTATTTTCTAACAATCTTAATCTGATGTCCAATCCTTTTGTTTAATTAAAAAACATTAGCAACCTAAATAAATGCTAGATAATTTTCTACAAGTCTAAACAACAGGCAGAAGCAAAATCTAAAAACAACTGATGAAATGATAAAGGAAACTCAAGGCATTGAAGAATATTTTATTTCCTTTTTCATATTTAGTCTCATTACAACAACGACTTTATCATCATTTACGCATCACTTTCAATCTCAATTAAACAACTTTCAGCTTTCTGCTTGGGTTCTTATCTGACAAAATGTGACAAAGGTCAATGGGTATGAATACTTTTGTAAGGCAAAACTGACCCCATAAACACAAAACTAAACAAAATAATTAAATAAAGCAAGTATCAGCTGCTGTCACACTTTTTTTCTCTTTCTTTCTAAGATTTGATCTTCAAACACAAACCCAAACTGTGTTTGCATCAGACTGCTGACCTTCATTCCAGCGCTTCACAGTTTCTGTTCCAACAAGCCGGAGAAACGTGTCTGCAGACACCCAGCCAGCAGCGATGATCACAGCGTTAAATCAATGTTCCCACCCACAGCACAGATGTAAATACAGCCGAGGGGATTCGTCTCATGCATTTATGATGTAATTTAACTAAATATTATTCAAATAAATGTGAAAGTTTGGGACACAGTAGAAAGACGTGCAGAGAAGGGGGTAAACTCAAGGTCTGGGGGCCAAATCCGGCCCACAGTAGCTTTTTATGTGGCCGTCAGTTCTTCCAGTTGTTGAAAATTCATGCAAAAATCAACAGATTCCCACATTTTTTCTCGCTAATGCTTAATTTATTGGAAAGTTTCAGCAAAAATGTTCAAACCTACTGAGTTTAAGTGATGCCATCTTCCACCTGCAGGTGGCAGTATTTCTTACTTCTTCTATACTCTGGTGCCTCAAACTTTGTCAAATTATACTTTATAGTCATGTGAAGAGTAACAAAAAGTCACATTTAGCGTCATACCTTGCAAATATTTTTGAATCAGCTTCACAAAATCAGTGATTTTGATTTCAAAGAATCAGAAACAACAAAATCCTGGAGAATGATCAATGTGACAAGATGTTCAGTATTATTTAATTTTAAGAAGTACTTATTGAATTCAGAGGCAGCTATTTATTAATATTTTAATGGTTTGCTAATAGGTTTTATCAATATATTCTGGTGCAACTGGCCCTTAAAAGCAGAATGGTTGAGAAAAAACAGTAAAACCTTGAATTGAGAAAAGGCTGTGTGATTTTAGGAAAAAATGTGACAATGGCAGAGATAGTTGTGATGACAATTTGACTTGCAATTACACAAATATTTGACGAAACATTGTTTCTGCTTTTAATTCAACATAACTACAGTGGTAGTAATCTGCCAGGTACTGGAAAAAAATGTAATTCATAATTTCAATTAATTTTAATTAAAAAGTTGCATCTGGACACATCTCCTGCGTTTGCAGAAAGATCCAGCCTGGTTTCCTCTCGCATATTAATGCCCTTAAAAACACATTTTCTGCTGCACTAAACAACAGATATCACTAATTGCATTAATAGCACAGGGACCCTAAATGGATGGTGATCTAGATGTTTTCCAACAAAAACTGCAGCAGCAGCAGAAGAAGACCCACTGAAGTATTTACTGTTCTGCTGAACCGAAAACCATTTTAAAATCTGACTCTGCTGTCTGTGAAATATGATTATTCTGTTTCCAAAACGAGATTAATTAGTAAGGTGCAGGAGGAAATTCCATTATTAATAATCTACAATCTCACGTTGGTTGATTTAAGGACTGTTTGACAAAAGCAAGAGCTGGACAGTCTTTAAAAAAAGTACGAAGAGAGAAGGGAGTTGATTTATTCTTGATTATATGGGTTCGCCAGCGGACCTGGCTAAGCCAGTTCAGACATGTTTCTGTTTCTCTTCTCGCTTCGGTGTTCCCTCAAAGACAACGCCCTGCAAATTCCCCCTGTGCAGCTTCACAAACGCAAAACTAAAGCATAAATTCACCCAGTTAACACATACAAACACCCGCTTTGTTTAGTCCAGGTAGAAAATCGACTTAATTATCGATTTATAACGTTTTCAATGGGGAAAGAAGGTGGGAAGGAGTGGCAGGTATCCATCAACAGGAAGAAACAAAAGAGTGATGGCAAGATAACTTGGAAACAACAACAAGAAAGTATGAAGTTTAGGTTTCAGACAAATGGGAACTGGTTCTGCAGACTGACTCACACATGCAAAGGAAATCCCAAGATGTTAAAAAAGGAGCAAGAATGCAGAAGCATAGCACTGTTTTAACATTTTTTTTTATGAAAAACAATCATCCCAGGGATTACTTTTCACTCATGAAACATCGTAAAAGCTAAATTAATCTCTCTAAGCTTTAAGGAGAAGCACTGCGAACAAGTGAAACAAATCTTAAACGCTGGGTTTTTACAAGTCGAATCGTGCAGAACTTGTTTTTGGAGAGAGAATCCATGTTTTGTCCCCGTGTAAAGATAGCTGGGCCCTTTGGGAAGGAGGAAGTGTGCAATCTGCAACCATATCAGCCTTTTCTGTGGCATCTGCTCAGATGGAAAGATAAAGCACAAAAATCTGAGGGGGCGAATTTCTGGTATTTCCACACCTACTACTGGAACAAATAAGTGAAGAGTCAAAGCAGCAACATGAATGAAACTGTTACTACAGCAACTCCGCTAGTTTGTTCCCCAATACCGCAGTTTAAATGAAGTGAAACCAACTGGTGCCTCACTTTCAACATGTGGATCCATTCTCAGGCCACAAGCGTCACTAAAAAATTAGATTTTCCTTCAATTAAACCAAAATAAAGTCACATTTCGTCATGCATGCCATTTAAGAATGCAAGTATTTGCCTTTGAATCCGTTTGGCGCCATTTCTGAATCAGTCGTCAGAGCAAATAGGTGACCGAAACAGAAACTTTGGAGGCAAAGTGTGTGAAAAATTTGATCCAGTTACTCATTGACAAAGACAAAGTAGCACAACTTAGATTTATCCGCCATTGAATCGATACAAATAACAGGATAACCTGAAGGGACATTTTGGAGAGTCGATACCAAACGACATTTGGGGCCAGGAGCTGGAAATGTTTTCACAGAAAACTCAAGTAACCACAAATCTGTAGATGTTAAATTATCCAGAAAACGCTCTTTCAGAGGAATGTTTCTGCTTGTTGGCCTACTTTCTTTTTAAGTTGATGGTTTATGTTTGCAGTGTCTAGAAAAAAACATTCACAACCTTTGAACCTTTTCACATCTCGTCAAGTTACAACCACAACCTTCAGTGTATTTTACTGGGATTCAGTGAAAGTCTACCATGCATATTTACAACATGGAGCTGAAAGTGATATAAAAGTTTTACACATAAAAATCTTAAAAATCTGACATGCATATTTCTTCCTCTAAATAAAATCAAGTGCAACCCAGCTTTTAGGAATCATCAAACCAGTAAATGAAGTCAAAGTGTGTCCATCTCAGCATAATCCAGCTTTTCTGTGAAGCGGTTTAATGGATAATGTCACTGAACAAAAAGCATCATGATGACCAGGAAACCCAGCAGATGTGAGTCCAGAGTACGGGTTTTAAAACAACATCATAAGTTTTTAAAATCTGAAACCACTGCTTAATCTGTATGATTGACACAACTGTAAACCTAATAAAATGTTGCTTTCCACTTAAACTGACAGACTGGGAAAAGAAAGCGTCACTGTTCAGTTTGTCTGCTCTTCAAATATGGAACAAACATCCAGAAAACTGAAAAACAGCTGAAACACTGAGCTCCTTCACATCAAGAGTAACAAGCCACCTGGGTAGAGTTGCTTTTGAACCATAATAAATCAAATTTTGATCAACATATTTAATGTTAATGATTTTAGCGATGTAACTGGACAAAATTTAATGTCTGTTATTGGTTTTCACAACTGTTTTTTTTTTTTTTTAGTTTTCTCGGTGTAAAGAGCTACACAAATACACTTGATAAACTGGTTGAGAATCTGGGGTGAGACTTTAAATTGATGCTTGCAGAAGATCTTTATCCAAATGGTCAAAAACATGAACTGTTTGGTAAATAATGTCTCTATTTTTATGCATGTAAGGCACTTTGAATTGACTTGTTGCTGAATAAACTTCTTTTAATCGTTGTATTAAATATTTAGACATCCAAAGGTTTTAGACAGGAAACCAAATATTTGCACCACTAAAGCAAGCAAGCCAAAGATGGTTCTAAAATCATTGACACAAGATAATTATATCCATAAAACCTTAAAACAAAATGTATTTTCTTTTCAGTTCACAGTCATATGAAAACTAATAAAACACATTGAAGTCTCTAACATGTCAGAATGTAAACAAAGTTTAGGGGATGCTAGCAGTCTCATAAATGCAGAAAATGTCCTCTTATGTTTAATTAGTCTAAAGAATACCAAAAATAACCCAGTTTGCCACATAGATGAGAATTTGAACATCAAGAAGATTCCCAAACATGGAACTTTTGGATTATATAACAGAGATTAACATAAATAATGTTGCTTTTGTGAGCTGTTTTTTTGAACTTTTGTCTACTTTAGACTGTTTTTCATGAGCAACACTTCCTCTTTTGTCCTCAACTTTGTCCATATCCTCATTTTCTAAGCAGACTGTCATAATCTGGGACAAAGATGGACAAAAACCTAAATATTACTGGAGGTAAAGTACAGACTTTAGAGGTGGTTTAAGAGTTTTTCACAGAATGTTTAAAATAAACAGATTTGCCTCATTTATTTACCAACTTGTTGCATTTCTCATGAATCTATTCATAATAGGCAATTCACTAATGATTTCATTAAACAGGGAAGGGCCACATTATATATTTGCAAGTTTCTGTTTCAAGACTCAAATAGCAAGTTTTTCAAAAAGAGACTAGTACAGACATATCTTAACTGACGGTACAAGGCAGACAAAAAAGAAAAAGAGCCACAAAGTGATCTGCTGATAAGCGAACTCATACTATAGTGAGTCACACTCTGCAGGCTTTACTGATATGAGTCCAAAAAGAAAACTTAACTTCTTTATTTCTCGCTGTCACTTGCAGCAGAAGCAGATTTTCTGATTTAGGTTGTGCTTAGTTCTGTGGGAATGAAAGCTACAAATGCCTGTAACATTTCAACAAGTTCCTCTCCCTGCAAGAGCTGTGATAAAATCTTAACAGAGCTGCAACCAGAGAATGTTTCCCGTGAAAGTCAACAGCTCGTTTGTTTTTCCGGATTATGCGTATTAACAAAGACAGGAACAAATGTTCAGCTGATCTGATTCACGCGTCATTAAGCCAGATTAAAATACTTGAAGCAGTTTACAAAATAAGAACAGATCTGGTTACTTGTATGCAAACTTTAGCACAAGGTGTCACTAATGGATTTAAGCTGGTTTTCTGAAAACAGAAATGATAAAACTTTCTCCGAGTTTCCGTCTGAATCAGAACCAAACCCAGAAACTCAACCACAAACAACCAAATACACAAAATAACAGCAACTTTTTACGACAAAACTTATCAGAAACATTATTAGCTAACAAACTAAAGGCCAGTTTATTGCTAGTCTTCTGTTTTTAGTCAATTAAAGCTAATTCTGATGATATTGCTTATTCTTATGCTCGTCTAATCACACAATTTATTTTAGCGCTAAATGGTAAAATTAAAACAGGTTTCATCAACACAAATATAAGACTCTTTAAGACCGTTATGAATTAAATTTAAGACTTGTATCGCAACAGAAACGTACTAAAGAAAATTGTTCATGATGGACATAAAAGCCAGTTAGCTTTGCTATTGCTAGCTAGCTCCTGATTGATCAAATTGTTTATTATTCTGTGCTTCAAACTAATATCACATGAATATTTCTGATTCCTACAGATTTTACATCCAGGTGGGGCTGGGCAAAATGGCTTGAAGTTGAAATATCAGATTGTTTTTCATACCAGATCAGATTTCCAATTTTTCTCACTTACTTTTGTAAAAAAATAAATTACAATTTGACAGAAAATATTTTCAAAAAGTGGCTTTTATTTAGATCATCCCTGTATGACAAAGCATTACTATTCTGCTAATATTATGACTGTGTTATATATAATATTAGCAGAATAAAGATGCAATTTTAGCATTTATTAGCAGGAAATGAGAAATGGTCAAAATAAGGAAAAAGATGCAGTGCTTTCAGACCTCAAATAATGCAAAGAAAACAATTTCATATTCATTCAGAAACAACAATACTGATGTTTTAACTTGGAAATCAACATTTGGTGGAATAACCAGGAGGTTTTCAATGTGGTTCAGTGCAGTGGGCTCTTTTTTCCAGAGCTGCTTGACTTTATTTTCGTAAAAAAAAAGTAAAATTCAAAGATACTTTCTTGATCCCACAAGGAATGTTCTTTTAGCGTATTAAAAAATAGATTTTGTTGTAGAGTTGACCTCAAAATCCAAATAAATAGAAGCTGTAGAAAACGCTTGTAAGATGGCTGACATCACTCAAAATGAAAAAAATTTTTTTTTTCAAAAGTTAAACCGACAACAACCAAAAATTGAATTAAATGATAAAATTGTTTTATCGCCCAGCCTGTGAAAAGGTTTGTATGTCGGTGTCCTACCTCTAGAACCGGGCCGGCCCCCAGAATGGCTCGCTCCAGTCCGCCGGAGAACTTCCCCTGGTTGAGTGTGGTCAGGCAGTGGATGAGGTAGCTGCTGCTCTCAGTCTTCCCCGATCCGCTCTCTCCAGAGATCAGAATGCACTGGTTCGCCTGCCGGCTCAGCATGGTTCTGAACGCCACGTCGGCGATGGCGAATATGTGCGGGCTCAGTTTGCCCAGCGGCTGGTTCTCGTACAGCTTCACGTACTTTGGGTTGTAATAAAGAGGTAAAAACTTGTTGGGATTGACGGCGACCAGGATGTTGCTGATGTAGGTGTAGATTTTGTGCTTGTGGAAGCGCTGGCGTAAGACCTGCAGCACCGCCTCCTGGGTCACAGACGGGAGGCTGCAGAGGTCGTCAGACTCCTCCTTAGACGTTGCGACTTGCTTCGCTCCGTTGTTACTCTGCTGCAGGACGAAGTAGTAGCCCTGACTGGGAGGGTGCCACTTCTGTGTCTCCGGCGGCCAACACAGGACTCGCTCCAAAGGGCGGTCGCCATCGTCCAACGGCGTCTCCTTGCTGCCGCTCTGCTTCACCTCCAGGAGGCTGTAGCTCTGGCTGGAGTCCAGGCCCAGCGTGACCACAACGTTGTGGATCACAGTCTTCGCCGTGTCCTTGATACTGACCTGCAGGGGACAGTAGGTTTCTGTCTCCAGAGGCAGCCTGGGGTAGATCTGCACCACACGGGCATCTTCGTCGTGCTCAGGGGTCCCAGCTCCATCTGTAGTGCTCATCCTGACCCAGAGACGAGCTTCTGCATAACTCACAGCCCACCAGGCGCTGCAGAAATCACACACAGGGGCAATAAAACAACATTTTTAGGTAAAATAAATTGATAAAAATATGAGAGTACCTGGGAAAACATTTGGATAGAGTCAAAAATATCTTAACCTCTGGAAAAGAAAACAAGACATATAACTAAATCTGATCATGCCAGATCAGATTAAGTGAGTTTTTTCTTGTTTTCTTTTCAGAGAACGATATTACAAATGACAGAAAATGTTTTCAAAAGGAGTTTTTTTATTTCAGTTATCCCTACAGTGAGTTGTACGACAGAGTTGGTTCTGGTTAAGAAAAACTTTAGCTTAATTAGGAGAAAATAGTCATAATAGCAGAATAAAGACACAATTCTAGCAGAAAAATTTTATAAATTAATAAAAATATGGAAGAATGAGAGAAAACATTTGGATGAAGTAAAAAAAACCTTTAAATAAACTCATCTTTGATTGCTATTGCATTAATTTTACATAATGAACATGACGTATAATTAGAAATGAGCGTTTTAGCTAAAAAATAAAATTGTTTCATACCAGATACATTTTTTAAATAGTTTTCTTTTCAGAAAACAAAATTTCAAATGACAGAAAATATTTTCAGTTTATTGCAATCATCCCTGCTATGAGATGTATGAGAATTTTAGTTTAATTATGAGAAAATAGTCATAATATTAGCAGTATAATGATGCAATTTTACCAGACAAATGTCTTAAAATAATACAAAAAATAGTTTTAATAAGAAAAAATGTGGATAATTAATTTTTTGTTAGAGTTATAATAAAATTGCTACTTAATTTCCTAATATTACTTAATTCAGCTAAGATTAAGGCTTTATTCTTGTAACAAAACAAGTAAAATGTAGCCTGACTGTTATATTTTATTGCAGAGTTGACCTGAACTCAAAGTCTAAACAACCAGAAGCTGTAAAAAAAGATCCTGCCAAGCGACATGCCGACACTGGGCGTGTTGCTGACATCACGGAAACCCAAGAAGTCCAGTGATGAAAAGAGAAAAGGCAACTTTCAAAAACCAAAAGTTTGATTAATCGATAAAATCTATTTACTGCCCAGCCTTAGTCTGCAACTCTGGAAGAGAAATGTAAAAAGTCTTTAAGTAAATAATCTTTGATCGCAATTGAATGGCTTTGCGTAGAAAACGTGACTTGCAATAAATTAATGTTTTAAACCAAATCACAGGTGGGAACATCCATGCAGTGGCAGTTCTGGGACGGATGGCAGCTTTTACACCATCCTGTTCGCCAAGATTTAATTTAATCACATTTCCTGGTTGCATAATAACACAGAGACGCTGCTGGTAGAGGGAGAGGACATGGTGTGAATTATCTGGAGCTCATTTCCATGTGAATCCAGTAGGACGACTCCTTCCTCATTCAACCCAACCAGGATATTTCATACTTCACAAGAACTAGACTGTGGTCCATTTCACTGCTGAATTTTTATCTAACAGTGGAAGGATATCATGAAAGGAAACACATTTCTGCTCAGATGATGCGAAAGCTCTCAAAGCGAGGCTGCAAGAACATAGTGATCTCATTACAGCATAATAAACTAATATATGTGTTCGATTTTAGCTGATTTTTTCACATTTTCTTTCCAGAAAATGAAATTACAAAAGACATAAAATGATTTCAAAAAGTTGCTTTTATTTCAGTGAGTTGTATGCAACAGTATCTGGGTTTAGCTATGGGAATTTCAGTTTAATCAAGAGAATATAGTCATAATATTAGTAGAATAAAGACTAATTTTACAAGAAAAATGTCTTAAAATGACAAAAAAAAAGAGAAAAAATTGGGGTAATTAAATTTTTGTTAGAGTTCTCATAAAATGTCTACTTCATTTCCTAAAATTACCTTGTTGGTGTAGTTTGTGTTGTTTTTACGCTTCACTTAATAATGAATATAAGCTCAAATGCGCGGCCACAGTCTGACAAAATCAAAAACGCTTCACAATCGCTGCTCTAGGCAATCCAGAGTTCTTGATCTTTGGTTTCTAATCTCTTCACTTTCCTTCATCCCTGAGGTTTTCTTTAGGCTCTACATGAGGACTAACTTTTTGTATTTGTTTTTTTTTTTTTTTGCTTGATGAACCATTTCTGCTACTTTATTAACGTAATACTGAAGACCTGCTTTGAGTTTGCATTTTTAATGTCTGTGAATTTCCACGTTTCCATAACAATTTGGAAACGTTAGAATGAAAGTGGCCCACAGCATCACACATCTTCCACTATACTTAAAGAGGCTAATCTATATATTTATATTTTGGTTTTTTTAATGCCTGACCCACCGTTGATGTTGGTTAGAAGCCACGTTTTCAGGTTTTTATTTATTTTTAATTGTATGCGACTTAGGAAGACCAACAGGCCCACAGAATCACAGAGCCTCCACCATGCCTAACTGTTTGTTTTGAACAAACAGTGTCTGTTGCTGAAAACCTCAATCCAACCAAAACACCTAATCCCAGATTAATTATCTTATCCACATGTGAAATTTTGCAGAAGTAGGGGAGACAACGTTTTCTCATGACTCCAAAACAACCAGCAGGCATACGTCATATCTGAACGCCAAGCAAACAGAAAATGACAGGTTACAACTAGTAAGGAGTTCCTAGAAACTTTACTCAACTTTAATTGGTAAAGTACAAACAGTGACGTTTATTTTATTGAGATAATTAGGGGTGCCAGTAATTCTTCCATTGCTATTTAAAGAAAAATACATTTATTACATTATTTCATCTGGTTCTTTTTCCCCACTCGGTAAATATGTTCAAATAAAAGTTAGGATAGATTTTTTTCAGGAAGACTAAGAATCAGCAATGAAAGTCGAGTTTATAAGCCTTTATTCATTTTGTTTACTTTTTCTATACTTTCAGTATCTGCACGCTTTTCTGGGAGACCATTAATCCTCCTATAATCAACATAATCCCGAAAACAGACATCTGTCCGTGGCAAACACCTAACAGTAACAGGTGTCAACGAGGCGCTAAATGTCAAAGTCTTACCTTTAAGGAAAGTGTCTCATTCCATCTTTGAAGGCTGGAAAACACACTGGCAGGGGGAAAAAACAGACGTTGACTAACTCCTGTCACACAACTTCAGGGGAAAAACATCACTTGAAATGAAAGAAAATAGAATAAAAGAAAAAACAGGCTGAAATACGAACTGAAAAGCGAATAAAGAGTTCCCAAAGATCAGAAAAAGGAGGTTTTAGTCTATATTTATGGTTGTAATTCCTTCTGCAAATGTCCTTGTCCTTGTGAAAAATGCAGGATTGCCGTCTTCTCGTCGTCTTTGGCGGAAAGTTATCGTTACTTCCTACATTTCTCCACACGCACACGCACAAACACGCGCGCACACATTCGCTGACGAGGTGGGAATTAATGGATAATTTCCCCTTCAGTGAACCTGGAAACACTGCAACCCTAAAAAATGAGGGGGGGAAAAGAAAATAAAAGCAATAAGGCCGCCACCGTCACCGTAAAAATAATTAAATAGAAGCTCAGAAGCGAAATAAAAAATGCCCTTGGTACAGGTTGGTACAGGTGAGTGGTGGGCTTAGCGCGCCTCCGTCTGGCCACCCTGAGGTATTACAACAACGTCAAAGCTCAGGAACTCAAACTTCATTTTAAAGCCTACGAAGACTGAACAAATAAATAAAAATAAATACATAAAAATTAATAAATTAATTAATACATAGAAATAACGCCTACAAAGACTGAACAAATAAATAAATAGAAAGAAAAAAAACATAAAAATAAATATATAAATAAATAACATATACAAAGACTTATTCAAATAAACAAATAAATAAATAAATAAATAAATAAATAAATAAATAAATGTTTTTGATAGAGCTGAAGGTGATGATGATGTGACTGAGTTCGCCTTGCGGAGTCAAAGTTACACTAAACTAAACAAAAAGCTGGATTGGTTAAAAAGTGAATGATTGGTTAACATTTATTAGTTTTTATGTGTTCTATGTGTAAATCTGACCAAGTTACATGATGTTTTTCATGTATTACTGGCAGCATTGCAGAAGGTCAGGGGGTCAGCTGGGAAAACAAACTAATCTATTCTTGTTAGTATGCAAAATAAGTAATGCTGCATTTGAAAAAGTTTTACAACCAGAAAAACTTCCAGAGCAGCAAATTTACATTATCGTGGCTGTATTTTCTTGTCATTTTGGTAAAATTTTCCTTCCTCATCCAGAAATTTCCTGGTTTTAAATTACAGCTAAAGGCCATTATATACTTTTATAATTATTATGATATAAAATATTCTCATTTGAATATGCTGCTAAATCATCTTTGATTGATACAACCTTTCTATTTGTTTGAAAAATCCCTACCATACAGACAGCAGTTGATTTTTATAGTTTTTTGTTTTATTTACTTGATTGTTTTATTTAGAAACTGTAGTTGTGCCAAGTGCTAAAAATTTAATTCTATGATAATGAAACAAAGTCTGAGCTTCTAGTTACAATAATTTAAAAAACAAACTGGATACATTATAAATCAAATCAAATCAAAATCAAATTTTATTGTATAAAGAGACGGTATAAAGAAATTAAGATGCAAATGTTTATTTTTCTTTAAGGCTTGGTTGACTTTGTGTAACTTTACCTTAATGGTTTGAGCAATGACTGATGATTTTGTCAAACGTAATTAATCTTTGCATGCCAAAATTGCAAACATAACAACAAACGATACATGCTTTTAGTGGGTTTGTAATAAGAAGTAATAGTCATAAAACCAATGTGTGATCATTAACTGTAGGTTGTTACTATCCATGGTTTGTTTTCTGTTTTGTTTTGTTTTTTAATTTTGTGAGAAAAACCCACAAACATTAACTCCGGAACACAAATTGACCCAAATTTAAAAGTCATGGTGGTTTACGTGTCTGCATGCAAATTTCCAGTAATATAGAAAGGACAAAAATTTGCTTGAGTGATGTGTGTGGCGGAATCATGCAAATGTTTTTTCATGGTGCAGCCAGTTCACATTTTGTAATGCTGTATTCATCAGTCAGTCATTTTACAGTAATGCATCAGTGGTGATCTGTGGTGGACGTCTTTGAATTAACTGTAAACCCCACAGTTAAATGGGACATTTGCATTCCTCATCATAGAAATTATTAGCATATTGTGTCTGTGTCTTTTTTTAGACATTGGTTAATCCCAAGTTGTCCAGGGTGACTGCACACTTATAACTTAAGTGATATTTTTAAAACAAAGAACTGGGTGCGTAAGTTTGTATTTCACTCAGGATCAACGTTGTAAGGTAAATATGGGCTCAAATATTCACTTATTCCTCCTTAAATGTTCACAAACCATCATCCTACTACTTCCTGTCGTCGTCTTCTTCGTCGTTTTATCCAATAACAACATCCGGTTGTTGATCACGTGACTCGGGTGACGCGAAAAAAGCAGTTTTGCTAAATACGTCTATTTTGAGAAACCACCGTATCTTAGCGCAAGAGCTTTCGAAATTGGCAGGTTTCCATTAAGCAAATTTATTTTCCTTATTTTGCGCAATTTTATGGTTAATAGAAATGCAACCTGTTAGTCTCTTATTAATAATTTTCTGTCAATTTCCTATCATTCAACACCTCAAATTAACTCAAACTTTCTTTATGTAGTGAGTGAATACTTCTGACGCATCCAGTTTGCAACTTGAACTTCGACTGTAAACAGTCAAACGTAATTTAGGCTAATTCAGATCATGCATATTCGATTACATTTTTAATGAACATTTCACTGTAAACACACACTCGTGTTTCCTTCAGAAAGATTCTTCAGATTTTATCCGCAGGAACATGGCTCAAGGTGAGGAGTAATTGTTCACACAGCGGCCTCAACCCTCCGGGTTATCTAAAATCAATAGCACGTCTTATGATCATCACTTCTGCTTATGCTAATGCAGCGCCGGTCCATTCGGGTATTTAATGACTGCAGAGGTGTCGAGCTGTTGTATCCCAGTTTAGCGAAGACGCTCGCAGACACACTGACAGCTTATTATAGCATGACGAATGAAGAGAGGCGATGCAAAGTGTTACTCAGCAGAAATCAGCTGCCGATGATAACGACTACCTGCAGAGGCAGCCAGATTCGCCCACACAGGAGGACAAATTAGGGCAGAGGAGTGAACACTTTATTTCATTGTGTCATCATCGACTCTTTAAAATGAATACAAATGTTGGTGGTCGTCTCTGGCGTGTTAGTGGTGATGGATGTGATGGAGGGAGTGACGGGCTCTCATTAGGTGTCACTCTTGTTCCTGCTGGACTGAGCCAGTTCTGCAGAGACACACTGATTCCAGTTCAGTAGGCACACGAGTAAACAACCCAAACGCAGCTCGGTGTCACCAATTCCCAAAGTAATTGAAAGCACAGATAGTAACAAGCACTCGCTCTATTTTAAACTCTGCAAAAATAGCATTTTTTTTTTTATTGGCTTGCATCATCTCTGTCTTTACATTTTCGACACATTGAGTCAGTTATGCCCATTTAAAATCATCTTTAGTGTGATAAAAAAAACAAAAAACAACAATCACTCATGAATCACCCTAATTTAACCTTTTGCTCTCCATCACTGCCTGATTCTTCATCTTTTTCTCCTCATAAATCAGAAGAAGCTGACATAATTTGCCTGGACATGCAAAGACTTTTACAGCATTCCTCTTCTCTTTACAGTACAGGTGCTTTTTTTAATGACGGCAGTCCCTCTCTCCTCATCTCTGGGATTTATGGACAGCTGGGGCCTTCAGGTATGCAGAAGATGACTTTTTTTCATGTCAGACACTGAACTTAGCCACTGTGAACAAATCCTGTTTGTACCAATGCTCACTGATGAGCTAAGTTCTGCGTCTTTAGAAAATTTCAGTTTTGTTGTTGTGCAGTTTGGGGGTAAATAACTTTTTCTGCAAGACAGAGAAAAAAAAACATGCATCATGCAACTTATAAACTTTTAAATTGGAGATAGTAGATCTGCTTGATGAGGTGATCACAATCAATCCGGTTAAAGCGATAAGATCTTTGACTTTAATGCTTATTTATCCAAATGGGATTTCTAGACTTACAGAAGAGCAGAAGTTATTTGCCTATAAAAAGTGGCCACATGTGTTACTGGCTAGTAATAGATTGTGTGAAGTGGCTTGCCAAAGAATGAGTTAGTTTAATTTAAAATAAAATAATTAAAAATCCTTTTCTTTTCTTTAATTTTTGTAAAAACGTTTTTGTTTCATAATAGGAAATAAGAACGTTTTGTCCTCTAAGTAAATTTCTGAGTCACATCTTAAAGGTTATAGTGCAAAATACACTTGAAAACCTGGAGAAAAAGTGAATTTTAGCAAGTTTGTACAATTTAATTAAGACATTTGTTAAATTTGAAGAACTTATCACTTTCATAAGGCTACAGTGAATACAATGTATACAGCAAAGTGAGTCTTTATGCAGATGACTCCCTAACTTATGCTGTTATTGACGTCTCAGTGGCTGGTTGTTAATCCAGTTGGATATTCCAAACATTTACAAAACCTGCAAAATCCCTGAAAATTACCATATTTTTTCACAAATTATTACCTGCCACATGATTCTAGGCAGATTAGACTGATAAATTGTAGTCAATGAGGCTCAAAGTGTCAATCAAAGTCACTTTACCATTATAGCCAAACGTTACTGAGCTGAAAAGACACTGACCAAAGCAACAGTGATGAAATAATAATATTATTATAATATTCACAGTATTTCTTTAGGGGACCTATTATGCAAAATTCACCTTCTGTACATTTTTGTACATTTCATTTGGGTTTCAACTGCTTCTAAAACACAGATTACGCAATTAAGACACAAAAAACAGCCATTTTTGACAATAAGTTAATATTGTTAAGTCAAAATTAACTGCCACTGCGCTGTTACCTAGCAACCCCGGGCAAGCCCAACTGGGTTACCTAGCAACCCAAGGAAAGGTCCATTACTTTCGCTCAGTTAGTTTTAGAGCTGCTGGAAAAGAGAAACAGTTTGGTTGTGGACTTACCATTCAGAAAAGATATTTTGCTATGTTCATAGATGGATGTGTAACTGCAAATCTGTTTGGAGCCATTTTCACATGCGAGTGTAAACGTTGAGTTTATTTGGATTTAAATAAATTATCTAAGAATAATTTTCAATCCAAAACCAAATTCTTTTATATCCATTCAGACTTGCTGGTGGTGTGCATCAGATCTTTGCAGCCTCGTCATAAAACTGATGGTTGGATATTTTACTTCAGGATTTTCTAGTAAAGAGCAGAGTTCATCGTTTCATCCATTAAGTCCTGAAGTAATAACGCAGTCCCAGATCATCATACTGCCATCACCAGGTCTCAGTATGTTAGTCTGATGTGATTTTTCCAAAGTGTTGTGTTGGGATCAGTTAAAATACTATCAACTTTCCAAAACAAATGAGGTCAACCACAGTTAATTTATGATTTATCAATGTAGAGCAGTTACTTTTTTACAAAGTAATATGAATGGGTTTTCTCCCTCAATAAACGAAAGAATAATTTAAAAAGTTTTTATTTTAAATTCAAAAATACTTCAACCAAAATGGAAATTAAATGTTGTTGTACGTCATTTGTAGATGGTGATGGCTGTGGGCAGAAAAGATCTCAAGTTTTACACAAGTTATCTTTGTCTAACATTAAAGTTAGTTTTACTACATTTAAACAACTTCATTGTTACAGAAAGCTTTTTTTTTTTTTTTTTTTTTACTTTAAAGGTTGGTGAAGGATAATGAACTATTTAAAAGCCAGTCTTTGTCCATTGCTGTTGAAATGAGCTTCTCGTAACTCATAAATTTCACGACAAGATGGCGTAATTATAGACTTCAAACTCCAATATCAGTTTTCTCTTTCCCGCTACAGGCCCCATTCTCCAGCTGCAACAGGACTCGATCCTCTTATTCTGTCTGAGCCTCAGGACCCGAAGCTCAGTTTTCAGAATAAATTGTTATTCCACCCAAATGGGGGCATGATGACATCAGCTCCACCGTCTAATGTGTTTGCGCAGCCTTGATGTGGAGTCAGTAAAGTTGTAAAGAGAGATGCAGCAGATAATTTACACCTTAAAATACCAGCGTTTCACTTCTTGCTTCATCAATCATTCAGAGTGGTTTAAAGATATTTAAAAACAGTATTTAGCAACTTGCGCAAATTCATAGTTTTGGATTTTCCTGCGTGCGTATTCCCACAAATCTCATAAACAAACCTCAAAGACCGGATTAGTTTCAAGGGTGTCAGTGTTGAAAGTTACCTGAGAATGAATGCCATTATGTCATTTTTCCCCCTTCTTTGAAAGAAGAAGAAGAAGAAAAGGCAGCTGCAGCCTTTGTCACGACGCCCTTTCCTCCTCTCCTGTGTAGAAAAAGTGTAATGATCCGTCTTGATCTTAAATAAGCAGGCCGACAAAAGCCCCGCTATCACCTTCACACGTGAGTTAGTTCTGCCTCTCCAGACTTGTTCAGTTCAGGTTAATGGTTTCTTTCAGCGAAAAACAGACACAAAGAAAGGAGGCTTAGACAAAAGCAATCTACTTTGACAGAAACATTTCCAAAAGGAAAAACAACCTGAATGAGAAAGAAGAAGTTCCTATTCATGTCAACAGGGATTTATTTGCTGCATTTTAAGAAAGACGAGCAAATCTTCACCAACGAAGGCACCTGTTAAAAGAATCTCAGCTCACCTGGACAAAAAAAAAAAAAAAAAAAGCACGGAGTGGGCCCAAACTGCTTCCTCTGGATCTTCTGCCTGGCTATGTTCTTAGCTTCTCCTCAAGTTGCTCTCTGTGAGGTGAGCATGAGCGTAAGTGAGGAAGGGAGGATGTGTGGAAACAGAGACGGCACATAAAGAGGAGGAGGAGGAGGCGAGGAGGAGGAGGAAGAGGCTGATGATGATGGGACAGGTGTGGAATTTACACACCCTGCTGGTAGCGAGAACTATTGGCATATTTGCTTCATGGTGATGAGTCACCCTTGTTATTGTTGGAAGTGGGAGAAAATGAGAGTTTCTGAGTGAGAGAGAAGGATCCTAATGGAAAATAAATACCTATAAAAGTTTGGACACCGCAGAAATACAAGTATGTTTGGTCTAGTTTCTGCTGCGAATATCTTCCCTTGAAATAAGACAAAACCAACCCACAAGTAACTGTTCAGTAAGATGTAGGAGCTTGTTTTAAGTCAGTAATTAACTAGTTAAATTGTTATAGTTCCAGTGGCAGATAAATTCACTTAAGAAATGGGACATTGTTATGACTGAAATAATCTACGGAGCCCTTTAGGGGACGTGGGGAAAACAGTTTCTTTTGTGTTCCCTCGTGTTTTTATATTCTTAACTCTTTGGTGCAAAAACAAGCAGTGATTTATTCACTGCTTGTTTATGTCTGTTTGTGTAGAGATGGACCTGCAGATGAAAACGACCCTTTAAACCTTTTAGACTAAGAACACAAAAAAGACAATCAAAACTGTCAGATGACTTTATTACCTAGCAAAAATAAGTCAGAAATAGTCCAAATAGTTTGGATGGATTTTTCCTTTTGTTCCATCTTACATAAAGTTTCCGTTTGCATCTGGAAAGAGATGGAAAGGCCATATTTTGACTGTTTTGCTTTTGAATTGAGCACAAAGGTTTGTGGTTCATTTCTATCCTAAAGAAAAAGATATAAACCTTCAGATATTTCACAGACGAGTTATTAACATACACGGAAAAACCTTACATTATAGCCGAAAGTATGGTGGCCAACATAATAAAGACTTTCAGTATTGAGTTATGCTGCATGAAATGATCATAACATTATTGCGAGGGAAAGCAAAAGATAAAAATCCTCCATAGTAATCTCCGTAGTAATCTTCCAGTGGAAATAGTATCTTTTTATTTACTCACAATAAGCTCCACTATCTTGCGAAAAAGTTACTTATAAGTCAATTTCACGTGTGCTAAAATATATGCAAACTAGACAACAATACTTTTTAGGTCAGCTACGTTAGACATTTATTCTTATATTTAAAGTAAAGTAATGCAGGATTTTTAGTTTGGAAAGGGAAGCACATTTACTGTGGGGAAAAAAAGTCTTCAATCCTGCATAGATTATGTTGAAAATCCTGCCCCAATCTCAGGGAATACAGAGATGATCTCTCTTGTTCTCCTAACCTCAGCTCACCCTACAGTTCTCTGCAGGACTGAAAGTCGTCGTAGTGCAAAGTCGATCTAGATTCAGTAGATTGTTTAAAATGTGTTTGTATTTCTCTGACAGTTTTCAAGCCCAAAGCATCACAGATTCTCCACCGTACTTACCAGTGGGCATAAGTTTTTTTTTTTTTTTTTTAATCAATCTCATCTGTAGTGTTTGTTTTCAGGATCAGACGCATTACAGAAGGTTGACTTTCTGTCCGTTTAATCATTTCTTTATTGATTTGGCAAAATGTTTTTGATCATTACCCAACAGAAATATTGAATCCATTTTCAGTCGTCTGTAATTCTTACACTAAGTCAGGATTCATATATATCTTTACTTTTTGCTTCTTCCCCTTCTTTCAGGCCTGACTTTACAGTGTTGTATGCTCAACAAGTTAACAATGGAATAGCAAGAGAATCCCGTTCCTTCAACAACTATTTAACAGGAAACTATTGCGTCCAACTGGTTTATAAAACACGCCCTTGAAGGAAATGAGCAAGCATGTGGTTCTTTGTAAATAATACTGAGTAATTGACTGACATGATGCTGGTTTGGGAGGAGCAATAACTAACATTGTTGTGTAATATGGAAACCGTCTTTAAAACATCTAACGAAAGACAAGACTGCAGAGGATGAAAGGTTTGGCATCCATTTGGAAAAATACCTTCTTCCACTTGTGTGGTGCATTTTTCCCATGTCCACCTATAAACTCTGCTTGTTTGAACAAAGCCGTGTTGCTGGAAGACTCTGTCTGTCTCTGTCACATGCGAGCCCTCATGTCAGTCACCGTTCCCTCCATGTGCTTTCTACCCATCAGCATGTCTGTTTTTGTTTGAGCAGCAACCTGATACACACAGCCTCGCTACACGGTTGCTGCGTGTCACCATCCCTTCGCAGGAAAACAGGGGAGGTTGTCTGCTGTTTTTTTTTTTTTTTTTTTTTTACTCGTAGCCTTTTAAAAGCACTCTGCACAGCTCCACTTTGGCCTTTAATGCACCCGGTCCATTTAGCACGGTGGAACTGTGAAACCCAAGATTACAGGCTGGGTCGACAACAATTTCACCTTCTGATTGAGCCAATATCCACCATACGTCTAGAAGAGTGTACATCTGCAGGTTTTGCTTTTTATAACCCGTTCAGGTTTCTCTTTTGTAAAACTCGTCGTTTGAACCTTTAACCTCTTGACAAGCTCGACACTACAAAAGAGAAAAAAGCACATCTTTGTGTGCGTGTCAACGACCCGATCAGTCACATTTCTTGTGGGTCGTTGTTTTGGAACGAGAGTTGCCTCCGAGCACAAAGAGGTGAGGCGGCTCCCGCGTGAAACCAGATCTAGTTTGCAGTGATGGACGGCGCATGGCGGGGAGCGCTGGATGCATTAGCCCTGGCTAATGGGCTAGCTGGCTCTGAGGAGCCTGACTGTCCATTATGTGCAGCCACGGCTCAAGGAGTTTAAAGGTAAACAGCTTTCTGACCGCTTTGAAGTCCAACAAGAGTTCATCTCATTATCTAAAATTGGATAATGTCTACTGGACATGCAGATCAGTTCCTGGCATTTACAGAATGTCAGAGAAGCTTTAAAACAACTAATGATGCAGAAAATGATGATATTTTTCAGCAGCATTTTAATAGCCTGCTGAAGAAAAAGAAACACATTTTAAAGTGCCAGTGTTGGGATTTTCGTATAGTGCCATTTTGTGGCACAATCATGTTATCTAAAGTTGTCATGAAAATGCTATAAATACGTGACTTAAAAGAAATTTTGCTTTGCAGTTTGATGTCTTGAAATTGGGCCTCTGTTTCTTTAAAAACCTTATGCTCTTTCTGAATCTCCACCTTCAGCATGTCTTCACAACAATGACGTTTCCAGCCATTCTTAGGAGCGTTACACTGAGAAGTGACTCAGTGTAACAGGGCAGGCGAGTCTAGCTCCAGCGCCTGCTGGAGCTAGACTCGCAGCTCCAGCAGGCGTTTGCTAATTGCTGCTGCCGCTAGTCTGAAGGAGCTGAGTTTGGGAATCACAGTGAAGGGGCAGAAGCTTGGCTAGGAAAGTGCAGCAGATGAGATTTGTGGGCTCAAGCATTTAAGCATCCCTGAGTGGTTGCCATGGAGATTAAAGGATTTCTCAAACATGCATGAAAGAATCAAAACAACACTCCAGGAATGTTTTTGATGAGCAAATAACTTTATAACATGATGTAAAGCTAAAAAAGGTCAAATTTACATTATAAAAACTTTAAGTTATACTGAGCGTCTTTCATGAAGTTCACATGTTTTTCCAATATGATCAAATGTTTATGCCATGCTGTTGAAAACAAATAAAACAAAAAAACCAGAAAAAGTCAATGTTTCTACATCATTCAGTCCAATTATTTCAAATATTTAAAGAGTTGTAGTAAAATGTTCAAAGTTTCTCAAATTTTCTGGAGTGCTAGGTTGAAACACATCCAAGGTAAACATCAGCAAACTGTCTCTGCACACCAAAAGAATACCTATTGTTACACAAAAGATTTAAAATGCAACACCTGTGTTTGTTTTTCTGCTTTTCCAAATTGCAACAACATAATTGCCGTCCTTCTGTATGTTTAGAGGTGGACTAAAGTTGCAGTTATTTCTGCAAAAAAAAGGGCTGGAAACCATTTTGTTTGCATGACTCTCTGCAGAGAATTGTGTTTATGGTGACTAAATTCACCACTGTCAGTCAAACACGCGAAAAGAAATCCTTTACAAAATCACTCATTCTGAAAAGAAAACAAAAGCTCAAGCAAAAGAGGTCATTTTAGCTATTTTGATCCTCTGGCATCAGGCTGCACAGAGCTGTTTAAGGCTGCTGGTTTGTGTTTTTCCTATCAAACTCATTTAAATTCAAAAATGCCTTTTCTACTGGCAGCTTAAACCCACATATTTTACATTTTATTTCACCACGGAAGTAATTATTACTAGTCACCATGTTGACTAAGCAGCTCAAAACATGTAAAAATCTTTTGCAAAATGAAACAAAAGAAGGCAATTAAGAACAAACTAAAGCCAAAGTGAATGAGTGAGTGAGTGCAGTGGCATGTGAAATACTCCCATTAAGCAAATTATGTATACAAAAAAGGCAACTATAGGTGAATTTAAATCAACTTAAGAAAAAGCACGTTGTCAGCTGCTTATTAAATGTGTCAAGATTGAAAGATAATTGGAAGATTTTCTTTTGGGGAACAGAGGGAGTGTAAGCTTTACGTTTTAAGCTGGTTTCCATTTAAGAAGGAAGTTTTGATATTTTTACTTTATTACTTGTCAAGTTTTTCTAAACATTTACACACCAACATTAATTTAGTAACTTTTACTGACAGGTACAGAAATGTACTTTTAATCTGTTTTTCTTCATCAGTTTCATTACTGAACAGGAACACGTTGACACATTTGACAAACCCTCCGAACTCAGAAATAGTCACTGCCTCACATCTTTACAGGAGGTGGAAAATGAAGCATATATTTTCTGGATTGAGGACATATGGAGGTTAAAAATGGCAAAAGCTCTTGATGCAAAGAGAAACGTATTGATTTCTATCTTATGCTAAGTGCAGAAGCAAAATGTATCTTGAAATAACAGAGCAGCATGTCGAAGAGTCTGGATGTGCTGCGGGACTTTGGAGGATGGACCGTAGGGGGAGCTGTTGCATTAATCACATCTGGAGGTGTGATAAATGCTTGAACAAGAGGCTCTCATGCTGAGCAGGAGAGTTTAAATGAAGAAGAAAGCATCCACTA
Source organism: Poecilia mexicana (assembly GCF_051168715.1). NCBI lineage: Eukaryota > Metazoa > Chordata > Actinopteri > Cyprinodontiformes > Poeciliidae > Poecilia > Poecilia mexicana. The sequence continues at coordinate 9,606,466 of NW_028263386.1, read as the reverse complement.
ATTTTAGTTTACAAATTTACTGTATGATTTCAGACATTTTTAAAGTAAAATTCAAGAGAAGGTCAGATTTGTCGCTGTCCTGGTCTTTAATGCAGTTATTATTCCCTGAAAACAGATCGTCCAGGATCATGAGTGCCACCTACTGGCCGTGTCGTTCAGCAGCACTTAAACCACTTTCATGCCTGCTTGGAGGGCTAAAAAATTGATTAAAGAAACTGAATAATTTAACAAAGTTGTACAACCAAGATCCACTGCTTTGTGAAGACACCTGGAGCAAACTGATTTGACCCTCTGAGTGGTTAGCTGGATGCAGAGTCGGTTCTGCTTGCCGAGCTGTCAAGTCGGCCTGAAAGCCTCAGTTTGTGGCGTCGCACAGGAAGGGAAGCTAATTATAGTCAGTAAATTGAGCATATGAATAAACATGAGTCTTACTGTGAACCAGCAAACGGTTCTGACGAGTAATAACTAAATTTCCTGTTGCAAAAAAAGAAGTGTGTCATATTTTCTTAATATCGTCCAGCTAGTTACAGTTAAAATGATTATAAATATTTAGTTTTGAAAACATATTTTGGGAAAAACTTCCCACTAAAAACTGCAATAAAAAAATGTGTCTATTGTGTGCAAATGCTTTTTAGGTCAATCAAATAAATAATTAGTCACACATCCCTGCAGCTCGAATAGGATTCCAACAGAGCAAAGAAATATTAAAGGCGTTCTTGTCAATAAAGCATCAAAATGGTCTTTGTGTGAATTATTAAACAGCAGCTGTTTTGTGTTTCCTCTAATGTGCTTCTTCTTTCAACAGCAGGTGAGCTTTCTGTTTTATTTCGTACAAATTCATTAATTTAATCCGCATGAGGCTTCATGTTCATTTCGTACAAGTTAAGGAGGAATAAAAATGAAATGCATGATACAATTCACACTTGCTGTGGGGAAAAAATGACAAAACTTTAATTTGTAAAGCCAGAAATTACTATTAGGAAATAAACCTTTGATCTTTTATGCAGTAGTTGCATGATTAAGAAAAATCTCATCCACAGATGAAAATACTGATTTCTTTTAGCAATCCCATTTCTCCAGCTCCCATCAGTCTGACTTTGATTGGGTCTGAGCTCCAGACACGGCCTATTAAAATGTGTTTGTTATTCTTCTCCTGATGAAGGACTTGACATTTTTTTATGGGACCAAACAGAAACACCAATCAGGAAATTTTGCAGTAAATTCAAGCAGATGTTTTGAAAAGAAACTAAAAGTGGAAGTGCCAAAATGTCTGAACTGAAACCCCTGAGAGACGTTTTACAGTAAGTATAAAAACTGGTGCACAAATAAAACTCCAGATTTTAAAAGTATCTTGGATTTTTTCTCAAAAACTGACAGGATGTCAACCGGTTTGGGTCACATCCAGTAATTTGTTATCATGAAATTTCTTCAACACAGACCTTGTTCAGAAGTTAAATGCAATTCACATATTTCTTGGCTTCTTTAACTTATTTGCTAATTAGTTAACATGTTAGTTTGTAGGGAACAAAATCCAAAATGGGCTTGAAAAAAATGATCCAATGTCCAAATTCTCCATGAACCTTTAAAGTTTAAACCATCATCACCTTCGCATTAAATTGAGAAGTCAATTATTGTTTAAACCGGAAATAAAGGTAGGAGGTAGTGCACCATAAATAATCCTCCTGTATGAAACATGTGGAGAACAAGCAGAATAACCGTCTGATTAAAAAGAGATTTTAACGTTAAAACTTTGTATGTAGACATAGTTTTGCTCACCTTAATTTTTAGGGAGTTTTCCTGATCAAAATGCTTTAAATGTTCAGTTTTCTTAATGCGCTTCACACAGGAAATGCATTTGCAGAGCGCCGCCTTTTACTACCACCACTGTTCCCATAACCTGGTGTAACAGTAAAATGTACAGTGAGAAAATATTTGCACAAAACACAAAAAATAATACTGCAGCTGAGTAAAGTAGTTAAAAATGATTAAACCTGCATGTACATTTGTGCGAGAAATAAAAAAAAAAAATGCAAGAAACACCAGGTATGTGCAGCTGAAATAAAAATAAATAAATTACAGCAGGAAGGTGAACATTTGTTTGAGTTTTGTTTAAAGCTTAGGTAATTACAAGATATTACAGCTGCTGGGAGGAAGGACCTGCGATAACGCTCCTTTGTGCACCTAGGATGCAGCAGTCTTGTCACTGAAGGAGCTCTCCAGTTCATCGCTTCATTTTTTCCAGAATTTTCCACCTTCCATCACCTATAGTGGGTTGAGTTGGCATCCCAACGCTTCCTGACGAGCATAAAAGCGACAAATCCACAAATCAAAACAGGACTGACACTGACAGGCCGCCATAAACAAAACCTGCAGCTGGATACTTCTCCAACTTTTTGCTGCTTTACGCTTTGGATCTTGATTAATTAAATGCGACTGGGTGTAATTTTCAAGGCTCGTTTTCGGCACCACTGACAGGCTACACACATAAATGTTGAGCCTGGAAGTTTTCGAGTGTGGCGGCGGAGGCAACAACTCGTGGTTGCTTCGTAGGAAGCTGGAATGCGGCCAAAAGGAGAGGGCAGTTCAAGGCCGCTTGCAGCTCCAGATTGTGACGCACAAAAGCAAAATCTTGTGAAAGGCGAACGACGCACCCATCTCTCCTGTCTCTCAAAATCAACTCGTCACACCAGATTCAAAGAGTTTACCGGAAGGTTTTCTGAATTTGACAAGAAAATAAGCGAACGCTATGTTCCACAATCGAGCAAAGAAAGCTTTCATTGCTTTTTTGTTTTATGCCAAAGGTCAAACATTTAAATTTTGACTAATCAACTGTGTTGCTATTACAAAGAGATGCAAAAGTTATAACTGATAGCAGAGAACTGTGCTGCTGTTCTGTGGTGTGCAACTGTGTAATGTAATGCTGATTGATGTTAAATTTAATGACAGTAAACATTTAAAGGACAGATTAAACAATGTAAGTTCCTTGTTGTGAATCGAATATATTACACTGCAGATAATTATGTATATAACCTACTATTATTCTGCCACATTGTTTCCTGTCATTTTGTTTTGATTTAATCAATCAAGCTTATTTGTGTAGCTCATAAAATGCATAATAAACACAATACAGTGAAAACAATTAACAGACATTACATTTGATCAAGTACCATCATCAAATTCATCATTACACATCGAATGTTTCATTTATTATGAATCAAAAGCAGCTCTAAACAGCTGGGTTTTCAGTCTAGATTTAAGGGAACAGCGTTTTGGATGTTTTGCAGTTTTCTGGAAGTTTGTTCCAGACTTGAGGTGCATAGAAGCTGAATGCTGCTTCTCTACATCTGGTTCTGGTGATGCAGAGCAGAACCACAACCAGACGTTCTGAGAGGTCTGGAAGGTCGGTACAACAGCAGCAGATCTTTAATGCATTTAAGCCGTTCAGTGATTTATAAACCTACAGCAGTATTTTAAAGCCTTCTCTGTCAGTGTAAGAACATTAAAACTGGGTTGATCTGCTCCGTCTTCCTGGTTTTAGTCAGAACCTGAGCAGCAGCGCTCTGGATCGGCACCAGCTGGATGACCGATTTATTAGACAGACCTGAGAAGATAATGTTGCAGTAATCAATGCGACTAAAGGACGAGTTTCTCTAGATCTCGCTGGGACATTAGTGCTGTAATCCTGGAAATATTCTTCATATGATAGAAGGCCGACTTTGTAACTGTCTTTATGTGTTAAGTCTGAGTCCATCACGACACCCAGATTTCGGACCTAATCTCTAGTTTCTAGTTGAATTAAGTGAAGCTGTGTGTTAACTCCGGATCGTTCCTCTTTAGGTCCAAAGACATTAATTTAATTTCTAAAAACAGTTTCAGTGATTAAAATCATCTGATGTGTGGACGTCTAACTGTGGATAAGATAAATAAATATTACTGAATTTACGGTTCTTTAAAATATTCAGGAACTGAGCCAACATTATTTAGAGGAACTGTAATGAGCGCAGATGAATGGATAGAGTCTGAACTTGAAAGATTTCTCATGTGATCTTTCCTGACAGTGATTTACAGGAGCGAAGAGCCTCGGCTCCCACAGACAATGCTGTTTAAGAGCTGCGGTACTAAATAGGACACTGCCACTTAAGAAAATAAGAGAGGTTGCGTAGTCGGAGCCAAGACTGGATGTTGCGTCAGCAGCGTGTTACACCACCCTGTTCCTGGAGTTGGTTCAGCCGAGGTCTTGCAGCACTGCCCATCTTTCTTTAATGGTTGTTTACGAAGCATAAACGACTCCTCAACACCTCCATAAGCAACGCTTACTCTGTGGCAGGACGAGGACGTAATTGAAAACTTTCTCCAAATGAGGTCACTGGCCTTTTTCATCACGCTCTATCCATGTTGGCATGCTTCGACTCAGATTAGGTGTGAACCGAGTGATTGCTTCACCATCTTTGAGTTCTTCGTCTCCAGCAGCAGGAGCAGCGATGACGTTTCTACTTCCTGTTCTTTCTCTTTAACGCCACAATAGACGACACTGAGATGTACTTTCTGTCATGTTTGAGAACATTAAATGCGTTTAAAAATGAGCAACTTTAAGCACTTTCTGTACGTTTGTCTGTTTTTGCAGAAAATGGAGGCAGATTAAATGTTGTAATCTTTACATGTTGTTATATATTCTGAGCTACAAATACTTGAATTGAAATCAACTTAAAATATCAGATTTTAAAACCAGAGGAGGTTTTCTCTTGGCAAAACGGCGATTGTGAACCTTGAATGTCAGTAGTTACAAAATAAGTAATAAAAAAGTGTTTCACACACGAGCAATTATTCATGCAGAAAAGCTTACAGTATTTATTAATAATCAGAAACACAATAAATCAGAATTTATTAAGTAAATAAAGCATTTGAATCACCAAATGAAGCTTGATTAGATTTTGAAATTTCATATCCTTCTTGGAAATCGATGTTATGAAGCGTCTTAATTTACTTTTTTTTTTTTAAGTAGCAACATAATTCAACCTAAACAAAGCAGATTTCAAATAATAATAAAATTTGTCTAAAATTACATCCACAACCATCAGGAGTATTCAATTGCATTTTGGTCTCACAAATAAGGTAATAAAGATGAGAAAATTCAAGTTTTTCCACAAATCGGAGTTGCTCAGAGCTAATTGAATACACTTTGGTGAAGAAAACATCAATACATGTTTATTTTAGAAGACGAAATCATAGAGAAAGGTGGAATCTGTGAAACTTTATTCAACAAAAGCCTCCGATTGGAGCGCTGACCTGTGGCGGTTTTAACTAAAAACAAGGTCCTGTCTTTTCTGTTCACTTCCTAAAGTCGGAGCAGAGCTGATAACAGCTGCCCGTCTCTCCTTCAAATCAAAAACCAGGTGAGCTTCAGTGCTTTTACTCCTTCCTCTTCCTGTCCCAAGTAAAGCTCTCAGTGGAAAAACAGCATCACCATTATAACCTGGTGAAATGATTCATTTCCCTTCTGTTTCCTCACCGTCGGCCTTGGCAACCGCTTCCTGAGAGGCAACGTATGGGTCCCCGTTATTATTCTGCCCATTAGTGCCTTTTGCAGTTGTCATTTGAATTTCAGGCCCATTCTTAACAGCTATCTCCCATGTGGTGTCCTTGATGCTTGGCACATAAAGAGGAATTAGCCACAGCACCCTGAGGTCTCTTTATGGTCTTTAAATGCAGCGTATTGTGAAATAGGCCACTTGTGATAATAACTAACCATGTGAACCCATCTAAAGGTCTTAAAGCTATAAAATTAATTTAGTCCAAATGAGAGGGATGAAAATGCCCCTCTTTTCCAACCTTGCACAAAGTGAAATCAGTTTGATACTCTGTTCTTTTCCGGAATAGCATGATGCAGCGTTTTTCTGGCTCCATGATGCAACTGGGTTTCCTGGCTTAGAATGGGAATTGTTTTATAATCGGCTTTGGAACAACGTAACCATTGTGTGTCTCCTCAAACAGGACATGCACGAACACACAGAAATAATACACGACCTCAGTGTGAGTTAAAACCTGCATGGGGGAATATTTAAAAAAAATAGAGCTCTTATTCGCTAAAACCAAGCAGGTCTTCTTTCTTGCCTAAATTAGTTTAATCCTGCTTCAAAGGATGGCGGTCATTTAGCCACCTTCAAAAAGCCGCTTCAGGGAAATCAGCTTGATTAAGCCGAAGTCGTTCTCGTTCGTTTTAATGCATTTTACCTCCTCAGATTCCCTGGCTTTCACAGTTTCTCATCTCTATGTTTCTTTTTATTCTTTCTGTTTCATTTCTACGCTTGTTTCTGAGGAAATGTGGCTCTCAGCAGGAGATTGACTGAGAGTGAAATTAGATTGACCTCATCTGACGCAGAGGCTGTTCATCTTCATTAAAACTCTCGGTGGGCTCGCTCCGTCTTTGTACTTGACATAACATGAAAACAGGTACGATACATTCGACGTTATTAATCTTTATTAAGAGTAGAGGAGTTTTAAACGAGGTTTGCAGAAAAGATGCAATTCAATTTTCTACATTAATTGCATCTTAAAGTGTTACAGCGTTAACTTTTACCTGCAAATAAAGAGAGAACTAAAGAAAGCTTTTATCATGAAACAACGTTAGAGTTAATCAAAGTTGAAAAGTCCTTTTTATTCTTATTATTGTACTTTTCATGCCCCGTATTCAATAAAAATATATAAATATTCATATTTTCAGCTTGTTATGGGTTTTGTTTAAAATAATAACATCAGGCATATTTAAGTATTTTAATCATTTTTATCTCAATCCAGACACAATTGGTTTCATTATTATTATTTTTTATTTATTTACAGAATAGGATAAGAAGATGTCCTAGACTTAATAAGAATTAATTTTGGACCTATTTAAAAAAAAATATTGAAATTTGGTTTAGTCATTTTAGAAATTAAAATACATGTTTTCATATATTTATCTCTGTTTTTTATTTTTATAATGATAATAATAATACTTGCTATAATAATAATAATACTATAATATTATACCACAATAATAAAATTAATATAATATTGCATAATAATAATAATAATTGCTATTCTTCTTGTTCTTCTTCTTCTTATTATTATTATCTCAGTTTAATTTAGTCTGTTTATATATCACTAAACCACAATAAAACGATACAATTTCAGAAATAAGGAGGCAAACTGAACTAAAATTTAGATTTTAAGAACCAGAATTAATGCTTGACCCCAAAGAAAAGCAGTTTGCTTTCAAAAGGGTAAAATAGCTGATAGTGTGTTCAATTTGATTTGGTAAAAAATGTTTTTACTGACACAGAAGCATCTCAAATGTAAAACAGTTTCAAACAGTCTTAGTTTTCTGTGATCAAACGCCAACTGAGCACCAAGAGGAGAAGTGTTTAGAAAGCCAAGGCGCTGACCTAGTTTATTTCCTGGATCTCAGTCTGAAACCATTTTCCATGAAATCACCTGAGAGAGAAAATGTCATAAAGATATCAGTTTATCTTCTGCGTTTTGCCTTTATTTTATAGGTGATGTGAGGATGAACAGAAAAAGGCAAAGCAAACATGTAAATGTTTAAAGAGCTGGCGAGGTGTATTGAAGAACATAAAAAGTTAAGGAACAAGCAACTAAACTCATAAGTTTGATGATATTTAAGTTAAAAACATGTAATAAACTGGCATTTAGACAGACAATGGAGAGCAATTTCCAAAATAGGCTAAATTTGACATTGAAGAATTATTTTAGCCTCAAAGAGAAACTTTAAAGATTTAAATCTGCAGTATGTAACTTTTACAATTTTTTTTGTTTGTTTTGCATATTTGTGACAGTTTGATATGAGACAGATAATCTGGGAAAAGATCAGTCTCCTCCAGCTGCTCAGAATGCTACTATTGTCTCAAGAACTGCACGGCTCCCAGCCAAAAACAAACAATCAGAACCAGGAGGAGGGTCTTAGCATTGTCAATCATGCTCGTGTCTGTGCAGCTAACTGTGCTAATGGTGGAGAAACAACTTATCGATACAGGAAAACAGTTTATCCGCCTTCAGTCACCTGAGCATTCATGGCAGGCTCTGCAGTGCATACACAAGGATGATTGACAGCGCTAAGACCCTCCTACTGGCTCTGATTGGTTGATTCTGACCTGAAGAAACGTATTTCAGCAGATTCTAGTATCTTATGCTATAGATACGGTTTGTGACAGTTTAAACAAATATATTTTTAAAAAATTGTTTACATTCATTCAATAAGTTTTCAGTTTAAATAAAGGACTTAGAACATCACCTATGAAGATTTTTAGGTTTTCTGGCTCAGACTTGTAATAATACAAGGTAGAAAGTAGGAACCTTTGCTAATAAAACATTCATTATTATAATAAAAGTGTTACAGATTTAAAATCGTTTTAATGTTGATGTTAAAATGTGTTTGCCTCAGCAGGAGGGTAAACGAGCCGCGCTGGCTGACTGGTATCTGTTAATGCTTTGTGCTCTCATTTAGACGCATCCATCTGTGCTAGTTGGGTCGTCTTGACCGTGTTCAGGTTAAAAGGCTTCACAGTGGTGGAGTGGTACAGTGTGGCTCCTATTTTCTCTGCTGCTGTTGCCCTCCAGTCGTGCAGTGAAGCGAAGGTTGGCAAGGCGACAAAACACTCTGGTGTTAGAGCTGCAAAGGCTGTGAACTTCTCTTTAGATACCTGCAGACAGCTACGTGTAGCTCTGGTTTTTCTTTTGTATTGCGTACAAAGAAATAGTCATGCCAGAAGAATCTTTCCTAAGAACCACTGAGATCAAGTTGGCACACAGAAATCTTGCTTCATCTGCTCTCATCAGCTTACCCGTCTCTGTATTTCTGTCTGGGCCGAAGGAATGCAGATTGGCTGGATATAGTTTCTGTGTAGTGCTTTTATGCATGACAGGAAATTAACCTAAAGGGGCAGATTTTGTATTTTTAGACATATAGCTTTGCATTGTTATCTTATTTTTCACATTTAAAAGAAGAATGCACATGTGATGCTGACAAAGTATGAAAATATCTCTAACTTTGGAACAGCAAGGCTGGTATTTTCACTGTACTGGAGGCAACATAAGCCATCCTATAATCTGCATATAAAACCAATAATTCAACTCCAGCTTTACTTAAATCATTCCCATATAGTTTTGAAAGACACGCTGTGAGTTGTTGCTTGAAAATATTACCATTCTAACATTTGGTGTGGAGACAAACTAAAAATGTTCTAAATAACAGGGAGGCATTATTGCAAAGCAGTTTAAATGCCTTCTGGCATGAAAGGAGTTCAGTCAGAAGATCCAAGATTGACAGTAAAATGTGGTGAGAGTTGGCTCTTGGATAAAAGTAAAAAGCTTCACATCACTTCGTTACCGGGTTCCCTGGTGACTCTTTTTCATTTCTGACATATTCCTAAGTATAAAAATATGTTTTATTCTAAGTGAAAGAATGAAGCTTTGCCTTAGTCATAATCAGAATCAGCTTTATTGGTTACAGAAACAAAGAATTTGACTTTGGTTCCACTTTGCTCTCCATGTATTGGCATTTTAAATATGAATAAATTTGGTGGAAAGTATTAAGGATTTTAGATTTTTTTTCCTTCTGTAATTTAGTACTACTAATTGAATATGCTACACCACACGTGTCAAACCAAATCCGGCCCCCCATAGCGTCTTATGTGGCCCTCTAAGTGGTCTTAAATATTATGTTATTAATCAAATGAATGACGTTTTTATCCATTTACTGCCAAATTATGTCAGTCTTTCCAGTTTCTTGAGAATTATTGTGGAAATTCAAGCAAAATCAACAAATCCCTGCACTTTTTTGTGCTAATACATAATTGGGAGTTTATTACAGATTTCTCTCAAAAATTGTCAAAAACTTTCTTACAGCGAGTAATAAAAATAAAAAGTTCTCCAATTTATCTAAAACTAATCCATAATCTTTAGTGTCAAATGCTTTTTTGAAGTCTATAAAAACTCCCATGGTATGTATTATTTTTTATAAATTGTATTTATATCTTCTACTAGTTGAATTATGGTCATTAAAGCTGACCTTTTGGCTCTAAACCCATATTGACGATCAGATAAACATTTTCCTCATAAAATTATTACAAAAACAATTTTTCAAAAATTTATGGAGAGAAATTGAGGGTGTTGCTGCACTTTATATTTGTGTCATAATATTCGGAAACAGCACTGGGTGCGAGCGAAACTCTACAAAACCGTTCTGGAGTTGGAGTTAATAATAGGGATTCAAAGGAAGAGTCACAAATGATACGGAGACATCATTTTGATCCAGGAACGGATCATCGACGGAGGAACAGACTGGAACGGAAGACGTACAGGCCCGTTCTGGAATGACAGTTAGTAGCCGAGGATTTGTTTACCTCATGCAGTGAGAAAACCAAACGGCGTCCGCCTGCGGGAATCCGCCCTTCTAAATGCTCCTGATTGCTGCTGATGAGCTTCAGCTGGGACCGCACCTTGCAGTCACACCCTGAGGAGGAGGAAAGTAGGGGAGAAAACACCAACTGGTCTGCACACAACCGCGGCTACTCCTTCCCCGGACATGCTACGGCCTGCTAGCTCTGAGCTAGCTTAGCTTCAGCGCTGCTATGGCTACTCTTGGATGAATTAGGCTTTACAAATCATTTTAGGAACTATTTTATTCAATATCTGAAATGTTCTGCGTTGTTAAAAATGGATAGTGAACACACTCAAATACAGAAAGTCATACTGGCTTTCGTTTACATTAACCATATAATGCGCAATTTAAGATTTTGAAAATAAATTTGCTTAATGAAAACAGCAATTTTGAAAGAAACTTGTTTTTCGATAAAAAGTTGTCACCAAGATGAAGCGTTTTTTTTTTTGTCTTATTAAAATTTATTTATTTTACAAAACTGCAATAGAAAAACTTTTTTCCATATAACAAGAGTCACGTGATCAACAACCGGATGTTGACACCGGCACAAATGAATGAAAAGACTACATATAGGAAGAATAACATGTCATGTTTTTTAATGACCTACTGCATGAACACACTTATACACATGTGATTTTAATTGCGTTTTTTTTCATCTAATCAAAACACCTCAATTATGAAATTGTGTTTTTACAACATTAGCAGAATATTGACAGAGGTTTGCACACATTTATAATTGAAACTCAGCTATAGACAGGGTTGATCCTGAGCTTAAATTACAAACAGATGGACTCTATTCATTACTAATAGACTGTTTCTGGGTTGTACTGAAGGATTTTTGAAATGGCTAAAATTGACTTTTATTTGTGAACTAGTCTAAAAAAAACCCTAAAAAAACCCACTTCACAAAACATGCCTAATAAAAAATTAGTAGTTTGCCCTTCAAGAGATTACTTTTGCAAAGCACTGTCCAAAAGGAATACATTCACTTAAGTAACTAAAAACATACACATAAAGCTTTTTAAAACTTTTAATGCAGTTCTCTGCATATGTGCATACCTCTGTTTTCCACAGGAAAACTTGTTGAATATATTTATATAATAAGATAAAGTTATCTCAATCTCGTTTCATCTCTAACCACAGTACTTCCTTGCAGCTGTGGTTGGACTGCTCATCCTCCTGCTGGGATGGACGGATCCCTTCATCTTCCTCTGCTGTTATCCTCAGCAGTTCTTTTTTTACAACCCATTGTTTTCAAGGCTCCAGTTATTTTCTTTCAAAGCAGAAACCTTCCTCAGATGAAAATCTGCAACACAAGCGAAACAGAGAGAGATATTGCGAGCTCATCCTGCGCTGACACGCCTGTTTTCTTCTTCTTATCAAGTTTAGTTACACACATAAAACTGAGAGAGGAAAAACTAATGACTTTACGCCCTGATTGGGCACAGCTTTCTCCTACAAAACCGTGGTAGAGTTGGAGTTAATTCAGTGCCTTGCAAAAGTTGCAATCACAAATTCCAGTGTATATCATTGGGCTGTTGTGCAAAGGGGAAGGCCCCTTTTCTCTAAATAAAATGAAGCCCAAACATTTACCTTCAGAACTCACCAAGTAGTTGTTGTAGTCCACGTGTGTCTGATTTATTCTTAGTATAAAAACTGCTGTTTTAAAAAATGTTTCAGTGGTTTTTAAGAGGACATTTTTATGAGCAAACAGCACATTGAAAACAGAGAAAAGCAGAAAACAAAAAGCCAAGAGGTTCATGGTAACTCAGAAGGAACTGCAGATTATAAATGCTGATGTTTCTCTTCTAGTAGTTCTATCCGATTAGTCCGCTTCCTGCTTTTGGAACGTCTTCCAGTCCACTTGCCATTCACATATGCATTCAAACCGCACCAGAGTTCACTTCAACATAACCAAGACCTACGTCTTTAGATGGACCAGAGTTCTTGTTTTTTTTTGGTCTTCATCAGAGTTTGATTGTGTAATCAAAATTCCTCAAGCGAGTCATACTTTCTAAGCAAACAAACTAAGGTTCAAATAACGTAGACTAAATACTGCTTGTTTGAATGTTCCCTTGAAGTAATCCCGAGTCTAGAACTGAGTCCAATTAGACATTTTTAAAGTAGCCATTCAAAGTTAATCTCCATCCAATCTGAGCAAAATGGAAGTAATTTAATTTGAAAAAACGGTCAAAAATGACCTACAAAGCTAGATCTTGGTTCAGTTGAAGCAAACTCTGGTGCGGTTTGAATGCATATGTGGATGAAAGCAGAATAGAAAATGCTCCAAAAGAAGGAAGCAAACTATAGCACTTGGGATTCTGGGTAAATACGACGAATACTAAAGCAAGTGTCTGGCACTAGTGGGAGAAATGGATCATGGTCTTTTCCCAAGAACAAAAGAGAAATCCTACAACCACTAAAAGCTGATGTCACTCCATTTTTGTTTACATCCACAAAGAAGGAGGTTGAGCTAACGTCTTCTTCAGAGGTTTTTGTGTTTTATCCTTCTTGTTGAAGAGCCACCACAAGCGAGGGGGTGAACAGGTTCTTCAAAAGCTTTGGATCGTTTCAGTGTGAAAGTGAACTGCATCAGCTGTAAATGCAGCAAATGTTGCAAATTTGGTGCCCAATCAAACTGAGTCTACCACAGGATCAAGTGTGAAAACATCCCAAATGCGTAAAGCCCTTAGAGACATACTCCAAAGTGCAAAAGGTGTTTCTGTTCACATAACATGTCAATAAAATATGTAATATTCTGTGGTTGCGAATTGAGAAAGTCTGAAGCAAATGAAAACGTTTGCATAGGATTGTGACTGTAGACTGAAGTTTTTTCAGCTGTTGTGTTGAACAAAATTTTCTGAATGGAGAGAACAAAAAAAATACGTGGGAGAAATCTGAGGATGAGAATAATGAAAAACTGTCGTCCCTGACTGCGTCGCTTTTGACTCAGATTGCTGTCTGCTCCCTCGTCTGTGTATGTTTGAAACTCCACCTCCCAGAGCGGTCCTCTCCAAACCCCTCCCTTCCACTTTTCTCTCAGTCTCTGGCTGAGGAATCCCAGGCAGCGTTTAATTGCAGAGTGCAAAGGCTTTTAGTTGGGCTAATGAGCTCAGCACCGGGCTGAGGCGCTTTCACGCACCCTCTGAGAAAGCAAAACACCACATGGAGTCCTTCACCAGACGAGCCTCACACAGCGGCTGGATTTCAGGTGGAGGGGAGAGAAGGGATTCTCAAATAATCCAGGTACTATCGACTATGTGAGAGAATATACCAGAGGCGAGAGGCGCTAAGAGGTGGAGAAAAGAGCCAGAGAGGGGAGGGGAGGAGACGGGAAATACTCTGCCAAAGAGAGAGAGAGAGACTGGACGCCTGCAGCACCAAATGAGACAGAGCAACGAGGCGGGAGAGGTAGAAAGAGAGACAGAGAGGGAGGGAGGTGGAGAGGGGCCCCGTCCTGGAGAGAGGGCTACAGGGTGACCAAAGAAGAAGGAACGAGAAAAAGTTTGAGGGGGGAAGTACGTAAAGTATCGAAGGTCTGCGGAAAGTGTGCATGTAAGATTAACAGTTACAAGAGAAAAGAAAAGGGGAAACAACAGACAGGAAGGAAGGGGAGGGAGGAAGGAGTCTTGGGTTGAGAGTTGAAGAAAAAAAAAGAAAGACAAAAGTTTTCTTGTGGGAAGACGTAGATGAGAAAAACAGCGAGCAAATGACTGGGCTGGAGTGAGCTCGTATGGAAAGGAAAGCAGTCGTTTTTTAAGGCGTTTTCTTCTCAAGTCTGCTGCCCACTTCGGACATGTACACAGAAGGCTCCGAAACGACGGGACACCACCGATTTCTGAACTACAGCAACAGTAACAGCCCCTGCCCCTGCCGGCACTGCATCTACTATGACCAGCTGCACGGGCATCAGCAAGCCAGACAAATGGACCCGTCATCGCACGGCTGCTGGAGAGACACCCAGGCTCCTCGGGGTAAAGATGGAGGAGGCAGAGATTTCCTGGTGGACAGAGTTGAAAGAAGCGGTCATTTCAGCCCACAGAGGAGGCCTGTGTTTGCGGGGCTGGGCCCTTGGAGTCAGTCGGATGACTTGAGTCAATCCTGCCCCTGGGAGTTGAACCCTGCCCAGTGGGGCGACCCGACGGAGCCTGGGGTGAGACACTGCTCATTTGTGAGAGAACAGTGTGGCTGTGTGGCAGGCAGTGACAGAGCACGCCCCTTCCACTCTGGGATACCCCACCCTCTCCCTCATCTTCAGGTCAAAGGTCAAGGGTACAGACGAAGGCGGACTGTCAGGTACATATCGGTGGATGAGGAGGAAGGTTGTGCGTGCGCTCCTAATGGCTATCATTTGGAGCTGCGCCATCCCCAGTCGGGTCATTCGCACTTGACAAATGGCCACTGTGGACCGAGGCGTGTGGTCTTTAAGGGAGAGGAGGAAAGAGATTGCTATCTGGACCAGGGCAGGCCAAAGGGTGGATCAGAGGACCACTTTAACGGCTACGCTGAGTCTGATAAGGGCTTCTTTCCGACTGAAGTCCCTCAGAAGCACTTGAGCCAAAGGAGACATAAGGGATCTGACATCACCTGCTCGGAAACCTCCAAAACAACCACCAACAATGATCTCCACAGTGAAGGTTCAGAAGTGACGAGGCAAAGGGGGCGGCAGGACTTGGTGAGGGATCAAATCCGACAAGTCGTAGCAGATCTGGAGGAAGTGTTGGGGGGTCTGAAGCAAGTTCACGTGGAGATGAAAGAGGTAGGAAGGTCTGTAATTAAAGATGTTTAATCCTCTGGGCGTACCTCAGGTGTCCAATCATGAAAGACTGCATCTGCTGCAGATGCCTCAGCCTTTTATCAATTCTCTCCTGGCTACAGTGACATTTAGAGTGATTATCACAAAGCTCAGATCCTGGAAAAAATGAGCATTTTGACACAGGTCATGAGTGTGTACATGTGCACTCCTCATAGCATGTGTGTGAGTGTGAGTGTGTGTCTCAACATGCTGACTGCATTGTTTGTGAGTCAGTCATCGTCTCTCACCAAAGACGTGATTGAGAACAATTTGCACTGACCTTTAGCAGAGCGCCGATGTACCGGCAGCGTTCCAGCCGACACATTACAAAGCCCAGGGATATAGACTCTTACTAAATCATGCAGCATTCATTGTGCATGTGGCTGTAAATGAGCACTGATTTGGAGCCAAATGCCTGGTGTTGCTGCTTGATGAATAAAACCGAGCCATATGGACACAAAATAGATGAAAAAATGTTTAATTTAAGGCAGTTGTTCATAATTTATATTAATGTTTACACAAATATTCCAATTTGGCAGAGGTGAAATAATTATCGATTGCTAATACAAGCTTAAAAGTGCTCAGTCTTTAGGTTTGGCTTTAAGACAACATATTATGTATAACACTCTAAGATTATTAAATAAATAAAAAAACTTCTTTTTTTCTTACCTGAGCTAAAAAAACCCTCAAATTTATGTGAAGTAATCAGAGCCAGCCCAATACTGCTAAAGCACAAAATCCTGCCAAGTATTTTGGTCTGGTCAATAATTCCTTAATATTGATGAAAAAGCACTTGCTATTAGTGAAATAATCTGTCAGTGGAACAAGACATCGGAAAAATTGGATTATTTCACTTATAAATAGGACTTATTTGATCAATGTTAAGGACTTATTGACGTAAAATAAGCTCCTGCTTCTTGCTCTAAAGTTACATGTAAGTTAGTTTTGTCTTATTTCAATTGCAACAAGACATCTGCACTAGAAACTAGACAAAAAAAAATACTTGGTAAGATTTTGTGCTTTTGCAGTGAAAGCAAAGTGAACTGAGTTGCTGCCCAGGTCCCCCAGGCCAGCAGGGGGCTCCACACAAATTTATGTCTGGTGTGTTTATTAAGACTAAAGTTGATTTTAAATTAGCTAATAGCAGGCTTGTAAGATTTTAAACTTATTTAGATGTTAGGAGAACTGACAGTGATTCAAATGACTCATATTTTCATAGTCATGGGCGGTTCTAGACAGGGGCCAACAGGGGCCATTGCCCCTTTAGAAATGGCTAAATCAGTTTCTTACTGGCACAGAAAGAGAAACTAATTGGTCCGTTGACTCATTAAATTTTTTTACCTTAGCAGTTTTACTTTAACAATGAATTAAACATTAAAGTCTGATGTTTTTAGCTTCAGTTGTACCAAGATGGATCACAGTTTTCATCTGCTCGATCATGGGTTTTTAACCTGTAGTTTCTATGGGTCATTTAAAATATTAAACAATTAAATATTGACCTGTTTTGTTTTTTTACAGTATAGTTTTGTGTCCCCATGAAAAAAAACACTGCAAAACCTGGTAAATTTGGTCTAGAGCTGCCAATGTGAATAGTTATGCTAATATTCATTATATTCCTGGTCTAACCAGGAATATATCTGTGTTTATTTATGCACATTGTACCTTATATTGAGCTATAAATAAATTAAACTTCCATGTGTGGTTGTAAAACCAACCACAACATTGAAAATCTTTTAGAAATAATCTGAATCCTAATAATTTGAGGGTAAGCAGAGTCAGTTCGTTCATTTTGTTTGCTAACCATGAAGTAAAGGGTGTTAAATACACAACCTTCTAACAGTTGAGTTTTGACAATTAACAAGAGACATTATTGGTGCATTGATAGAGGTAACTGGAAGTGGGCCCCAAATTAAACTATATTTTTGGCCACTTTACTGTTTTACCTGGAGCTGACAGAAAACCCTGTGGTCAGAGTTTGAAAAAAATAGGAAAACCTTTTCGCATAATCGTAATGCTATGGCAAGTTAGCCTTAAGAAAGAAAATAATCATGATGTGATTTTAGGCATAGAAAATGTCCTTAAGTCAACAAATTTATATCTGGTTTACCCGAGTGTAATATAAGCCTGGCGGGCCACCAGGCTTTTCTTGTGTCCCCAGCAGGCTAAGCATTGCTTATTTTTTAAAGTTTTTTGAACATGTTTAAATTTTTTAAGATTTTACAGTTGGTGTTCAGGTATTAATCCTCCAATCTTTTAATAACACATAATTATCAAGTGAAATTTTCAAATTTCCTGTCAACTTTAAGCAATTTTTAACTCAAAAATACGAAGGATGAATGACTTCCCTAACATGCAACCTCTTGGTTTAGCAAGTTTTCTGGGGGAAACCTGTTCAAGCAAACACTACATTAGCTGTTTGTTGTGGGGAGATTTGCTCAGCTTGGCCCCGTTTTCTCAACAGGGGGTCAATGTTATTTCAAAAACAACTGCTAGATAGTAAAAAGAAGCGATAGCAAAGCAGAAAATAACATTGCTCTTCTATGGACATGGGAATAAACAAAGGAACATAAACACAGAAACTTCTGGTGGTTACAGACAGAATGACAGAACAGGGGGAGAAAGTGACAGTGCTAATGTGAATACTCCAGAGAGAAAAAGTCTACCTGCTGCATTTTGGTGCCACTTTATTTTAGCTGCAAATGCTGAAATGAGTGGAATGAATCAAGGACACTGCTTCATTTTATCTCCAGAGAGGATGCCAGTGCTCTGTAGTCAGTCTGTATCCTACATCAACCAGAGATCCAAATCCTCTTAAATCCTCCTAAAGCCATTTTTTATATTTCAAAGATAAATGCACGAAAAAAGCAAAATAAAAACAACCCAACACCGAAGGGGCCGGATCAAAACATCTACTCCTCGAATTCAGTGACAAGTACAACCAGCAGTCAGAACAGGTAGCTCGTGTGCCAACATGTTGCCATTTTGCTTGTTTCTATGCTTCTATTTCACACACATCTATATAATTAAGCCTTGCACATAACTCGATTTGTCATATTATTGAGACAAATAAACATAAAAAGCAGACTTTCATCCATAATTCATTTGCATATCTTTCTAATCCCAGTTTCAGCGTGCTAGCTAGTGCAAATATAGGATTTGATCAGAGATCAAACTCAAATAACTGAGCAACCTCTTGCTAGTTGACAACTTTTACTGAAGTTATATACATTTTTTCTTCATAGTAGATCATTGCAAATTACTTCAAAAGATTGTTTCTGCTGGTACGAATTGATCCGTGAAATTTCTAAAAAAAATTACGAAATCATGTTTTATTTTTAGAAGAGAGGTCCTTTTTGTACCAAGGAAAGCCATAATCAATATGATTAAACCTGCAACAAAGAGATATAAAGGAACAGCAATTAAATGAAAAAGAGGTTTAAAACGAACAAATTCAGGATTTCTTTTTTTTCTAAGGAGGATATTTTTTAGTTGTTTTGGTTGTTTCATTAGGACACCATGTCTGATGAACTGCTAACCTTCCTCTGGATTTTTAAATTGTTAATTCTGATTCAGAGTGCTATGACTTCTGTTAATTAGCAGGTAACATAATGGCTACTAATATCAATACTATGGATAAGAAGCCCTCCATAAATTACAGAAAGTCTATAAAATGTCTTTCTGTTGCTAATTCATAGTGCATAGTTACAAAAGCAGTCTTTGACACTTTCCTTTAGCGATTTAGCAGGTTGGTTGTTAAACATTATCTCTCAAAACAGGAATCATCTGTTAGTTGTACAGAAACTGGTTGCATCCCACTGTAGAACAGAAATATTTACTTGGATAAAAAAAGCTGTTTGTGTAGCCCTAAGCAATGAAAGAAGCAAGGACAAATAAAATTGCTTTAAGGCCGATTATATTTCATGCCTACTTCACAGATCCCTGCTTCAAAAGCAATCCAAGACATCCCTTCCAAATGCATCTTATTTTTGAAGTTTTTGTACCTTAAGTATTTTAAAAAAAAATCTGCAGATAAACACGAATGAGTCTAGATATAATTTAAATAGTATAAACCTGTGATCATTTTGAGCAAAATCCAGAATGAGACTTCAGAAAAGAGAATGTTAATAATGGCATATGATTCTGTATTTAATCACAAGCCGACAGTATATTTTGAATTAAATGAAATTCAGTGTATTTCATTGGGATTTTTCTAAAATAGACCAAAACAAAGTAACGCATATTTGTAAAATAGAAGAATTAAGTTTTTAATAATGTTTGGAAAGGAAAAGGTGGAACGCATTTGTTTTCAGTCCCATTTTCTAGTTTAACCAGACCCATTCAAATGTCACATAATGAGAGAAAAGAGTTCAGGTTTGTGTTTAAAGTAGTATTATGTTAGAAAAACTAAACTTTGAACATTTCAGACCCGATATGGCCGTCCTTTCAAACAGAGTAATTGACGAGCATTAATCAGAGTTAATAATAAGGCGCTCTGATTGGATGAGAATAAACCTTAATTTTCTGCGCTACCCTCATTATATGTGGCAAACAGCTAAAACTGTGAATCATGATGGTGGCAGCACCATGCTGTGTGGCAAGACTGACTCCCATCATGTGGATGGGCCCTAAATACACGACTGTCCCGGAAAAAACTGTTAAAGGCAGCAAAAACACGTTAGACTGGGTGTTGATTAATCCTAATAAAAACAACAACGATGAAGATACAGACAGAGGTAGAGTAGAGCGGCCTAGTCCAAGTCCAGATCCAAACCCAATTGAGAATCTGTAGCAAGATATATAAAATTATTTATAAAACATTTTGTTATATTTATGTACTACTTTCTGATGGGCTATCACTTAAATTAAAAATAGATTTGTAGGTAAAAGTTCACAAAGAACGGATACTTTTCTAAAGAGTTGTATTTACTAACCAAAAGCTGTTAAATTGGACTTATTATGTAAAATGTACTTTTTTCACATTTTTTTATTTTTCATTTAAGTTTCTACTGATTCTTAAAACAACCCATAAAAACACAAAAAAAACACCCAGCAGTTTTTTTGTTTGGCAATAAGTTAATGTTTATAGGTGTCTGGAAAATGAGCTGTTTCAAAAACCTTCTGATTGTTAAATCACAATCAACGGGTACTGCGCTGTTACCTAGCAACCCCAGCGAATTCCAGCCTGTTGCCAAGCAACCCAAGCTGAGCTCTAGCACGTTTGGTCAGCAGGTTTTACCGCTGTGCAATGGCTGCTGGAAAAGACAAGTGTTTGTCATCCAGAAACTACTTGCTGCATTCTTGTTGGTTGTGGAGATGTCTCCACTTCTGCTTTTCAAAGATGTATGGCTGTAGAATTGCGCATATGTTTGCAGCCATTTTCAATTACGAGTTAAATGTTGAGTTGGGGGAACTGTGGCCAGCAGCAGCTTATTTGGATTTAAAGTGACTAGCTCAAAGGAGCTCAAAAAAGGCAGAACTGATCAGATTGAAATCTCATCGTTTAGGAGCGATTTTGTGCAAAAAATGTAATGAATGCGTTTTGTTCAGCCTATAGCTATCATAACTTGTTCAAGGAATCATAATGGGTCATTTCTAAGAACATGCAGAGAATCTTTGTAAAAAACTGTGACTCAGAAATTCAGTGGTATTTTAAATTGCTCTGCAGTTTGGTAATAACCGCCTCCTCTATTATCATTCAAGGTGGTTGAGCAGATTGATCGCCTCACAGCGAATATCGACCTCAGCGAAGAGGAGCCGTGCATCACTCTGGGGTCATCCAATAACCTTCACGATTCGGCGTCTTCAGGGGACTTCAGGTTATCCCCTCTACCCGCTCGCAAGTCCGCTGCGGTCCGGGTATCGTCGCATGGCGTTGACGAAGACCACGTCGTATTCAGAACCAACTCCGTCTCTCCCGTCCACATGGCGTCCGTCGTCAAAACGAGCCACTTCACCCCACCCAGTCTCCAGAAAGGCGTCAGCCACAAAAAGCCGAGCGCAAACGGCCACCTGCCTCACCTGCAACTCGCGGGAGATTTAAACCACAACGGCCCGATTCGTCCAGAACCTCACCCACACACCCTTGACCCTACAGTCATCATAGGCAACAGTACTTCCAGTGCAAGAACTCAAAAGCCGCCACCTTACCCTCAAAATGGCCGATGTGGGAAGGGCCCATACCCGCCGCTGAAGCCCGTTAGGACCCCTGCCTACCCTGCTAGAGGACGCCAGAGCACCAGCATGGTGTAAAGGAGGCGGGGGGTGGGTGGGTTGGTGGAAGACCCCCACTGGCACAGGAGGCCCAGCCGTGGAGAGCAGAGCTCAGAAAGGGACAAGGCAGGGGAACAATTCATAGTAAGTCTTTTCCTTCTCTCCCTGTTGTCTTTTACAGTGTTGATGTTTCTGTCTGTGCCTGCAGCTGATGACGTTTGCTCTGTTTACTGGCAGGGCAGGGTTCAAAGTCAGCAAATGAATAGCAGCGTTCCATCTCTTTGACAAAAAAAAAAAAAAAGAAAAACATGTGTGTTTAAAGTGTGAGTGTGTGTCTCTGTGTGTGGGCGGCAGAGGAAGGAGAGGGCGTAATATGTCTGCTTTTGTTGATATCACATGATTTCCCGGTCCTCACCACACTGCAAAATGTGTCTGGCCTGGCGAGCGCAACAGGGAATTTATTTCTGAGTTATGTTACACATGTGGTTGTAATCAGACAGCAGAGTTGGATGATTTTCTCTCAGGAAGGCAAAACTCCTATTTTAAGACTTTTTCAGCTTATTGCAGCAAATTGAAAAAGTATTCACACCTGTTTGACTTTTTTCACATTTTTCCAAATTACAGTCCCAAAACTTCAAAGTATTTAATTTGAATTTTGTAGCAGAGTTCAGCTCACAATCGCACATTATTGTGACATGTATTGAAAACATAGATGATTTTAACACATTTATATCTGAAAGGTGTGGTGTGCACATGAAGCTGAGTCTTTATAAAAAGAAATATCACTGCCACATCGTTTAAAACAAATAATATCGCACACACAGGAAATTTTCATCCACATGAACTCACAAATCTACCAGTGATCGTTGTTTAAACCCATAGGGGGCAATGTAGAGCAAATCTAGAATCTATGTCAGCCAATCAGATTGCTTCAAAACAACTTCCTGTTAGGACTTAAACATGGCACCAAAAAGTTAATTTGTGTGGACGGATATTTAGGTTGGACTACTTTTAAATAGCATATTAGAATATAAAACTATTAAAACACAAGACAGTGTCGATTGGGAATCATGTCAAATTAAGTGTCTGGATATATTGGTGCCTTATTTGTTGTAGACTCTAACGCACTGGACCCGAAATCTCAGTTTTCCCATATACACGCAAACACATATATGGAGTATTTTGAAATCTCCACTTTGACCAGGGTTTATATAAATTATCTTCTTTAATTATATTAATCTGAGGTCAAAACACAAAGATATATTTGGTTTCCCAGATACGTGTCAATGCTTTGTCAAACTTCTTGCTTACTCTTCATTACAAAATAGCTCAGGCTTAGTTGGAAAGTGTCTTTAAATCTTAAATTTAAATTTCTTCCATGTATTTAGATCCAAAGAATCATTCTAGTCTGAACAAGCAGCCAGAGTGTGAATTAAATAGAGTGTGATAGTTCAAGATAATGACCCAAAATGAAACTTGGGGTTGCACTCATACCAGGCCTGTTTAGCCCACTTTAATCGAACTCTAGTTTGTTTATTTGGAAAGTCTGCTTCATTTTGGGGAGGTGTGAATGCGCAGTCGAACCCTAAACCATAAAGGCAAACTTTGGTCTGCCTAAAAACCTACGTCTCGCTTTGATTAGAGTGAACTTCGGCATGGTTTGAATGCATATCTGTATGCCAAACGGACGAAAGGCCGCTCCCAAAGCAGAAACAAACTATATCACAGGGAATTATGGGTAAATACAACCAAAACAAATGCACCAGTCTAGCGCTGCCTCCGAGAGAAATGGTTGATTTTATTTACAGAGATTAGTGTAAAAGAGATTCAGTACAAATGGGCAACATTTTTAGATTTTAAAATACAGAAAAATAAAACCCTGCATTATCCACCACTTTTTAATGGTCTGTCACATAAAACTACATGAATGTTTGTCGTTCTAATGGGATATTAAGTGAAAATGTTCAAGTAAACAGTACAAACAGGTTGCCTTGTGTTTCCTATGTTTTAGCTAATTAGTTTGAATCTGCTGGGCATGAAGACAGAAACATTGACAGAGCAGACATCTATTTTTAGCAGTCACCGCTTTCAGGAAAATAAGATTTAGCAGGAATTGTTTTTTTTCTTTTTAAAAAGGAAAACCCCAAACTTGCTTCACACTCCTCTCATGATGCAAAAGGAAGCATTGGTATATTTACTGCATGACTCAGAATTGGGTAAAAGACGGGGAATTTAGTTTCTTTTTCTCTCACTTTCACATTTGGTTTTACTGAATGTGAACGTAGTTACAAAAGTGTTTTCATACCAAAGGTGGAAACTTGACTTAAACTTTAATTTCAGTCCTCCTCATGTGGGTCTACCTGTACTAATGCTGCACAGGCTGAGGCGCATGCTTCTGTACTTCCCTCTTGTGAAGAATATCTGTAACTGCAATCTATTTTTCTGGCTTCTGCAAACTGCAGGAGTCTGGTTTTAATCACTATACTCCTTCAGCCATGTGACAGAGCAGAGTAAGTCAAACTCTTCGTACGTCTGAGAGGTCGTTATAAACATATAACCTGCAGCTCTGTGTTTTATTTGTTCAAGGTTATAGGCTCAAGCTGGAGCTTTGCAATGTTTCAGCTTTTCTCGAGTTTTACGTATTTAAATAACACCAGCTCCTCTGTTTATTGCTCTCCTTTCGTCACCAAAGCGTCTCTAAACCCTCCCTGCTGTTGTTGCTTTGCAAGCATGAATCATCTAAATTAATCACCCAAAGCAGGTTCAATGTTAAAGCGACTAGTGCAAGACATTGCTAAGCAACTGAGCCCTGCACTGCAAGTTGTCTCTTGGTCCCCTTTTCTTTATTGTTAAATAAAAATTCCCATTAGAGTCCTTTTGTGTGATCGCCAGCCTCTGAGTGGGCATCAAAGAAACAGAAATAAATGAACTAATTAAAAAACGATGCACACTGTAACCCTAATTTGCAAAAATGTATTAAATAATTGAAGATTTGTATAATATCTTACACATTAGATGTAATTTTTTTGTCGTGGTGATAGAAATTGCTGTTATTTCGCTCAGTTTACCTACCTGGTGCGGCTTTTAAAATCACAAAAATCGGATTTAAAGTCTTCAGGTCCGCTCTCAGACATGAGTTGGCAGCAAAAATAAATCTGAAAACTAATTTGCTAATATCATAATAAATTCTTGCTTAAAGACATAATTTATAAATAGAATTGTAAGTAAAATGAATAAATTGAATTTTGTTAAGTGAGTGTGACAATCTGAATTTTAAATTGTCAAAACATTTTTTTTATTGTTTGGCTTTTACAGTGCTTTGTGAAAATATTCACACCCCCTGAACATTTTCATATGTTCAAACCACAGACTTTGATTTGTTTTATTGGAATTTTATATGATAACACACAGTGGTGCATCACTGAGAAACAGAAGGAAACTGACTCATGATATTTTAAAATATTTTTAAAAATAAAATCTGAAAAGTGTTGTTTGGAAATCGTATTTAGCTTTTCTAATTTAATTCTTTTGAAGAATTGTCTTTTGTTGATATTACATCTGCATTTGTGTAGATGTAATATCTGCCCAAAATTTCTAATTTCTAGTTGAATTTCTAGTTTTTCCAGAAAAACTAGAAATTTGCCAAAAAAAGTTGCACATTTTTTGCAAAACAAAATTCTACTTTTTTTTTGCAAAATGACTCTACCTCAGTCACACTGGATGCAGAGCAATTGTGAATCTCACTTTTTAAGTCTTCCTTAAGGAACTTTCATTTATGTTTGGACTTTGACTAGGCCATTCAAATATAATGATCTGAACTATTTAATGGGGATAGTTCAGAACAATGAATCCTACAGTCCCCTCCCAAAGTTTAATTTTGATCTCAAGTCATGCAATTTTTTTGTACATTTTTTTCAATAAAAAGTCTATTCTACACTGAAAAACACTTAAAGCTGTATAAAATGTAAGCTAAATATATTTAAATTTCCGGTTTTAACATGATAGGATCTGAAAAAGTTCAGGGGCTATGAATCATTTTGCAAAACACTTAAAAATAATTCAAATTCAATGCAAATGATAACATGGATTGCTTTACAATGTTTTAAACATTATGCTGTAAGGAATCTAAATGGGTTATATGTTGTCAGATTAAAATAATCTTTCATATTGCTGTGAGTAAAATTCGTGCCTTTTGCATTCAATCTTGAAGATGTTATTACTTATTTCATGCTGTTTGGAGCCTCTTTGGAGCAGAAAAAAAAGTAAATAAACAGTGAGGAGAAAAAAAATCTTTTGTGCATCAGTCATGACCAGAAGGTTAATTTTACTTGCAAATGATAAGATGTGAACTTAACATCTCAAGTTTCCCATATTCGTCCTTGCAAAAGGTGCAAAAGGTACAAAACTTGCAGCGGGTGTCAAAATCAGAAAGAGCAAATGCACAAACTTTTGACAAGTTTGACAAAAACCTGAGTCACAGCAAGCTGACATGACTCACAAGGACACACAGTGTCTCCCTTTCAGTAAAAGGCTGAGTGGTTTTGCCACTAAATGATGTTGCTGGAAAAACCTTGAAAAAAGCACAGACTGTGAATAAAGCCATGTTTGAACAGGGAGTTTGAACTTTCTGAGCCACTGCTACGCTCTCAATTTAAACTGTTTGGTCTGACGTTTTTGATTTCTGGGTGTTTTTTTGGTAGATGCTGCTGAAACAAGCTGGTGGAAACGGAGCACGGCCTGAAGGTGGGGATGTTTTCACAGGGAAAAACTCCCCCAAAGTCGAGCGTTGACCTGCTGCTGTCGCATGAGAGCATGAGGCTCTCAAACCTCTCTCAAAAATTTACCTGGAGATGTATAGCTAGTACAAACAGAA
The DNA here is from genome assembly GCF_051168715.1 of Poecilia mexicana. Lineage (NCBI taxonomy): Eukaryota > Metazoa > Chordata > Actinopteri > Cyprinodontiformes > Poeciliidae > Poecilia > Poecilia mexicana. The sequence continues at coordinate 9,580,153 of NW_028263386.1, read as the reverse complement.
ATTAAACGCAAAACATCCATCAACTGAAACAAAAAGATGTATTTTCATGATAGAATTTATTTATTTTTACTGTTTTCATCCCCCAAAGATCTATTTTTATGCGGTTTCCAGTAAGGATGTTGCTTGAAGTAGAGTGTACTGTAAAAAAAGATATCATCTATGAAGCTATAAAGCTATTTTCTTACATAAGACTGTTTTTCTTTCTGCTACAGGAATTTGAAGAGCAGAGACTGAATTGCAATAAAATGAGATTTCCTGCACTTTTGCCACACAAATCAGACATCTCACTTATTTTAGAAATACATAATTGATTATTGAATGTCTCATGTTTGCAAATCAAATAAACAGATTACACCAGCATTACATCACACCCGTGTATGAGAAGTTCTTAATATGTCCTCTGAAGAAGGAGCGCTTTTGCTCAAACTGCTGAAACGCATCTTCATCTTCATCAGTGGTGTGTGGTCCGTGAACAGCTTGCTATCGGCATATTTTTATGCCAGGCAGAGGGATAAACTGTAGAAATGTAGCACTCTAAAATAGCAATTTCATCTAAATACACTTAAGTTTATATTAAAATGAACAGTTGGCCAGAACTTGAATAACAGAACTATTTATTTACCAAAACAAAAAGCATATGAAAACTATAAAGTAAATTTGTTTGTTACAAGCTAATTTTACCAGTGACATGATTAGCCTGTTTAGCTTAGGGTTGCTTAACTGTATAGAGCTCTACTCTCATTTATGTACATGTAAATGTTAATTATGTAATGTCCCATTTTTAAAACTTGAAACAGTAAACAAAAAGAAAATATTAATGGCAGTTGAAAACAGCAAAAGGATTAGGATCCACATTAAGTGTGGACAAAACTGTAATCCATGTACAATATGATATTAAACTGGCAAGTGGCCCCACCCCTAACATCTATGACCACGCCCCTGACATCACTGGCCATGCCCCCAACCTCTTTGGCCATATCCCTGGCCTTTAAGTGGGTGGAAAAGGCAGTTTTGTACTTAAGTTTGCAGAGCTGCATGTGAATAAGCCTCAAAATGTCTGGAATAAGCCTGAAAAATGATTGATTAAGACTTATACTATATTACGAGATCAACGCATTCTTTTATAGACCCTGTTTCATTTTGAAAAATCATATTTTCTGCTCAGACACATTTGCTGAATTAATACAAAGTTAAACAAAAAGAAAAGCATCGATCCATGAAGAAACAGAGTCTTAGGTAATGTCTGGAGCTCCACAGCCTCTCTGGCTTCGAGAAAGGTCATGTCTTGATCTGCTGTCCAAGTCTGAGTCTCCTCGCCATTTGGGGTAATGAATCTTGTGAGACGGAGCATAAACGTTGCTTTTTTTGTAAATACTGGTGGAATGAACCAAAGAGAGTCAAACCAAGGACGATACTTACTAATATCTTCTTATTCACTCATGGGACAACAAATAATATGTGACTCGCTGCTTCTTTCTCATCAGTTTAATTTTCACCTTTCTATCAGCGATATCAGATGTTTCCTCATTAAAGGGATCCAAGAATAGTTGACCATGTTGGCCAATAACATGGTCATGTATACAACATAAATATGTTGTATCTTTCTGGCTAACTAAAAAAACTGCTGTGATACAGCAAAGCTCATAATTACTTCAAAAATATATAATTTTTGTTATTTTTTTCCACTCATGGAGGTCGCCATTTTTAAACCCGATAGGTTGACGACACATACTGGTCCATTCTGTACTGGAATCTACAGAGTAAACACAGGAAGGCTAACTTTACCTGAGTTTATCATATTCTCTTTGACTGGTGTAATTTTAGATAATGTCACACTGTGTCACTGTTGGCTATAATTTAAAATAAAGTAAAAAAATCAGTGAGGTGAATCTGGATGCCTACAACACAAAAAAAAACAAGAAGAGCGCAGTGCGAGAGTCGGAGCCGAACACAGCTTCTGAAGGATCTAATCTGTGATCTCAACATTTCTCTCCAGAAGACTTAAAGTCATTTGCATGAGCAAAACTGACAAAGGCTCTAACAGGTGATCATTACCTTAGTGAGTTGAAAGCAAATGCAGTGTGGACCGTTTTTATCCACAATACGCCTAAACCCTGCCGGAGCAAAACACACTGGGAGATCAAACTGACAGCACTGGAGGTTCTTTTAAATGCTAACGGAGCTCTGCAGCAGTAGTACCGGCAGCACTACTGCTGGCCCAGACGAACATCGGACCGGACACAGACCTATAGAAGTACTGACCGGATCACACAGTCCGACCAGAGGTACTGTCATTCATTGTTTAATTTACGAAGCTGAAGGCAGCAGCAGCAGCAGCAAACACCAGCTCCAATGACCAACTGTGTCCTCTTCCTCCATTTGATCCTCCTCCTCATCATCACCTCTTCTGATTTCTACACTCCCATCGATTTCAACGCTCTGGTTCAAATTAAAAAGGTTTCATGATGTTACTCATTGCTGTTTTAGCTGGTCGGGGCTACCACAGTTGGACCATTAGACATGATTTACCCAGAATGCATTGCAGCATGAACAATATGGAGACGTTCGTGTGACAATATTTTATTCAAATTTATAAAAACTAAACGGCCTACAGTGTTATTACTGTATTGTTTTTACATCTAAAATAAATATTTCCCAAATAAAATCTGTTCTTACAATTAATCACGGACCCCTTAAACATTAATAACCTTTTTTCTTGTCATCTCTTTTCATTTATCAGTATTAGGAGCCAGATCTTAAAAAGAAGGGTTTTCTATGTTCAAGCAAGGTTTCATTTGTTTTATCAAAACAACTTTTATGTTGTGGCCACAATCACTAGAAGAGATGAAGAACATGTTGAGTCAAGAGAAGCAGAAATCCCTCCAAATACCACCCAAGTTATGATACCACCCACTTTGAGAGAAAGAAAAACTGAATCCATCACCAGTCCCACTCAAAGATGACTCAACTGTTTTGTCTCTGGCTTCGCTGGAAGAAGCGTGTGTGTGCTTGTTGTGTAAGGACTCCGATGTGAGGAAGTGTGTGTCTGCTCTCCGTCTCCCCTGGGCCGTCGGATGACCCCCAAGCCGTCCTGAATAATCTCAGCAGGATTACAGAGCTGCTGAGGAATTTCTCCTCTCTGCGCCTAAACCAACCTGCCGATGCTCTCTGTAGGCCGAGCACGTTTCCCTTTTCTCGCCCGCTGTCACGCGGGCTGGCTTTGTTGAAATACAACCTCCAAATACCAAACCCTGCCCTCTGTAACCTCCGCAAACACTACAACACCTGGAAAGCTCCTCTGGTTTCCACTCAGTGTATGATAAATACATATGGCACAACCTCCCTTCTTCACCTCCCTGTACACTGGAATATATGTTCTCCAGCCAAATAAAAGATACCAGCCTAGTATTTTTTTTCCCTTTGGCTTTTCCGTGCCAAAGGATCGTCTCCAGATGTTGACGTGAAGCTGCACAGCTGAGCAAACAAGTATTGTCTTCTCCACAGCCCGGCTTGTTTGAAATGACATATTGGTCTGAAAAAGAACAAACCGTTCTCACTCAGATTTAAACACATCACTGGACATTGGATGTAAATTGGCAGAAGCGAGGTGGAGAGTGAAAATGAATATTAAAAATTTAATCTTAGCTAAGAAAATGCGCTAAAAATCTAATGTTTTCACTGCATTTTAAGCCAATTCAATCAATCCTAGCTACAATTTAGACATCATTACAGAGGATTCCTGTATTACTGGGTTTCAAACGCGACTCGGATGACGGCGAAATTCAGATGGGGGTCAGGAAGTGGATTTATTCGGTTCAAAATAGAGCAAAATGGACCACAGCAAGTACGCTACTGCCCTAAATGGGCTGGTACGGACGAAGTATCTTGAAAAAACATGAATATATGTAGGATATGATCCATATTGTCTCGGTAAAAAAGAATTGTCATATAATCTTGAGGATTTACCCGGAGTCGAGGCGATCGACATTAACCAATACCTGGTGCTGGACGAGCCTTTCAATAGCCTGAAGCAATTATTTTGTTTGGGTCAAACATTTGGGATCAAGAGAAGCATTATGTCTGTCGACTTGTTTCTGCTGGGTGAGTAGCGACTTATGCTATTTTGAGTAATTAGTTTACGATAACAATGCTATCGCCATGCTAACAACGAACTAGCCCATGCTATTTCTAAGTGCTTGAATCTCCTGGTGAATAATTTATTTAGCTTCTGTAAACCCAAATTCATGCTGGAGTTGTATGTTAATGTTGAATCATGCTACATTTATACAATGTAAGTCAACCATTAAAAACATGGTACATATCTTACCTTACATATGAATGCTTGACTAAGTAACTTTCCAATGAAATATCTGACAATACAATTTAAACGATGCGATCCTTACCTGTTAGAAAGTGGAAAGTGGAATGCAAACTGGCATTGCTAGTTTGCGCACCTCTTGTTTTTAGCCGTAGGATGTTGATCCACTTTTCTCGTCTTTTTTCGGTACGTTTTTTTGTTTGTTTTGTTTTAAATTAACTCCCTTGTGAAAAACTACCTTCCAACGTTTATCTTTCTCACTATTAAAACGGTTGTTAAAACTGTATAGGACGCGGACTTTAGGCATGTTGAAGCTGGATTAACAGAAATAAACGTCCTGCATTTACTTCCTGTTACTTCCCGACTCCGTCTGCTTTGTGTGACGTCGGTGCCACGTCATCTGTCTGCAACTCAGAAATTCGTCGATTTTTCTGTGGATTTCTTAGAGCGCATCTATAAAATTGTAAAATAAATAAATAATAATTGCAGTTTAGGAAACTAAAATACTTACATCATATTATGGCCATTGTAGATTTTTAGGAATGGTAAATGTCTGTCAGAAAATTCTGAAATTTTCTAGAAAAAACAAGAATATTTCTGAGCAATGCCAAAATTTTTAAATTTGAGAGAAAGAAACTTACAAATATTCATGTTCTTTGTAGAACATATACAAAATTAGTCTCAAAATGACTATTTATGGTGGTTTATGTGCTAGAAACCTTTCAAAAATATGAAGTCTTGTTTTTTAGAAAAAGTTATTTATAAAATTATACAGTTTTTTCCATTTCTAGCCTCCTTATTGATTATGTTCTGTCTTTCTTTTTTCTAGACATTGTATACTTTATTGTCTCATTTTCCCCACAGAACTCACATACATGTAAAGTTGCATTAAGACCTGAATGTCCCAGCAGTAATAGTTATTATTCTTTCCTGAATTGCTTCTTCAAGCACAAATTGCTGGAGGAAACAGTTGTTTGTGCTGGAAACACAAGCAATTTTAATTCAAACAAATTATTTGAAATTCAAAGAACCATAAAATTCAAATGGTTCTTTGAATTCTTGAAGAACAATCTCTCTTTTGAATAATCTTCCCACTGTTTCTGTCATTTTTCTTTAATTTTCCTTTCAGGAATGCTTTTAACCTCTCATTCAGTCAAAGGTCGTCTGCTAATGAACCATTGTTTGATTCAGGTGTGTTGAACCAGGGATAAAAACTAAAAATCGCAGGATGCCGGCCCCATTATGACTGGATTGTTCCTAATGAACATTTTATTGCAGAAACCTCAAGAAGCTGTAGGTGTTTATTCAGCCAACATTAGTAACAAAGAAAACAGTCTCGTTCTCAAGTACAACCCTGATGAGCTCTTAGCACATTTCTGAACTCTGATATTTATTTAGTCAAGCACATCAATCTCAGCTTTAGGCTTTTGTAGCTGAAATCAGCTGCTGGAAAGATCCCTGTCTGTAAATATTAGCTCCAGAAGTCCAAGACAAACAGGAATGGAGATGGATAATTGGAGTAGGGGGGATTTCCAAACATATTTTGTGGCTTACACAATCTATTGAGGCAGGGAAGGAGCCTGGCAACTAAAATGTCCTGGTTTCTAAAGCTAAAACTGAACTCAAACACCATGCTGGTGAAATACTTTATATCCTCCAGCATTTATCTTACTTTTTTGCAATTTGAAACTTCTACAAAGTCCCCAGTGACGACGAAAGCATGTGTTGAATTAGAATAAAGAAATTGGCTTTTTCTTTAACAATGCAACACGGAGGACAGTAACAAATGGCCTCTGTTCATTCCTCCCTGGACGTGTTTCAGTAAAAGTGACACAGAAACACGAGATCTCGTTATTGTGCCTTCACAGAGATCTGTCGGCAAACATGCCATTGGTGTTTGATTGCAGCTCTGTTTGTGTTTGAAGCCACAAGCTGCTCAACCACATCCATCAAAGCAGAGCTCTTCCGCTCACCCGACAGTGGGAAAAAGACGTTCTTGCACCACAGGATGCTGCAGTAACATACAATTATTTTCATTTTTATATTAAAACACAATATTTATTGCAAATAAAGAAGATTTCCCATAAAAATGGAGGCAATTTAGATTTACTTCAGAAATGTTGCTCTCATAAATTCAAACACTCAACAAAGTGCGTTGATTTAAATCCAACCGGAATAAATTCTGAACAATATTTTATTAAAATAAAGTCGACAAAAACGCACATTTGTTCTAATACACATGAACACACGTATTTAAGCTCGGAAATTTTACTCTGACTTAACAGTTCATATTAATTTGAGGCTTTTAAAGATAGATTTGAACAGTTCTTTTTCCGGGAGAGAAACATCCACTCATTGTCAATACAAACTGCACCACTTTACAGCCCAAGCATGTAATAATATACGAAAAACTTAGATTAAAAAAAAAAAAAAAACATTTTTAGATGCACATGTTTTGGTTGATAATTGCGCCCCATAAAACTAGAACCTGACAACAATCTTTTTGTAGCCTTCAACAAGCTTTTTGTGCAGTTCTGTGTGGATATTTATCCACTTTTATTCTGGTTTTTAAACCTAGTTCTTAGATCTTCAGTAGAGCTGCGGTCGGGTTGATTCTGGGGATTCATTTTAGCCTAAATTAAAATGAATTAATCAGTTAAAAATAACTCCAGAGCCAGTTTTGATGTCTGTTAAGGATCATGTTCAGTCAACCGTCTGATCCAAACTATCACTAACTCCATTTCCATAAAATTGTGAAAATTGAAACTACCAATACAAATTTGCTTAATGGAAACACAACAATAAAAAAAAAACTCATGTTTTTCAATAAAAAGTTTTTGCACTAAGATGAGGTGATCAACGATCAGATGTTACTGGTTAAAAAAATGGAGAAGGAAACAGGAAGTAGTTGGAGGATGATGGTGCAAAATGTTTTCCAATGACTTATCGCGTGATTTTAGTTTAATTTCTTATGTAATGGCAACACCGCAATTGCGAAATTGTGGGCGGGTGGGGGGGTGGTTTGGAAAGCTGCAGAATATCAACAAAGATTTGTAATGGAAACGCAGCTTTTGTCAATTTCCTGTAAGGAAATTGGTCATAATGTTTAGGAACGACCCAAAACCAACAAGGTTTTAGTCGAACTGGAGCACCAGTGTCTTCGTTGGAGAGAACAACTGGAAAGAGGACATTTCTAATTAATCATTAAAAGCCCAAATTAATCACATGCATGCAAACGATGGGCGTAGGTACATTTCTGCCTCTAACCTATGCTTGTAAATGACAAATCAAGCGGGGTTGAAGGAAAAGGCTAAGGATAATCAGTGTTTCGTGTGTCATGGGGAACAAATCTGATGTTCCCTGAAAATATTTGGTTGTTCTGTTTAAACCGGACATTCCTTCATTATCACAGCTACTTTTGGTCGAGCCCACATCCACCATGAGGTTGCCATGTTTGTGCAACAGTTGCCAGAATTAACACTTGACAGTTGTTTCAGTATCCCACTGCGTGCAGCTTTTTAAATAAACCAAACTACATAACTCGGGACAGATCTTCGAGGTTTCTGAGATTGTTTTCCCCAGAGTTGGGTTCAGACTAAACAACGTTCACTTGACGGCCGTCCAGCCTGAAAGATGGAGCCTGACCAAAAATGCTGCTGGTTTTAAAACTTTCCAGGAGTTTTATTGTTAAAATATACAACGAACTCTGCGGACACAGACAGGACAGAGCAGCGCACAACAAGAAGAGAGCCGAGAAACGACAACAAAACAAAGATTTAAAGCCGCTAAGCAACGCTTCTCAAAGCAACAGTACTTGCAGATTTTGTATAATCAAGTAATTCTTATTAAATCTCTAGTTTCATTCACAATATTTTACAGAAATGACCAATAAATGCAACTTTTTCCATTTAAATCTGTAATACAAACTTCACCAGTTGCTTCTTTCAGAATACAGGAGGTGACGTTCTGCTGCAGAAACCCAGCAGCTTTATGCAGGAGTTTAGGAATATTTAAACCCTGAAAAAAAGAAAGACATGATAAATGTGTGGACATATGACATACTAGGGTATACATGTATATTATGGGTAAAAGTCTTATATGAATGATGGGCTGTACTGATTTATTTTTGCTGTTCTGCAACCATTAGTGTAAAAACAATATTATCGTTTGCAGAAACTACAATTTATAGAAGAATTTCTGTAAAATCTATGCAAAAGTTCACCTAAATCACTTCACAAATGATGCTCAAGATCTTCTTACCTCACCAAGTCATGACCTGTTCACTTCTGCAGAACATTAATCCCATTTACAAGCAAACAATGATTTATTTGCCTGCATTCATTGGATTAGCAAATACTCAGCAGATCAAACCAAAATCTATGTTCAGACATTTACACATAAGTCCAAGTTTTTCTGTGTCTAATTAGTTTCAGAAGAAACTACAAATTGTCCAGCTCAGATAAAAGTGAATTTGTTTGAACATTCACAGACAATTAAAGAAAAGTCAATGCTCATGAAGTTGAAAGTGCTGAAATATCTCTGTAATTTACATCGGATTGACACAACCTCCTTCAAACTCAACTGACTTGATTAAAATGTTCAAATGCTCACATGGAGAAACAGCATTACTTCTGGTGAAACGTTTTATATTCACATCAGAAAGATATTAAACTATTTGACCACAATAACAGGACAGCTCTGCTGAGAAATGATCATAAGGCATGGTGTTGACAGTGTCATGCTGTGGGACTTTTTTCAGGAATGGTGCCGCTCAAAGTGGAAGGAATAAAGAGGGAGGACTACCTTTAAATTATTTTATCTCATACTTCAAAGAAAGAGTTAAGATGATTGGGAAGTGGACACAAGTTTCACATTAATTTCAGCTTAATCAAGTTTTACCACATTATCAGTAACAGAATAACGAAGTGTGTGGCTACACGAACTGATTATTAAAAGGCTCCTAAAGTGCGTGGTTGGTACCTTGCTATTCGACAGCCGCGTGTCTGAACATAAACGCCTGTGTATATGACGTCACACCTCACAACGTTGTTGGTGAAATCTGATTCCAGGACGTGGAAATTGGGATTCACTGTAACCTGAAGAAAACAAACAAAACAACAAAAACTTGCCGATTCTGCAGGAACATTTTTAATGTTTGGAGTTCTGCTGTGAATTCAATGAAATCATGAATCAGGAGAATGAATCGTAAACCTGTAGGATGTAATTTCCTGGAGGCACGTCGGTGATGTCGATCCACTGGCAGTCGATGTTGGCGGCGTAAGTGTCATGGCAGCCTGGACTCAGCCCCTGAAAACACAAACACATCCACTCTTTAAAACTGTGAGAACCTGGAAAAAGTTTGTATTTATTCTTGATGGAAGATCAATTTATCTTTTTATTATAAGTGTCTTTATCTAAAGTTTTGCATTGATTGTATTTACTGATATCATTTTGTAGTTAAGTCATTTTAACTTTGTTTTGTATAAATTCTGATTATTCTTAGCAAGACAAATGTATCAGGAATAGCAAATGAAAAATCAGCTAATTGACTAATTCTTTTGCACTTACAGTAAAGTTAATTAATGTGACTTGTCCCTACCAAATAAATTAATAATTTTCAAAAATAAATTTCAAATATCAAACATCTGGTTACTCTATTTTTGTCAAGTTTGTATTTTTGTCCGGTTATACAAACTCAACTCAGAGTTGAGTTTAACAGATACAATAAAGTTTAGTGACGAAAAAACATTTTTTTTTAAAACTGAATTTGACGGATTAATAGAAATATAACTATTCATACCAATGAATTTTGTCAATCACAGATTTTATTGAATTTTATGCCATAGTCCAAGACAACATAACTGTGAAGTAAAGGGAAAATTACACAAAGTTTCTTGAATTTTTACAAATCAGAATCTGAAATATGTGGCATCCATTTGTAGTCTTCAGCTCCCCGTCCATTAATACTTTTGTAGAACCAGGTTTTGCTGCAGTTACCGCTGCAAGTGTTTAAAAGTCTCTACTTGTCTTGCACTTAGAGGGTGAATTTATTTCCATTCTTCATTCAAAACAGCGCAAGCCGAGTCTGTAAACTTTAACCCTTCCAGACCGAACATAGCGGCGGGAATCCAGCCAAATTAGCATTACCGTAATTCTGCTACACTTTGCAGTACCTGAAAAATTCCAACCTTTTCTGAGAGGGTACACGTTGCGCTTTCCAGCCAACATGGGGTTATTACAGTAATTTCACTCCCGCTGTAGCAGGGAGTGAAAATAACTTGCTAGCTAGATGCTAAAAGTTCCACTTGTTATGGATAAATGGGCAAATATATTTACTCACGTGATATTTAAAGAACTGCGTACAATTAAAATAAGCAAGAATACCCAGGCGGAGATTTGAAACTTAGGTATAAAAGAGTTCATTTTCAAGCTTAGCCACAAATTTTCAACTAGGTCATGTCTGGAGTTTGACTGTAACAATTTTGTAATCACAAAAATCCCAGTGAAATACATCTATGTGGTTGTAACATGTTAAAATGTGTAAAAGTTTAAGGGGTATAAAAGGGCCTGCCACAATAATAAATTTTGCTAGATGACTAATTGTCCCAGTAATTATTACAATAAATTATAACATTGTTTTGAACCCATTTTCAAGTAATATATCGACAATGATACATGTTTGCCCTCTCAAAGACGAATAAACTTCAATTTTTGTAAAGATCTCAACACCGAAACTGGCAAATATTTTATAAACAATAAATAAAAACCACACACAACTGAAACCATAAGTAAAATGGATTATGAAGTAGGGCTGTTGTAAACGAATATTTTAGTAATCGAGTAATCTATCGATTATTCTTACGATTAATCGAGTAATCAGATAAAAAAAATATATAAAATGAAATATTGGTAAATCTGGCATAATACCGGTGTTACTATCAGATATCAATATCAGTCCAATTTTTCATATTTGAGCATCCCTAACAGTTGCTTTTTTTGTAGTTTAGAAAACTAACCTGTAACAATAATAGCTCACTTTCTAAGTTAACCAGAAGAAAAGTTATAGAAAAATCTGAAATTATATTGAATTTAATAACAAATATGCAGGCTCACAAATATGCTTATAAAAAATGTCTACAATCCAGCTTTTAATTTATGTATTCATCTTCAGTGAGTTTAATAGATTAATTAAACTCACCTTGCCACCTAACCTGTCACGCTTTGGGTTTGAAAATACGGGAAATGCCGCATGGAGTGGAAGGAGAGGGCGAATGAACGAACATGGGGTGGAGGGGAGGAAATAGACCAGCGGACTGACGAACCGTTAGACCGGGGGACGAACACGGGGGGAAGCAATACGGGATATTTACGACACCTTCACTGGTCACACTCAGAAACTCATCTACCAGCCATGTACGATGCGCTCCGCCACCCGTTTCTTCAGACCGGGATATGAAATTTATTGTGCGGTTCGTCGGTAAAGCTACATTTACACGGTAAGCATCAGCTACTCAGCCGCCCGCCCTGCTCAGGCTATCCGCTCACCTCAGCGCTCTTCCCGCCGTTCGCTTTCAACCAGCAGCCCCGGAGGAGAAATGCTGCCGTACTCCAGGCATTCCCCAGTCATTTTAAGGTCGGGCATTATCATCAATCAATAAAATCCCCACGGGCCAATCTTGAAAATTGGACTTTATGCCGCTGAGACTTAGCTTTTGTCAACAACTCAGAGGCGGAAGTGAGAGCTTCGCGCAACGCAAATGAAGTCCCGGCCGGAACACGGTGCGCTAACTAATAAAACATAAATTAACGAAGCTTCGAGGCAGGTAAATTTTCCTCGAGGAATTTTAGTAATCGAGGTACTCGAATCATTCGAGGAATCGTTTCAGCCCTATTATGAAGTCTCTACAAACGAAATATCCCTTCAAAAAATATTAATCATCAAGCTAATTTTAATTTAACGTGATTAATTGCTTATTGTGAATAGTTTTGGAAGGTTTTTTCATTCTTTTCTGACCAAATTAGGACAAAATCCTACTTAAATATTTTCTGGAAAAGGCAGATTTTTGACAGGTTTTACCATATACTCTCTTGCTGAACAGAAACTCTGCTTGGCGGCAGCTGGAGGTCCGTTTACAGTGACCAACAGGCCCACCTGGACTTTTATGTTTGAAGGAAAATCATAGCAGCTGTAAAGTCTTGGCTCACACTTCATTTCCAGCTCTACCTGCGTGTGAGACGTGCAGGCGTAGCGTCGTCTGAATCCCGGGTCGCAGCCCGTGTCCTCCAGGCAGAAACTCGCCTTGTGTCCCTCAGCCACTTTATGTCCCGTCATGATGTCCAGCAGGTCGTAGTTACTGAAGGCGTCCATGCTGTGGAAATGCCTGAGGATGTAAAACAGATTAAGCTGAACTGAAAATAACATTTTATTTCTTCTGGCAGGCCTCAGGAATGCCTCTAGGGACGCAATTTTATTGTTATGACTGTATTTTGGGGTTGTGGTGATGCTTTCCTGGCTCGTCAGATCAGAACAGAGCAGCACTAATCCAACCATCTATAAACAAAATGATGCGACGTCTCGTATTTGTACATTAAACTCACTGGTGACAGCTGTGCCAGTCCCACTGATATCTGGGCTTGAGCGGGAGGAAGTCTGCGGTTCCTTGGTTCTTCACTTTCTGAGGGAATCGCAGCAGAACCCTGAAGTCGATGTCTCGAACGTTGGGCGCGTAAGCCGACCTTGGATGGAGATAAAAATAAAAATAAAAAATGGGATAAGAGGAGCTGGAAAGCGCTGCTGCTGCTGCTGGCTGAGCTCCCAGCTGTAGTTTTCTTAAATGTATTGAAGCACAAATGATTTGTTCGAGTGAGCTCGGTGCTTTTGGGAAAATCAACCCAGAACATTTATGTCTTGGCAGGACTTTATTCTGGCCAGCCACTTCTCCATAGGAAGATCAAACAGCTTTTATAACTTCACTTATATAAATCAAAAGAAAGAAAAAACCCAAAACAATCTAAAGCTGAAACGTAAAGGAAAGTTTCATGTGCTCGTGTGAGTTACTGTGCGGACGTGCAGCTGAGTGCGTACAAGACTTGCATGACCTTTGGAAACATACCTGGACAGACAGTTTTCCTCTGCAGCACAGCGCAGCGCGTACATCTGCATGCGCTGGACGTAAGTCCCTGCTTGGATGGCGTAGGGGTCTGGAATGAGGTCTGGCAGTCCTGGAGAAGGACAATCCAACTTATTTAGGCTGGAAACAGTTTGTGGAGGTGAAATCTGGACTAAAAATGTTTGCATTCCTTCATGATCATTGTTTCTGGTATTAGCTTGGTCCAAAGGCATTTTTCTCAGTTCACATCACCGCTCCTTAAATTGAAAAATACTCACAGAATCAGATGATTCAAAGGATAATCATCAAATTATGCAAGTTGGGAATTAAAAACAAAGTCTTACTTTTTTTTTTTTAAATTGCTTTTTTCACATTTGTTAAAACTGTCATCATGTTGTGAAAAAATTGATCGCCACCATCCCCTCTCTGAACTACTATTGCCTATTGAATAAATGCACCACTTCCAACAAAACCCAACCAATCAGGGCCAGGAGGAGGGTCTTAGCGCTGTCAATCAAGCTCATGTACTCACTGCTAAATGTGGTAATGGTGGAGAAACAACTTAAGAAGAGTTTTTATGTTTGGCTGTGTTTCTCTGCTACATGGAGCAACTGAATGAGCTACTGCTAACATTAAATCTTTCCTTTGATGCAATAGAAACTACTGCTGATTTATATCAGGAAGGACTGCTTAAGGTGCAATAATTGAGCAATAAACTTGCATTTTTAATAAACAATATATATATTTATCTAGTTAGACACAGTATCACAGTAGCAGAGTGATGGAAGCACACATTATTTACCAACGTTATCGTCAAATTCAAGTGTAGAACTTGAATTTTGAATCTTGAATTGGTCAAAAAACTGATGCACTGGTTCTGCTTCACAATCTTCTCAAGCCTGCAGTTACCTCTGTTTTTTGGAGCAGCTATTAAACTTTTTCTTTCCACTGAACTTTCCAATAATCTTTAGCGAAACAGAATTTTAGGTTTTTAATTATAATAGATTTGAATTAATTTAATTAAATCAATGACATTTTAGATTATATTTCAATTTATTGAGATGCAGCTGAATAAATGACGACTTCCTGTACAGACATACTGGCTCTTCTTTAAGATATGAGTGAATACTTTTTATGGTAATAAAATTTGACAGTCATCTTAACAAACCCCTTAACCTTAAGAAGAAGTATCAATAAAGGATTATCCAATCCAGTTTGTACATTTTAACTTCTGGATATCAAACTCCATCAGATGCTTCCTGAAAATGTTCCAGTTTTTGATACAAACACATATTTTTACACCAGTAAAAGTAAAACTTACTCAAGAGTAAAATATGTGTTAACTGATCAAAACATCAATCTTTTAATGTTTAAAGATTACATATTCAGACACATCAAAATATAAAGTTATGATTATATTTAGGTATTTTAAAAACCTAAATGAAAATAATTCATAACATAATTACAAAATAACAAAATGGGGCAAAATAAACATTTCCAAATCAGTTTCTTTTATTATTAAAGTTATGAAATTTTAACAAAAACTGCAGGAGTGTGTTTATGTCCGGTGAATTTTTGGTTAAATTATTTGTGAAGTTACTCAAACTGGGTAGAGTATCCAGAAAGTTTACTCAAGTAAGAGTAGCGATACTTCAAAATAAAATTACTCAAGTAATTAAAATACTCCTTAAAGTATTTTTTCCCAAAAAAATGTTACTCAAGTAAATGTACTCCGGTTAAAAGTGAGGCTTGGTTTTAATGTGACCGGATTTGCTCCCAATGACACTTTTGGACTCACCATTTTGGAAGTACCTGGTTCCGTACCCTGTCCCGGGCGGGTGGCGCGTCCGGCCCACTGACCTGCCTCTGGCGGGATACATGTTGTAAAAAACAGAGTTCCTGTGCGTTTTGAACGGATTTCGGGGGTCGTCGCTGACCATGCCGTCTCCGTCAGCCTCGTTCGTTAGATAAACTCTTGACACTGGGAGCGGAGCGGGAGCGTCAGGTTCGGTTTCCAGAACTGATGGATGCGCGAGTTGCCTGGAGACAAGCATCCCGTCCCGCAACGCGCGTAGTTGTTGGAGTTGCTGCTGCTCTCCTGTGTTACTGGATGCGCCAGCAGCTTCTCTTCTGTTTAATGAGTCTCTTAAACTCCCGGATGAAGAGGAATTGAAGCGCTGAGGGTCAGTAAACCTCACAACCTGCGCTCCTCTGTGCGCACCCGGCACATTGCTGGCAGCGCCCTCCCTCCTCCTGCTCAGATAAACTCTGGACTGGCTGCCAGGCCGAGCCGGAGCCTGGTACTCTGATCCGGTGCTCATCAAGCTGTAAACCTGCCCGTTGTTCTCCCACTGTATGCGGTGCCGCCAGGGTCCAGCTGGGCGCTGCTGTCCAAAAACTAAAGGCAGAAGGACTTGGGAAAGATATAAAAAAACCAACCACTTTGCCATGACAAAAATAAGAGGAAATAAAAAGAAATGCACAAGTTTAAATGATATGTTATCAGAAGAAGCTGAAAGAAGAGGATGAAAAGCGAAGATGCGCACTCGGGTCCAACTCTTGGAAGCAGCATAAACAGCTTGAGCAGAAAGGAGGGACGGACCTGGCCTCTGGAAATTTGTCCAGTTACTTTTGTAAAGTCAAACTCCCATGACGATTAATTAACCCTTCCCTCGCCATGGTTAACTTTGGTTACACGAGGACGTTTGTTCAGTAAACTTTACGCACGAGTGTGAATACCGGCCATCCCAACGCTACCATATTATTTTCCACAAAGAAAATCACCCAATCTTTTAATATCTTACATTTACTTGCGCATCTATAATTAAACATGTACTTAATTTTTTTTCAAGTGTTGCAGATCAGCAAATATAACAAACCGCAGATGTTTTATTATTATTATTATTATTATTATTATTATTATTATTATTATTATTATTATTTTCATTTGTAAAACTGGAATGTTAAAACGATTCAAAATGTTGTACGGTCTTGCAGTTTGCTGTAATTTTTTTGAAAACATCAAAATGATTCCTAAAAAAACAACAACCTGGTTGGAGTTCACACGCTTGACACAGTTTTAAACGTTCACCAGAAGGCGGCAGTATAGGTCTTTCTATTTCTTGATATTTCATGTTTTTGTTGCATTAGCTTTGCCCAATGTGCCTGTGAATTTTCTTAAAATATGGATAATGAGGTGCACAAAAAGGATAGGTAAAGTTTTAATATTCTTCTGGATAAATGCAATATTGTTGTTTTATTCTTGTTTTTTTTTTCCTGTTCTGATTTTTCACATTTATTTTGGTTTATTTTTAATATTTCTATTAAATAATAACATAGTATTTGAGGCAATTCCAGAAGCTTAATGTTAGCCTGCTTTGTTTGCTCCAGAGAAAGCAGCTTTTACTCTGAAACGAAGCCTAGGGTCACATCAAACCTGCAGATTTCCACATGGACTAACTAAATGCCTTCGTGAGAAAAACTGAGCTGTTTGGCTGCAGCAACAAGGAGACTAACTGGAGGAGTTCAGCTATTTTTATTTGGACAGCGATTCCATCTGGATGCTGTGCAGTTGGAAGGATTTCTGCCTTTATATTGTTTTACTTTTGGATGCAAAACAGTCTCAACGAGGTCTTATTTATAGAACCAGGTGCAGCTAGTTAGCATCTCAAATAAAAGCTGAACTATGACCCTAAATCCTAGAGGAGATGAAAACGAGGCTTCATGTTTGGCGAGCATGAGAAAGAGAAAATCTTTTCCATTTGTCATAAAGGGGAAGCGTTATATCTCTGATTCCAACGTCTCTCTAACTAGCGGCAAAGATTCAAAGAGGAGCGGCAAAAGCAAATGAGGTGGATTAGCAGTGCTTGCTAACAGCTGATGGTGTCATTCAGGACAGTTTGCTCAATATTGAGCTGATAGCATGTCATGACACAGTCAGTCTTCAGTTAGAGGTCTATTAAGAATCACTGCAAGACTGACTGCTACTGGAAATCCTTCCTACCCACAGATAGATAGATAGATAGATAGATAGATAGATAGATAGATAGATAGATAGATAGATAGATAGATAGATAGATAGATAGATAGATAGATAGATAGATAGATAGATAGATAGATAGATAGATATTCGTCTTCTGTCAGATGGAATATCACCCAGTGACTTTTCCTCAGCCAAATAGGGCATCGTCATGGAAAGCTGCTCTATTTTTAGATAGAGAAACCTTCCTCCTGTTCTGGGTCCTGCTCCGCCCCGTTCTGAGTCCGGCTCCGCCCCATTCTGGGTCCGGCTATCTGCCACCACCCAGATTTATAAGAAGCACTTAGCCTCAGCAGCGGTTTGGCAGGAGACCTCCTGAGAAGAACATGTAACCCACAAAATATAGCCAGTAAGTATTAACGTTGAATTGAGCCTTTATTGTATGTGTGACCTGAAAGTAAACAAATCACAACAAATGTTGCACCAATTATAGTTTTTACTGTAATTTAGTAATGGTATGGAAATAAAGCAAAAAAAGTTTCTGGTTGTTTTGATAGTACAGGAGCAGCAGCAGCAAATTACTCCCTGAGTGAAAGACTAATGCTTTTACACTTTGAATATATCGATCTAGGTCACCAAGGCTGCTCACAACTTTGCTTCTTGTGAGAAATAAAGAAGATGATGGTCTTAAAATGGTTTTACTAGAAGAAACTCCCCCCGTTCATGGAATATACCAGTTGTGTTTCTGTGAGGCCTTACTCTGCCATTCTGAGGAGTAAAATGATAAATCCAGAGGGTTTACCACTGATCTGTGGGGAGACAAAGCAGGTGAGAAGCTGGAAAACTGTTTGAAAAAATGAAAATGAATAAACTCTGCTGCTGTGTGTGTGTGTGTGTGTGTATCAAAGCCAAAAAACAATAAATAAAATATGTATGTTGAAGGAAAATGCTTAATTAAAGGGTAGTATTACTGAGTAATTAATGATTTGACAGGGTGAGACATGTCTGGCTAACCTTATCTGCTCGGTCAGCTCTCCTCGTGTTTCAGCCCTTAGCCACATGCTGCTCTGTCCATCTTCACGTTTTTCATTCATCGACATGTGACAAATTAGTGTTGCAACTTCAATATGTGATCTATTAAAAACTATCTGACCTTTAGTCTGTCTTGTGTCTATCACATGTATTAATCTTAATTTCTTTTATGAGGGAGAAGCAATAATAAAGCAGAAATATGTTGCTGGAAACAGTTTGGGACGTTTAAGTTTTACTTTACACTATCTGATTTGAAGGATGTGATTATTGAGCTTTACGCAAATGATTAACAATTCAGTTTAATTCAGTTGCACCAATTCACAACAAATGTCATCTGAAGGCTCTTTACTTATAAATATCAGTAATACTAGCAGCAATATTGATTAATCTGCGTCTTACGTTGTCTTTAACACACTAAGTTTATTTTTCTGAAATGATATATTGTTAAACTAAACCAAATGTAAGAATATTACTTGTGTTGCTGTCGCTGTACGTGTTTTTCATGCCACTTTAAATTACTATTTGCATTGTTAAAGCAAAAATGTCCACATGTAGAGGAGGTAATAATGAATTTATGTGTATTTTTTTAAATTCTCCAACTAAAAAAGGTCAAATTACACAGCTCACGTTGTTTCTAAAAAATTAAGAGACCACTTTAAATAATCAGTTTTTATAGGTTTATGTTTGAGTAAAAATGATCATTGTTCTTTTATTCTATGAACTACTGACAACATGTCTCTCAATTTCCAATTTTTATTAGCAGAAAAAGAGAAATGGTCAAATAAAACTCAGGAAAAGTTCAGGAATCAATATTTGGTGGAACAACCAGGAGGTTTTCTTTTTTTTCAGAGCTGCTCAACATTAAAACTAGTCGTTTGACTTTTAAATATTTCAATAAATCATAACCACAAAACGATTACAACAAACTACCAACTAAATGTTTAATGGAAGGAAAATTACACATGGTGGTTGAGATTGTGCTCAGTCCCCCGTGGTGCTTCTTTGTAGAATGACCTTTTACCTTTGACCTCATTTGCAGCTGCAGGTCTTTCAGCATTTGTCTCTGTTGGCTTTGAGAATGGAAACTTTTTCCATCCTCATCTGATGAAAACTGTTTGTTATTTTTGACACTGACCACAGGTATCCAGAGCTAACGCTGGACTAGACTGATTGTAAATAATAGAGTTTGATCTAAATGATGATACTTCAGGTTTTGCTGCATGTTTAGGGTCACTGACCTGCTTGAAGTCTCACATCTTTTATTGTCCTCTGACCGAATATTTAGCTCCATTCATCTTCCAGTCATCTCTGATAAGTTTGCTTTCCCTTCATAGTTTTATCTTTCTTTCAGCTTTCCCCTTGGAATTTCAAGTCTTTCCCTTAGATTCTCAGAGAGATTTTATTAGATCTGGAGTTTGACTAGACCGTTCCACAAATGTTCTAGATGTTCAAACTGTTCACCTGACGTGTTTACAGTCATTTCTAGATGCCATTATTTTACATAATATTGTTCTTTGTTTCTGGCTTTATGTTTTGGTTTCTTTTCTGCTTGTTCCTGCCAACAAAATGCATTTCCCCACAGTAAGATGCTGCCACCACCGAGTTTCATAGGACTGGGGTGTTTAGGAAAATGCACACATGAGATTTGTAATTAGGATAAAATATATACATTTATGTTCCATCTGAACAGAGGACAATAGTAGTAGTTTTGTTGATAAATTGTCCCACCTGAGCTGTGTATCTCTGCAGCTCCTCCAGAGTCGCCTTCGGTTGTTTTGTTGATTAATTCTCTCTTCGCTCAGCTTAGGCCTGTAGTTGTCCCACACTCTTTAGTTGTTAGATAATTAAAGAGAGATCCGTGAGATGTTCTTGGGAAATTGTTTTATAATTTAACTTTGTTCAAACATCTCCACGATTATTGACTCTGTGGTTCTTGCATGAATGGTTTCCTAGGCAACCTCCTCTTTCTGCCACCTTATAACCAATTAAAACGTAAGCAATTATCTGAATGTTTTTCCAGCAGAAAGCAGGTAACCTAATCTCCCAAGAAGTAGCCAACTTACTGCTGTAAGTTTATCTTTCACAAACTCACATTTAGGCTCAAAATCTAAAATTCACTAAATTTATTTGACTCAAAGACACAACTAAATGCAGCTCAAATATTTTACAGTGCAGCTGTTTACTAATTATAAGGCAGTCAATTATGCTGGATTTAATTTAGGAGTATCAGAGGAAAGGGGGTCTGATTGGAAATTAATGTTGCTTGTTGCAGATTCAACCACTTTGAAAACCATGTAAAATTTTCCTTTTATTCCACAAAATATGCAACTGAGCCATTTTAACTTTCTATTTACTTAAATAACATAAAAAAGAAAAAGAAACATTTAGGATTATTTTTTACTACATTATACTTTTAAGTAATATTTTTTTATAAAGCACTGCTATCCTTCAGTTCAGGCTAAAGTGAGACTTGCTATTTGTGAACAGGGTTCACAAATAATTTGGCACTGGAAGTACTTCACCCTGTTCAAACATATATTTTATTTGCATTAATGACTGTAAATATTAGTTTTGTAGTTATTTTTTTAATTATTTGGAAAATAACTACATTTTTGTCTCACTGATTACATTATTTTTAAATATTAAATCAGATGTTTTTACTTGTTGTTACGCAATACTTCAGTAGTTTTTAAACCAAATACATTTTTACTCTTACTTGAACAGCTACTTTTAACTTTTATTTGAGTAAAAACATCTTGAAGTAGTGCTACTTTTACAATTTTTGGAAGCTACCAAACGCTGTATGTCAGCAATTAGCTGCACTGTTTCATTACTGGGTGTTTTTTCTGCTGAAATCATGATGGATAAATAAATAACGTTGTAATTAAATTAATTGTTTGTAAGAATAAGACTAAAACAGTACTAAACTTTATTTTTACTCACATCAGACTGTGTCATTTGCACATGATTTAAGGATAAGCTCCTCCTCACACAGCATGGCTCATGTGATATGTCTCCTTATCTCCTGATGCCTCTCCGTCCTTTTTTGGACTGCCTGGCTGGAGGTTTCCATGATGACTGATCACGTTACATTTGGGGGGAGGGCAGGGAAACCACACAGGGCTTCAGAGCTGTGAGTGGGTGTGTTGCAATCAGTAATTGGCTGTACATTTGTTACATATATTCCCTTGACGCCTCAGGCCCTGAGCCTAAATTTACTCCTGCTTTTCTGGCATGTGAAGAACCCTGCAGATGCATCATGAGACCCTGACCTTCCCCCGACACACCCTCAGTAGTGAGCATGCTTTGAATATACAAACTGATCACTTTTTTATGTTTATTTTTGTTTGTTTGCCTTTTTTCCCCTTGGTTTTCATTTTAAAAAATAAATAAAGTGAAATTACACCGCTTTGTGTTTTGCCTTATTTTACTTTTTTGGCATATTCTGATAAAACGGTTAAGCAGAAATCATAAAACAGAAAGAAAAATAAAGTTTATGAAGCATTTTAGCCCTGATTTGGACAACGTTTAATGTTACAGGATGCAGAAAAATGTGGTGTAAGCCTTAAAACCAACAGCTGGTGCTCTGGGCGTTGGATTCAGCCAGACATACACAGTTTGTTCTGCTGCTGACTCAGTCTTCCCCAGCTGCAAAGGAAAGAATATTTTACACATGGGTTTGTTGATATGTTCCCTCTAGAGGTCCTTTAATAACCTCAAGAAACACAGAATAAATCTAAAAGCAGCCTATTCAACCAAAAGTACATTTGGTAATTCCAAATTTAGCGTTTACAATTTGCTAGGTGGGCCAAAGTAACAGATTAAAACTGAAGAAACAACAAATTAAGTTATAGTAATCATGGGCATGAATGGAAAATTTAATTGAGTTTTTATTGATTTATTCAAACAATTGAATTTATTGTGTTTTTTTTTGTTTGTTTGTTTTTTACATTTATAAGTATAAGGATTTCCCCTCACTAATAGTTGGTGAAATGTCCTTGAGTTTATCTTTGACCTCAGATTTTTTGTTGCTTCCAACTCACTTCTGGCATAATTGTAGCTGAAAATGTATCGCTCTTCTTGGAGGGTTTGATAGCTTTTAGTTAAATTGTTTGATTTTGTGCAACAGATTCAACATTTTAATTACATTTTAAATATGGTTGAGATTGAGGTTTATTTCATAAGCTAGCCAGTTTTATCCTTACTGTGGAATGATCAATTATGAGAGGTTTCGTTTAGTTTTTTTGTTGCTCTGTGATGCTTTAATTGTACTGTTAAATGTGTGAGTATGCCCCAAATTAATGTTACAATTGGGACAATAAGCTCATACTAAAATAAGCTGTAAAACGAAACACAAGGTGTTTGAAAAGGGAGCAGGAAGAAGCAATGGCTTATCCAATCCTGTCCGTAAGTCTTTTTCAAACAAGTTCTTAATCAAACTATTGATTCAATAAATACAAAAACACTCTCACCTACAGATGAGAGCTTTATACACACATTAATTAAAAATAACATTTTATCTTGTTCACTTTTTTACACATTATTTATATATTATGTACGACAATATTTTGACTTTGCTTAGTTTAATCTAAAATCGAAATCACTTCACAAACTGATATTAAGTGTATAGCTGTATTACAATATATTTTCCTCTCATGTTGAACTTTCCCTGTCAGGTTGAGGTTTTCAAATGTGTCACCACCACAACAGCTGAGCATGGTGGCAGCAGAATCATGCTCTGTTTAATGCAAAGAGTGGATGGGATAAAGTAAAATCATCACATAAACACATTAAAACTGTTTTAAAATAATTAAGTGTAACATTTTGCTTATGAAACGACTCCCAGGTCAACAGGTGACGATTTTTTAATCATGTCAGAAGGTTTTCGTTTTGTAATTAATCACTTTGGGGCTGAAAAAGAGGTCAAAAGTCAACTAATTATGTTAGATGGCTTCCAACTTGTGTGCATCTTGCTCCTTTGCATTTATACAACTATCATGACACAAATATTCACTTACATGTGTATATAAATTAACCTGTATGAACAATTGGCGAAAATTCACAATATTCAGATTTGTGAACTCAATGCACTGATTTTTTTGCTCATGAATTTCAAAAAAAGAAAAGTTTCTTAGCATTGCCTCAATTACTGTCAAGCTCATTTCTTTTATGAAGTAAATGAATGGTGCACTTCATTCTTTTCAGTTAGAAAAACTTCCTGGACATTTGGAAATCTTTCCTTGAAGCAACAGAAAGTTAATCTTAACCATCTTTATAACTTCTTCTTCTTCTACTTGAAGTAGCGATAAACTTGCAGATCTGACAACCTACTGGATTGTATCATCATCTTCAATAAACACAAAGGATTTGGGACTGAGCCGCCATTTTACGACGCTTTATGGGATCTAAGTGATTGTGCGTGTAAGTGTTTGATTATATCCGACAGGAAGGAAACAGGAAACATGAGTTGCATTCAGTTTTCTTTGAGTTGTTTCAAGTGTCAGCTTTATAATTTCACATCAGTTACAGGTGTTAATCACTGGGTAGTCCAGAGGTGACTAATCTTTTAGAAAAAAAAAAAAAGTTACACAGGATTATACAAAACACTTTTTCTGCTGTTCAGTCATAATAAGTTACACTGGTGTCTATTTACAAATCAGGCTAGAAGTACAGAGCTGGTGTTATATGTTTACTCAAAATGATATTTACAAGTCTATACACAACCCGGTGTCGGCCCAACCTGCTGGAGAGACAAAGAAGAAAAGCAGAGTTACCTACATGGATTATCAAGGCATTAGTATGTGGTATTAAAAAAACTCATTTACCTATAAGTTATTCAGCAGGGAGTTCTGAACGCTTTCATAAACTGCACTGTAGATATCCTCCTTCGTTGTTGTTCCATCAAGGTATTCTGTCAACAAAAATATAAATTAAAGTCAAAACCTCTCAGCAGGAAAGTGTTTTATGTCTGATTTGGTGTTTTTGCGAACCTATTCTGCTGCAGTTGTTGTCCATCTCCTTCCTGTGCTTCAGGTACATGGGCCAGACGTGGCCGTCGAACAGGCCGGGAGGGTCTGGGACTGTGTATGTTCTGGTACTGCAAAGACCGGATCGGTCCAGAGTTACAGCATGCTCGGATGTGCGTCCTGAAAATTACTCCAACAGCTGCTCACCTTCTCCTCCGCTTGCATTCCTCGTAAGGAATGGAGATGTAGAAACACTTGTCATAGACATCGATGAGAGGCCTGCGGGGAGGGGGGGACAGGATCTCCGGTCAGGGAGAAGCTTTGAAGGTCAAGAGGTCGGCTAAATGGTGACCTACTTATAGTTGTAGATGAGGAATCCCTCAATGATAAGAATATGGATCCCTCTCTGCTCCGAGTCGGACTCCTCGGCTTCGGGTGACAGACTGACTCCGTGCGAACGCGCGAACTTGACGGGGTTTTCCTGCCAGCCTTTCACGGTGTTCACCATTGCTTCCATGTCCAGGGCGCTGATCACTGATGAAGGAGACAAACAGAACAAAAACAAAGCTTCACCACGTGCGCAGCCAACGTTTCACATCAATTTATTTCAATCAGTGAATGACGTAGCATTCACAGTATATTTATTTATGTGGTAGTCTACGACTGATTGGTTACCACTGAAGAAATGTGCAGGAAAGGAAAAAGTACATTACTGAAGGGTTTTCCTACGTGAAATCCACTCTTACCATCCCACTGTCTAAAGCCGTCCTCCCCGACTTGTATTTGATCGGGTTTCTGAAATAACAGTCACCAACAAAACATTGCTGCAACCCAGTAACCAATGGGAGCTGATCCCTCCTGGACAGGACAAGTCAGGGACTCGTCTCCACCAAAAGTGAACGCGCGGAAACGATTTTTTTAACGATATTTCAGCTGGATTTGATCTCCTTTATTGTTACTTTTTAAAATTATTTTTACCTTATGGTCATAGTGTATGCTGATGACGCCTTTATTTAAATCTGCAGAATTTTTTAATAATCTTTTAAGAGAAAACAACGTGCATTTCTTTGTTTTTAACTCTGCTGTTTTCCCAAAATAGGGAGGAAAACAAAGGATAAGCAAACAAAAACTGGCGGCCATGAGTACAGACGTTTTAGTCATTTAACAGTAAAGTCTGACTTTTAGTGGGGACGCTCAGCCCTTTCATTGGCTGTCCAGGAAACAATCAGCCAGATGATTACAAGGCTGCTTCGATGATAGGACATCTGCAGGGCAGACTGGCCATTTTTTACTTTTTAAGCATAAAAAAAAGGCTTCAAGCGCAAATAAAACTTATGAGAAATATTCTAGCTGCCAAACAAAAATAGTTTAACACATAACAGAAAACGAACACCAGACTTCTTTCTTTGTCTTACCTTGAAAAAGTCATCCTGATGCACCACACAACAGTTAGGTAATGTCTTTAGCAGTCTATTTGTCAAAGTGGTCTTCCCACCGTTGGTCACTCTGAATTTAATGCCACAACACAAAAGTGAGTTACATCTCAATTTCTTGTCAAAGCAGCTTGGTATCTATTTTAGCTGAAGCTTACCCTCCGATGCCGATGATGAACTTCATTTCTGACTTCTTCTGTGTTACTGGTTACCTCAGGAATTCAGTAAGTAAAAGGAGGGAACCTCACCAAACCAAACTCTCTCTCTCTCAAAGGTTTCAGCTAAAACCTCCCTCTCCTTCTCCACGGACGTCCCCCCTCCTTTACTACTTCATTGATAGACTATCTCCTTCTGGCGCATATAAAGGATGTGGCGGCCGTGTCACCGCCTGCTTGACCAATTGGAGCCGCTTTTCACCAGCCAATAATCTGCCTCCTCAGAGCCGGAAGCACCAACTTCAGAGGATGCACAGTTGTGTGAAAGCTGATCCTAAAATTTGCACCTGCTCTCAGGGGTCAGAGGAGGCAGGCCCACCACATTCAGGGAAAGTACAGAAGCTAACTTGTGGCTGAGCTGTTAAATACAATTAAACCACAATAAAGTCAAAAGGAGGATACATCAGAAAAGAAGATGGGGAAAACTGGGAGAGGGACAAGTTTAGCCTGCAAGAATTCAAGTTTCTTACACGTAAGCGGTTTAAATCCAAGAAAGGTCATAATTTTTTAGGACAATACAACCTGACATTTCTGGGCAGATGCAAAAGCGTCGCTCTACCAAGTAGGCTGTGGAGTGCAAACCAGGAGCTCTATAATTAGTCCGCAGCGTCTGGCTTCTGCATCATGAATATTTCTGATGCAACCAGAGTACATGGCGGCCCTCCATGTGGGCAAAATGGCGCGTCTGTCAACTAAAGCTGTGATAAAACCTTTCTCTGAAGGTTAGCGCCTGCTGCTTATCGGCTCTGGTCGTTACACACCTCCGGATGTGAGTCTGTCCTGTTTATTTTGTATTAACACAGTATTTGCCCCGTACTACAAATACATTTTACAGTTTGTTCTTATCTCTCGGAGAGATAAAGGTGTGAAGGAGGTGAACTTTGAGTTTTAGATAAAAGCTGACATGGTGTCATGTTTCACGGTCAGGAATGTAGCGATACATGGTGGCACTGTGTGACTAAAGACTGATGTTTGTTAACATAATTAAAAGGATTCACACCATTTAAATGCAAAATACGTCTACTTACTAAAAAGACTTTTATCTTTAGTCACTGAGAAATGCAGGGTTAAAATAACCTACCGTATTTTTTGGACTATAAGCCGCTACTTTTTCCCCACGTTTTGAACCATGCGGCTTTTCTGTGGATTTTTCTTCAACCACCAGGGGGCGCTTTAGCAGGAAGTGAATCATTTAGAACAAGCACATGCTAGCAGGAGACACGACGGATAAATTTCTTCAAACTCAAAGACATTTCATTTCTTCTCTTAAGGAGCTCACACAAAATAATTTATAGATCAAAATTACGTTGGTCAATAAGTCACATTGCCAGAGATGTTCAAGGCTGAATAAATGGCAATAAAAGATAAGAAAATATGTTCTGTTAAATACCCAACTGAGCCCTGAAGGTTAGCATTCATGACACAGACAAATCCAGTTTATTTTTTATTGTTTTATTTTTTAGAAACATTAAATGGCACATTTTCATAGATAACAGTTAAAGTAATTCTTCAGGCTCTCTTTCTTTAAATATATTTAATTTTATCTATAACAATTCAGTCTTTCAGTCTTGAAAAAGTACTGCCTTTTTTTTATTTATTTAAAAACAAGACAAATACAAATACCAAAGAAGGAAAGGATACAAACAAGCATGCCGACTGCATATTTAACGCTGGAAAACCTGACAACTGTACAATACTTTTGCATCAGTAACATCTAGAACATGTTAAAGAAGAAGAACATCATTGCACATCATTCAGTAAGCAAATTCATTAAACCAAAGAAAAACCCATGCCAAAATGTTTCAGTTTGATTTTCTCTGCAAGAGGAGTTGTTTTAAGGAATCTTTACAGCTTTCTTTTCATTTAAAATAGTTGCCATGCGTCATAGTGCAACTCAATCTCACATGCAGAAAGCAAACGGTTTTATCTGTAACATCTTGTTGTTAACCGGTTCTGAATTGGTTTAAGTGAGAAACAAGAGAAATACTGAGGAGTGATTGTCCTGCAGCTAACGGGTCCATTCTGTGCAAGAAGCTGCTGAGTTTACTGAATGGCCATTCCCCAGCAGATCTTCAACTCATTGTGCTGCAACGCAAAAACAAAAAAATTCATATGAGTATTATGTGCAACCTTTATGCAACAATAGGTGCATTGTTCACATAGATATCGTTAGGACTCGGTAGTATGTAGAGGCTGTAAATCTAAACTAAATCCAACCGGACACATATCACACTGGTTGGGAGACAGAGCCTGTTTCCATTCCTGGGATGTCAGCCAGTCCACTGGCTGCAGGACCTTTTGATATATGAGGGCAGAGTGGAGCGCACGGACCCACAGGACAGCTCATGGGGTTGGATTTCTGAAATAACCCCATGTACTTTTCCCACTCTAACCCACCCCGACTGGCCCAGGCAGGTATTTCTCCTGATTTCATGGCCGGTACTGCAGCTCATGACTCGTCTGTGAAGCCCAGTAAAAATAGACCTGGATGCTTCTGCGTAGATGAGGGGAGCAGCTGTGTTTTATGTAACATCGGGGAGTCTGTCTGAGGATTAGCTAACATTTGGATTTGGATTCACACGCGGGCTGAATTGCAAGACCTGAAACATGACTTGGCAGAAAAGGAGCCAGGCTTGATGTCTGACAGTAATCAGAGAGCAGCATTCAGTCGGTTCATATTCACAAATACAGTTGTTCCTCAAACCGCTCTTTAATTGGATGTAATGGCTGACGTTTTTATGTCAAAACATACTTCATCGTAACCAAAGACTAATCTATGATGCCTTGCTAAAGTATCAACATTTTGTCCAGTTACAACCACGAACTCCAATCATTCCATCACATTAGACCTGATGTGACGGATCAACGCAGTAATGCAGTTTTGTGAGGTGGAAGAAAAATCATTCATGACGTTCATGCTCTTGTATTCAACACATTGTAGAGGAACCTTTTGCTGCAATAAAGATGCAAGTTGTTGTTGGTCATTTTCTGTTTATAATTTAATTTTGTACATCAAGAAATAACTTTTCTGCCTATTATTCTATAGAGGTAACTCAATATAAGTCACCTAAAGACATCAGTTTTCTCTTTTTGAGTTTGGTCTTTACTTTGACTGAGCCATTCTAAGCCTTTGCTACGATGGGTGTTGTAAGATGCTTTGCACAAATTTACATTTGAGGGTGCAGGTGCCTGTATGTGATTTGTGGATCCCAAAGATCAGAGACAACGGATTGGTGGCCTGACTAGAGCTGATGTAAAGGACTTCCTGCTGTGGACTTCCTGTCATCCATCTTCCGCTCTTCCCAACCAGGTTGAATGTGGTGTATTTCCATTACAAAAATGCACAAAACTTTGTCGACATTCCACAAAAACACAATGTCGCAACTGCAATGTTTCCATTGTATAAGAAACGCAACTGAAGTCACACATGTATAAGTTTGTCCACGTGATAATTCATTAAAAACATGCAGTGCCATGATCCTCCAACTACTTCCTGTCGTCTTCTTCTTCGTAGTTTGAGCCAGTAGCAACATCTGGTTGAGAGGAGACATTTTCTGGGTATACTTTTAATAAGTGAAATTGTTAAGATAATGAGTTAACCTTGAGAAACCAAACTTTCTTTGTACCAAGATCAAGAGTTGATTGGTGTTTATACAACAACTCTTCCAAAAAGGCCAGAAGTCTGGATTAGGGGTGAAATCTGAACTGTAAACAGATTCCAGACCTACTTGGAACCTCTTGGCTGGTTCTTTAAATAATGTTGTCTATAACATTATAGACAACCTGGTCAAAAGTACAGGTTATTTTTTAAACTTCAAACCTGATTTAAAGTTCTCAACAGCTTTATCCCTGATGGCCTGGGGTGTTCCTTGGTCTACATGATGCTACTCTTTCTCTGATGTTCTCCAACAAACCTTTGAGGCCTTCACAGAACAGATGGATTTATAACTTGTGCTATAGTGTGACAAACATAAAAAAAATCCAAGTGCATTGGATACTTTTGCAGGACATCTTGTATTAGCACCGTTAGCGGAGGATCTTTGAACTATTTCAAGAATTAAAGACTCGAGGTGATGTAATAATTAGGCGCCTAGAGCTTGGATGCCAAGATTCCCAACACACGTTTCTGCAGGATTTAATTTGCTGTTTCTTTTGCACACAGAAGCAAATGTGTGTGAAAATCAAACTGTCCCTGTGTGTCAGATATAAGTTACAGAGGACTCACATTACAAGCCGGAGTGCAGAGTTAACGACGGACCATTTAATGACTGGGACCTCTTACCTTAATGTCAGATGTCACTGTTAACCGATGCTAGCATTGACTTTTGCCTGAAAACAACATTCAAATAAAGCAATAAAAAAACATCAGTATTTTCTCTGTCGTCTAATGCTAAAGATTAGCTGACAAATATTTGCAAAAATAATAAACAGAATTTCTTAAATTGATAGCTG
Source organism: Poecilia mexicana (assembly GCF_051168715.1). NCBI lineage: Eukaryota > Metazoa > Chordata > Actinopteri > Cyprinodontiformes > Poeciliidae > Poecilia > Poecilia mexicana. The sequence goes on along the minus strand of NW_028263386.1, from coordinate 9,549,648 downwards.
ATGTGACAGAAATGGAGCTAAAAAAAGGTTTCTGAGAGTGTTGCATAACGTAGCTGCATGAAGCAGAAAGAGGTCACCTTTCTCCAGGAAGAGCTGACTTGGTCTGCTGCTGCTGCTGCTCATGTTCCTGTCTGCAGGAAAAAGACAGTTTTGTTACTTTAAATAATGGTGGAAATGTCTTTTTTTTTTTTTTAAGGAAAATGTGTGGCTTACCTCAACTTTTGTGCTTTTAGCTTCTCTTCATCATACCTAAATTAGATGAAATAATGTGAGTAATAATTCCCACTTGCAGCAGCAGTATGGTACAAAAATGTCTTTATAAGAAGATACATGATGGCTACACAGAGTGTTGGCTGCAGTGACTTTCACAGATCTATGTTATAGGTATACTTATATGAGATGAGAGAATAACATATGTTGGGCCAAAATCCATGTCTGTCATCAAAAACCAGCACGCTCCATGTTCCCAAGACTGGTGCTGCTCTGCTTTGGAACAAACTGCACTTCTAAGGTTTACTGAGTCAAACAGAAAGTGTAACTGTTCCTTTAAATTTTATTGTTTTTACAGCAGCTTTATTAAGAAGATGTTTCTTCTGAGATTGAAGAAAAAATATTGTATTTCAATTTGTGAGATACAAAAGAATGGGAAAGTCACATTATTGAATCAACTTGAAATATAGTTAATATTTTTAAGATTTTTCAGAAACGTTTTAACATTTTAAATAACTAAAGATTATAATTTACTTTGCAGATATTGTAAGACAACAAATATTTTATAGAAAAGCCTAAACTTTTCTGGTCAATGATAAAGGAAAGTGTATAGTGTATAATAATATAAGTGTAATATCATTTGGTGTATTTTAGGGTCTCTTTAATGTTCTTCTTTCTATAAAGTAATATTCAATAAATTTGAATATATGTCCCAATAAGTCTGGTTAGTCAGATTAAAGGTGCCTTATGAAAATAACAACTTTCAACCAAGAATAAAACATACTTTTCCTTAAGCTCACATTTTTGTTTGTAAAAACAATTATTTTTAATTTTGAATGTCATGTTTTCATTAACTGTAAGCAGAAAAACATAATTAACAGAAATAAATGCTTTCAAACACCCATTTGTGTGTAATTAATCAATCTAATATGTTTCATTTAGTGATAAAGTTCCTAAAATAGTATTCTGTTGAATGGGTCTGAATGTTTGCTTGAATTGTGCAAGATGTGCGGCATCTCAACAGCGACCCTTGGTGGTAGAGAGGACTTACTGCAGCACACAGTCGGGAATCTGCACATGCTCCATGGGGATGATGTGACTGAGCTCTTCCAGGGTGTGAACGTATCGGATCTTATCCAGGAATTTCACACTGTGGAGATCATGAACATGTAAAATTAAAGGTAAAATTTATCTAATCAAAACAGCTTCTGTTTGTTAGATAAGCTGCAGCAACACACTGTGTGATAGCAACCTGCGTTTTTATTCAGGGGGTGGAAAGATACCTTTACCTTTTCTTTTAAGGTTTCTGCATATCAAAATTCTATTAAATTTAAAATGTTGACTTATTTAGGAGTTAATAAAACTGACAAATGTACAAGTTGTAAACATGCAAAGGATAATCTGACAATTAATGAGGCGAATTAGTTTTCTGCTTGTGCTTAAGATGGAGTCATTTTGTTTACACACTGGAATGGTAAACACATCTCAGATAAAAAACAATTTTCCTTGATTTCATATAAGAAAAACCTAACTTGACTTGACCCCAGTGTTCCCATTCTAATATAGCTTATATAGGGCTTACAACAGACAAAGATTTAAAAGATTTCAGACCAAATGAAGGGGAAATAATATTGTTTCCACGAGTTATTTACAATTAGTATGTAAGATGACGAATGTGGGGTCAAGCAAAACACCTACATATATATAAAAAATGTTATTGTAGCTTAATATTTAAATGCACAGCCTGGACAGCCTTTACTATTACGAATAATGTTCAATATTCTCTTTAAATTTAGGGGAATAATCACAACCAATAAGCAGACTGAGAGTAAATGTTTCTGACCTGATGAACGGTCGTGAGATGGCCAGGACGGTTCTGATAAACCATGTTGGATGTGCAATGATCAGACACTTCAGGTTTTTTCTCAGTCTGCAAACACAAACGACAAGATTTAAGCTCCGATATCTAAGCATGATTTTTGCTATTGATGTAATTTTTCTTACTTTCTGTCAATCATCTGGTAGCATCTCTTCAGCCAGCTGATTCCAGGCATCTTCCTGCGAGGAGTTGCTCCATTCAGGTAAACAATCATATAATCTTCAGCCACCAGCAGCTCCAGGCTGCTCACAACATACCTGAGAACAATGAGACTTAACTTAAAGCAAGGTTGTTGTTTTTTCCTCTGTGTCTGAGCCAAATGAAGGAGAGAGCACTTGACACTTCATCACTTCTATCAACCTGGTGCCTCAGAGAGACAATGCTGGTCAGAAGTGGAGCAGAAATTGCAACAATGCACCCAGAATCTAAGATTTTTAGTTATAGCTTTCTTCACAAGCAGTCATTCATCACTGAGGCGACAGCGTGCTTTTAAATCCCTCTGCAAAGTGCCGGTTTGTTGCAATTCTCGCATATAGATATCACCACTGTTAATCTTGATATATATATATATATATATATATATATATATATATATATATATATATATATATATATATATATATATATATATATATAATTTTTTTATTTTTATTTTTTTTACATATTTTTCAATTTACAATTATAAATGAATATAACTAAACTAACTACAAGTCTGAACACAACTAAAAATTGAAACATAAAAATGATTATGTAGGCTTTTTAAGATTATTAAAGTAACGAAAGCGTGTTTGTGACGTTTGATGAATTTATGCAGTAAAGTGAGACTGACGATGATGCATCTGTGAGACATCAGAGGAACTTACAGAAACAGATTCTCCATGATGTATGTGTAATCATCACAGCTGCTGTCAGGGAGGTAGCAGGCTGCAAACACAATGATGGCGTTCAGACCTTCACCATAATAACCTTAGAGAGAGAGAAAGAGAGAGGGAGAGAGAGAGATTCAAGGTGACCACTTATGACGTTTTTGTTTTATTGCTACCAGATTATTAACTAGTAGTCAGACATTTTTATAAATAATACAGTTGAAAATAAACACTGCTTATCTTTTCACCAAGATCCTTGTTTCATGATACCAGGAAGGTTGCTTTTGTCAGAATTCTGCATTCTGTTATGTAAGACTTTTTTGTGTTCTAGATTTTTTTGGTGTTCATTAAATCTTCATCTTCACCGTCCTCCAGTTGTACGGTGTACATTTTAGGACAATCCTCGGATCTTAATCCTCACACATTAGAAAAATCGGCCTCATTTGTCAGACCGAAGACAAAAAGCCATCAGATCTCTGACTAAACGCCATCAGAATAAAATGTCTTAGCAAAAATGGCTTCAGACGAAAAGGTCTCAGAAAAAACGGAAAACGGCGTTACAAAAAGCTCCCAAAAGGTGGAGCCATTGTCAAAATACGTCATCAATGTGCGACAGTGGCAGATGGTAAGATAAAGGCTCCTCACATCATGGCGTGCATGAGCATTTAAATCCACACCAACAGCAGCAATGGAGGTAAAAATGTGAGAACACAATCAGCAATAAATTGATGGTTATATTTACAATGTAATACTCAGCACTGTGAGAGAGAAGAAATAAATAGATTAGAAATTAGCCCCAAAACACCAATACCAGTTATACCGCCATGGAGTCTTCCTCTGGCTATGAAAAAGAAAACATATATATATATATATATATAGTACATTTATACGTAATATATACATGGCATATATTATAATTATTCTATTATTGTGTTTTTTAAGTAGACAGACAGATTGATTGATGGATGGCGTCACCTGTTGGGAGTTTCTCCGTGACGCCTGAGAGCTTTTCATCTGACGCTGTTTTTTCTGAGACTTTCTATTCTGATGCCGTTTAGTCAGAGATCTGATGACTTTTTGTGTGTGGTCTGGCATCTGAAGCCGTTTTGTGTGAGGATGTTTTCCTGAGACCTGAGGATTGTCCTTAAATGTACACCGTACAGCTGTCATTTCTGCATTTGGGTCCTAAAAAAGTGAGATGTCTTTGGCTTCAAAAGAACATTTTATCCTTAAAGTTATTGTACTAGAAGCAGGAGAAATGTACAAATGATTTTGAGAAGGCCAAAATTGGGATAGTTACCACTCTAAGTTAAAGCATTTCTAAAACTGAGGTTCTTATGGAGTATTCCCAATTTGCAGGTGTCAGTTTCTATCAATTCAACAAAGGAGAAGATTGGTGATGTGTCAGTAGGGTCATAGGTCGATCTAGACTCATTTATGAATGAATGAACAGACACTTTAGCTAACCTCCATGGGTGACCACTCGCAGGTAAGGTCTGATGATCTGCATGTCAATCCGTTGCTCCTGATCTCCGATTATCACCGTTCGCCACAGACGACCAGAGGAGTCTCTCTCCTCTTCACCTTCACCTGGAAGACGTTTGGCTGTGGCCACAGGAGTGTCATCTAAAAAATAAAAAAAACAGCTTCATGGTAGTTTATTCATCCTTTAGCTAATTTTAGCAAATAATTTACTTCATTGTGCATCAATATGATAAAAAATAAAGCAGCAAAATTAAAATATTGCAGCTTTTATTTGTATTTAATTAGCTTGTGATTTTAAATAGTTTTTTTTATACAAAAATGTAAAAAAATTTGAGTGAATAAATAAATTGATTTTTCATTACTTTTAGTTGCAAATAATGTTTATTATTATAGTTTAGTTCCAATCTGCCTTCATTTTCTCTCTTTGTTTTCACCAGCATAATTCATGATGCAGAAGAATGACCTCCTCATTTTGGGGTCTTAATCTTAATTTTTCTGACCTTCCCACTCCAGCTCGTTGCCGTTGTTCAGGAACTCCAGTGAGTCGGTCTCATCTGGAGTCTCAATGTCGTCGACGTTGATGTCAAGGTCGTCGGGCGTTTCCAGGAAGTCGTCCGAGAGAACGGAGCCCTCGCTCTGATCCAGGGACAGGTTCATGTCGGGGGCGACCAGTGTGCGGCGCTTTCTCTGGTTCATGGACTCCCCGACATTCAGGCTGGTGGGAGGATCTGCAACAGCAAGCAGGTGTAAGTTTACAGTTTATGCTAGACGATCCAAAGCTGGGTGTTTATTCCACTTACTGCTTCTGTTGTCAGTGAGACCAACTCCGTCCTCTGGCAGCGGCCTGCACAGACAGCACAATTAAAATTATACATTAAAACAATTTAACAGCAATTCTGTAGAAAGTAGAAATGCTCTCACTGTTCACTCTTTATCTGTAGTTTTTATGTCATCACTCAGTGTAATCGTCTTTTGTCTGAGAAAGCAACACCAGTGTAATTACCGACTCCCCTTAAGGATTTATTCTGTAGACACCTTTAAGCTTGATGTGTGGGAGAAATGAGGGCTGGATTACAGTAGATACTATCTTTACTGTACCAACATGCAGACTGAGAAAAAGACAGGAATTTATCCAAACACACCTTAAACATTGCAAGTAAGGGCAAGCTGATGCGCTGACTGAGTCGGCTGTTTGAGTTGTTTCAGCGCCTCGCAAATGTTTTCACACACCTATAACTTCACATTAATATATTTAATTTGGAAAGACCAGGGTTTGTTTTAAAATGATATGAGCAACAAGAAATCCAGTTTCTGGAAGAGTCAAATAGGATGACAGCAAAGACTTAAAAAGAAGTTACTGTAGCCAGATGAGACCAAAATGTAATTGCTCAGCCTCAATTCGGTTCAATTCGGTTTGTAAGGAAAACAAACACTGCAGATCAACCTAGAAACACAGTCTAGATTGTGAAACAAAGTGATGGCAGCATCTTGATGTGGGGATGTTTTTAGTCTGCAGAGAAACTGGTCAGAGTTAACGGGATGGTGCAAAGTTTTAATTTTCACCAGAAGAATACAAAAGAGTAGTTTATATCAAAGCATTTCCATGTCCAAAGACGGCCCAGTCAAAGTCTAGATTCATATCCAATTCAGTCTGTGGCAAAACCATCGTAAATTAATGTTTACAGAACTGTTTCGAAAGAAAAATAAACAACATTTTCCGTCTTTAGATGTGCAAAGCAAGTAAAATCATATCGCAAAACACCAAAGCTGTGACTGCAGCAACTAGTCGTTTAAAAGCTAATTATGGGACTTATGGAGGCAACTGCCTGCACACAAAGTAATTTGAGGGTTCCATGGTGAAACTTTGATTACACATGAAACTTGAAAAGCATTCTTCAGGTCATGAATTTGTGGAATCCACACTAAAATGGCTATTGTTCGGAAAAATAACAGCAAAACAGAGACCAGTGTGACCTTATTTTCATTGCTTCTAATATATTTGCTCATAAAAACTCTGATTATGCCAATGCATGTATTATTAGATACAATAAAGACTTGTATAAGGAGACAGGAGATATATACTTTTATTCTAATACACTATATTACAGCATAGCACACACATTTTCCACTGACGTCTTTCATGCTTTGCCAGCTGCTATTTTGTTCTGTGACATGCTACAGTTTGTACTCACAACAGAAAGAACACACCTGCTCCCCCGTTAGCGTCTGACAGACGCACACGTGACTCATTTTCCATCCATCCCAACCCGCTTGTCTCAAACTGCACACAGACCCAGCCGTAGACAAATACCTGGGGAAGTCCTCGTCCTGCCACTCGTCCTTGACCTCCATGCTGTCCATGCGCAAAGTGGCTTCTGCTGTACCCATCCTCTGCAGGGAGGACGGGCTTCAGCTCGCTTTGGATGACAGAAAGAGGGAATAAGTAGTGAAGGGCGAGAGATGATGTGTTACAACACATCATGTTTAAAACAGCTTTAAGCTCAGGTGCAGAATAAGGGAGCAAAATAAACAGCAGTAGCACTGCTTATGCTAATTAATATTAGCATAATATAGATTATTATATATTATATATATTGATCCCAGATTAATATAGATATATAATGTGCATTACTGTAGTTTATTTCACATAAAAGAACCAATTTAAGTCATTCAGTGGCCATTGACCTGCTTCGAACATGTTTCACTCTGAACAACATACTTTATCATGAAGGAGCATTTTTACCTATAAACACATTTTTATTAACTATAAAATATAACGGAGCATAAAATTGAGCCCTGGGGAACTGATTGCTAAACGTTCCAAAAATGTAACTTATTTATCCATTTTGGAAAACAAACTGTTTTCTACACAAAATAAAACAACTGAAACTCAAATCAAAGTTCGTTAACAGCCTGTGGAGTACAACAAACTAAATACATTTTTATTGGTCGATATCCAATATGCCGATACACTAAAACTCACTTGGCCGATAACCATTACCAATGCCAATATTTTTTTCCTATACCTACTTACTGAAACTTTATTGCTTTATCTAATGGGGAGTTAAAATATTGCTACCAATGCAAATGCTAAAAAGGAGGCTGAAAATAATGCAACATTTCAACTTGCAAATTTATTCATGACATTTACTCTTTTTAAGACAATGGCAGAGCTATAATTAAGGCAGTATATTAGTAATATATTCCATTTCTAACTCACAGTTTTCACTATTTACAGGAAAATGATCGTCAAATGAATGCGTGACGTCACGTGAGAGTGGATTTTTGACCCCAGCTGCTCCAGGGAAGGAGACTAAACTAAAACACTGATTTGCTCATACAGCAGCCATTCCCTGAAGGCAGCAGCACAGTCATCTCAGATGTGCATGCACGTAACCGAAGCACAGGTCTTCATCTACTGCATTAACTTTCATTTCTGGTTTTTCGATGCGCATCTGCAGAGTCTGCTGTGTTTGAATCATTTATAGAAGTATCAGTCAAGCTAAATAGAGCAAACCCATCAAAGGGATTTTCCTTCACAAATAAATCTCTGTCCCAACCTGAGTTTATTTAACAGACGTCACCCCAGCCCATTAGTCCAGTGGGATGGAACTGATTTGATACAGTCTATTTTTGGACCTAGAACTCCAATTGTGGGGTAAAAGACACATGCTCTGTGCCTGCAGGCCCCTGATGCTGCTGTGCTGGGATTGGGGAATCGAGGTCGACTGTTTAAACCCGTAAGTTGCAACATTTTTCTTTTGCAATCCTAAAACAAAATGTTATTCTTTGCCTATTAAGGCTGAACCTCCTCTCACAGAAATCGGTCATATCTCAATGAGCAACAAGGATTGTAATCACAAATGTCACTTTGACAGCCTTGCTTGTCCATTCAGTGAACATCTCAGACGCGGACGCACGTGTCTGGTGAGGATTTGTGTCCAGATGGCAGCAGGGCTGCCTTTGCCTTTGTGCCAACCAGAATATAAAAGAGATGAAAAGCAAACTGTTGCACAAGACGGTGATTACAGGTTTTTCTCCTGACAGGTTTTGTCCCTTTGAAATCGAGTAAATCAGAGGAGTTCCCCTGTGAGAGAGCGATATTTGTGTTGGCTTGCAGCTTGAAAGGCATTATTGAGGATTAAAGATAACTCAGATGAAATGATTTATTACGAGCTCCGTTTCCTCAACTTGTTTGTCTTTATCTAAAGGCAAAAGGGAGGGATGACAAGACCTGAAAACATCAGAGATCCTCTGCAGCATTTAATGTCCCTTACAAAATAAACAGTAATAAAAGATTTAGTTTGGTAATGATATGATCTAAAATAATTAGCTTTATGAAAAGAGCACTTAGTTTCTTTAGAATAAACTGTTTAGCCCTGACGCTAGCTCATTGTCTGCTGTCTGCTAGCTAAAACCTGAAAACAAGTGAAAACATTTTCAATAATCTACAATAAAACCTAATGATCTTTGAATTTCTAAAGATGCAGTTTTCACTCTACACCTGGGAGTTGACCTTTCACCTACTAGAGCTGATTTTAGTTATGTGGTTATGTTCAAAACGTTTTTGGCGAATGTTTGTCCATCTTATAGGAATGGGTCGTATCAAAATGTGTATGTCCTTAAAGGGCCGGTTGTGCCAGAATGTACTGATAAAAACCATTAAACTGTTATTTAATGCTGATTTTAATTGAATAATATTTTATTTGACCATCTTCTCACACTGAGTGGCCTAAGAGTGACCTTTAGCAAACAGAATCAGTTGGAAACAAAACTCGACTCTCCCTACAGCTTAGAGAGACGAAGGCGGGAACGACATGAACAGACATGCAAGATCCTTCTTCCAGTGTTTGGAAAAGAAACATTTCTGAAGAGAAATTCCTCCAATCTGAATTGTGATGGATTATTTAATGTAGCTTCAGCCTGCTGTAGATTCATGTCTAGAAATCTGACAGTCTATCCTGAGGTTTTTTTATCCAGTCGCAATCCAGAAACAAAAATCTTGCAGAACACTTACGTTATATAATGATGTAGTTCTGCTTTTCCTTAAACCAGCAGACGGCGGGTCATCACTGTTTACCTCTCCAGGTGGTGTGCTCCTGTTTTTAGGGTAGTTCCTGTTGCGTACTGATGCTGCTGATGGAGGCAAGTCGTGTCTTCCTGTGGAGAGAGGATTGATGAAGGGAGTCTGGAGGTGACATCACAGTGCTCTCATCTTTTACCCAGACGGATCCCAGACTGACTTTTGGACAAAAAAAAATATTCTAACTCTTTACAGTATTCTCTTTTTTTCCTCCAATTTGCCTCTGCTCTTCCCCCCTCATCATCATCCTCCACCCGCTAACACTAAAACCCCCGGGCTCTAATCCGTTCGGATGATGTCAGCCGTATGGGAGCAGCGTTCTGACGGTTATGTAATCCCAGCTGCCTACCTTTTTCCTTTGATTCTGTCAGGCTGGTCGTTGGCAGGATCACCTGTTTTCCTCCAGTTTAGTCCATTTCGGATCCATCTTGAACTGACTTTTCATTCTCTCCCAAACTGTAAAAGATGGTTCCTTCTCTCTCAACCTCGTTCCCTGGCAACAGCATCTTCCTCCCTCACACAGCTTCTATCTCTCTCCTGCTTTTTCTCACCATCTCTAATAGCCTCTCTCACTCTCTGTGAAACTCCTCCTTCATATGAACTCACCTCCTCTCCTCTTTCTCGCTGCCCGTGATGCCGTCGCCACCTCCCCTTCCTCTCTTTCTGTCCTGCTTTCCTCACAGCTGCTCTGAGTGCGACGACAGTAAACACACAGAAGCGTTTCGCTCTTATTGACCGTGTTTCTCAGCAAAAGCAGCCACAGTTTGAGCTCCTCTTTCCACCGTCTGCTGTGGGAAAATATGGATTTTTGTTTTTTTTTTACTGTCCTGCACTACACCAAAAACACTGCAAGCTAAAACAATCTGTTCTTTCACCAACATATATGCCATAAACCACGGTTTTGGTGTTCACACTCAATGTTTTGTCATTATATATACAAACAGAGTTTTGTCGAAATAGGTCAGCCAGCAGGTGGCGTGAGAGAGCCCCAAAGAAACCTGGAAGAACCGATTATGCCATAAAACTTTAGTTTTCCTTGCTTGTGGAAGGAGAGAACTCCACTTTTCTGATTTTGTTTTGGTGTTTTCAGCATTAAAATCTGGTAACATCAGGTTAAATTTTAGCTACAGCTTAGCAAGTTTTAAACCAGTACCACTGAGGGAGTAAATCTTTCAGTGAATGTATACTTTTAGGAGTTTCAGCTGTTGAGGTAAAACGGCAAAAACAAATGAGACACATTGATACTAATTGTATTTTTACATTGTTAATCTTTCTCCAGGACAAGGTGCACAGAACTAAATAATGAGAATTTTAATTCAAAAATACTTCATTGATCCCAAAGGGAAATTAAATGTTGATGTAACTCATTAATCCAAAGTCTTTGAAGAGTTATTGTAGACAGTGATGGCCCTCGGCAGGAAATGTTTTAGAGAAATTATAAACGTAAATCTAATGTTAATTGTGGACACAACTGGTTTTGGAATAGATAAAACAAGCTGACATTAAGCTTCTTGAAGAGTGTCCATAAAACCCTGACCTGATAGAAAATATGAGGCGATATTATGTTTTTGTACTTCTATTTGTGTTTCTACTGCTTCTAAAAACAACTTAAGTTCTTAAAACTTAGAAGAATTTGATAATAAGTCAATGCTTTTTGGTGTCTTGAAAATTATCCGTTTCAAAAAACTTCAGAATGTAACATGCAAGGCACTATGCCGTTACCTAGCAACCCCACGGAAGCCCGGCCTGTTACCTAGCAACCAAAGCAGAACTTGAGCACATTTGGTCAACTGGTTTTACAGTGGCTGCTGAAAAAACAACAAAAAAACAAGAGTTTTGCTGTTTGTTGATGTACCACCCAGAAACCACTTGATGCTTCTGCATTTTAAAGATGTAAACGATGAGTTGGGGGGCGTGGCCATAAGCAGCCTGTTTGGATTTAAAGTTACAAGGTAACAAAGCTAACACGTTGTTCTAAAAGGAGAGTAAAATAGGCAGAACTGATCAGACTAAAACTGTAGAGAACATGTTTCATATAGCCCATAGACCTGTCCTAACAGAAAAGATGATTTGAGGACTCTCTGAGTTTAATAGATAAACTTTAAAATAAGGGTCCAAACAGCCAATATAAATGAGCTCTACATTTTCTGTTAAAAAAAATAGACAAATGTTGAGTCAGAATTATGCCAGAAACCACTTGGCTGATTTGCAATTTAAGGGATATTCATCCAAATATTAGAAGTTGTGTATTTATTTGAGCCAGTATAATTTTTACACTGTTTGGATTAGAGAATACCATCAGTAAATTTATGCTTGCAAACTAATTAATTAAGTCTTTTGTTTTATAATGACACCTTTCGATTAAATACATTTCATGTACTCTCCTCATGTCACTGTTTCTAATGGTGACTGAAATCTTATGTTCAAAATGAAGTTATCCAGAAACAAAATCAACATGTAAGTTTGACAAAATGTAACAAACTCCAGATTAAAACATTAGCAACTGTGTTTGGTGCCATGTGACTAAGTGGGCAGCAAAAGAGGATGTTCTGCTTGAGTGGTGCGTCCATTTTCTAAAGGTGAACATTGCCGCAAAGACAAGCAACTGGCGCCAGCCATCAACCCCGCCGGCTGCCCCTCCCTCAGAGTGATCCGTAATTATGTCAAGAGGGGAAAATAGTGTCCCTTTGAAAAGTGTTCTTAATCAAACCCAATTAATTCCGCTCTTTTCCCTTATTATTATCACCGTGGACCACGTCCCGCTAGCCAGCCTGTTAACTAGAGCCTGGGCCCAGCAAAGGTCATGCTTGGTCAACCAAGATAACATCATAATGCATGTAATTAATTACTAGCTGCAGTATGTCATGAGCGTATTCTGGGTGCAGTTTGCATGATATTCTCTGGTTTATCATCTCAAATTATTCTACAAAGGCTCTCAAAGCTAAATTTTATGGGTGCATAAGATTATAAAAGTACCTCTGTGGTTGAGAGATGATGTTTGCCAATTAAAACTCTGATGGACTTTCATTTTATTCAAGCAGAAATTAAGATAAGTTAAGAGACAACATCTCCTCTGACATGGAGGTATTGTCAAGGTGAAAACAGAAAAATGAAAGAACTAAATACAAAATTAATCATGAACATGCTACACACTTTAAATTGATTAAATCTAAGTATCTTCTAGGGATCATTCTCACACTTTAAAAAAAATACTTCTACCTAGCTTGCCTATCTCTAGGTAAACTGCAACCCTTCCTAATTTAATTATTCAGGGATAAAAAAGTGTTATTTATTTATTCTTTTTTTGTTGCTTTTTTCAGTTTCAAGTTTGATAGTTTCAGTTGACTTCATTACTGTTTGTTGATATAAAGTATTTCCAGAGCTGCTGTGTTATATAAAAGTGAACCAAGGAGGTGGAAGAAGAGTTGAAACTGAGTTTTGATTTTTGTGAATAATTCATCCTGACTTTAGAAAGTTGGGGGGGAAAAACACACACAAACTCAATAGCAGGAAAGGATAAAAACTTCTATATTTAGGTGAATTATACCGTTTACATGAGTACTAAAATTAATGTCAGTCTCTCTTTGAGCAGGAAAATGTTTTATTATGATGATCAGTGCACATGTTATCTGGTCAAATTGTAAAATAGTCTCTTATTCGTATTTTTTCCAAGTAAACATTTATAACTTTATCTATTTTCTGTCCCCTTTAAGCACCAAATTCCCAAACATATTTCAAAGCTGTGGATTCATTTGAGTATCTTAAACAGTTAAAATGTGGGATAAAGGAACTGAGTATGAACAAATCTCTACAAAGTTTAAAGACTTTTCTCCCTCCTAACATAAAGAGGGACATTTGAGCCACACAGGCTACTGGAGGGCAATTAGGGCTTAGCCCTTGTGGCCTCTGCAGCCTGGCTGACTGGGCCCCTTGACACCCCCGGTTGGGCCTGATGGAGTGGAGCTTCATCTGCCTAACGGGCTGGCAAGGCTCCACAGGTCTGAACGGACACAACAGGCCCCCATCAGGCCGGCTCGCCCTGTCATAGCTTACATTGGCCTATTGTCAACCCGTGCTTCAAGTCATTTTAGAGCCTCACTAATGGACGTGTGGAGAGAAGACAAAGTGCTTCACATACGCTCTCTAAATAGATTAATCGCCGTGCAAGTAGAAAGGGAAAGCCGCTCTAAGCCCTGGAAGATACTGAGCAATTGTGCATAATTAAAAAACTGATAATATGTGTGATGTTTATATATTTTATGTGGAAGTCAGTCTTAACTCATTGGCTTTTAATTCATCTATATTCAGGATTAGTTGTGTTGATTCTATATTTTTACTTAAACTTATAATTAAACAAAATCTTACCAAGTACTTTTGGTCTGGTTTCTACTGAAAATATCTTATTGCACTTTAAATAAGTCAAAGTACTTTACAAGTAACTTTTCAGCAATATTTAGGGGAAAAAAAGTTCTAGATTTAAGTATAACAAGACGTTTTAACTTCTAATATAGGAAAAATGTCTTGTACTGGCAGGTTATTTCACCTGTAACTAATAATTTTTCATGAATATTAAGGAAATATTGACTTAAAACAAGCTCCTATTTCTTGCTGAAAAGTAACTTGTAAGTTAGTTTTGTCTTATTTCCAGTGTACTAAGAAATTTGCATGAAATAGTAGGCAAAATACTTGGTAAGATTTTATGTTGCTGCAGCGTTTATAGTTGGGAATATCATAGTATAGGCTACTTAGTTGCATCCTAGGCTTATTTAAATGTTTAAATAAGCATTCCTAAAATTAAAGAGGTGAGTTTGAGTGAATCCATTTTACTTTGTTAGACTCCTCTTTGAGTGTTAGAGAATGAAAATCCCATTGACATAACAGTTTAGATTCATTTAAACCCATCATTCTGCTTTTTCATCTATTATAAAGTCTCTTGTTAAAGAGACATGAAAAATTATTATTATCTATTGGATCAGACTTACAAAATTAGTCATTCCTCTGAAATATTTAGATTTAAAGTTATCTTTGTTCAACCAAGACGTTTGGAAACAACAAAGACATCTCAAAAGATTTATGTAAAAAGGCTGAAATGTTTTTATTTACATGTTGAAATCTATTTATAATCTTTACAATAATTATTATAATTGCTAACTAAAGTTTTACTTGTTTCCACATTTTATTTTTTACAGATGAGCTCACTCTAATCTTTTGTTTCTTCCACAAAACAACAGATTTAAGTTGGGACTCTGATTGAGACACTAAAAATATTAATCCTACTACTAGTAAAAATAAACAATTACTTTAAATATAAATCTACCACTGGTATGAATATTGGTCTTACTTGTTTGTTGATTATATTTTGTGGTTGATGTGAAAAATTTCTTTCATAAAGATATTCAGAAAAGCAAGCAAAAGAGTTTCTGTAATCATCTGATTCACCTTCACTTATAAGAAATGGCTCCAAAGTTCTGCTTCATGCTTTAACGTGTGGGTTTGCACCATTAATTATACACAGCAGTATATCCTTACAATGTCACCTCACTGTTTTTAAACATAGCAGGACTTCCAGGAAGGATTTATTACCAATGTGAGTAGTATATTTTACCATCAATAACCGTAATCATCATAACAGTAAAACAATTTGTCAAGTTTGTTAGAGACAGACGATTTAATTTTGTTTTAAACAGGGTTTTTCAAGGGTAACTTAGGCCATTCTGTCTGTGGCTGAGAATCCAGGGTTAATCGCTTTAAAAGCAGTAATTAGGTGTTAAGAGGTATGCTTGTCTGTTTAAATTAGCCTCCAACTCAGATTACGCTCTGTGACTTCCGTTAACTTCGCTCATCAGAACTCGGTGCTCTTCACAGGCCGTTTTAATTATTTAAATATGCCAGGATTCCCTTTAAACCCATTCCTAAGTTAAAACTGAGCAAACGTTTCTACTTTTTACAGCCAGATGTACAACTTTGTGTAAAAGTATTTGCCCCCTCGCTGATTTCTTAAGTTTTGTTTCAGATCATCAAGCAAACATGAACACTGGACAGAGATGACCGTAATGAGTCATTTATTAAGGGAGAAACTGTCCAAAGCTACCAGCAGAACCACGTGTTTCCATCCACACATCAGCAAATATACTCTTTTTTTTTTTTTGAAAGGATAAAAGGATAAAATCCTTTTTTTTTTGAAAGGATAAAAACTACCTGAAAAGAGCACAAAACCAAAGTAAAATTGAGGAAATTATGTCGGATTTTGTCGTTTCCATTAAGCAACTTTTTTTTAAAATGGCTGTGATACTTATCAGCCTAGAAACATTTACAAAGTCAGACTTTAGGACTCTGAGATCTATTATCCACAAATGGAGAAAACATTAAACAGGGATGAATGGCCCACAAAAAACAACCCAGAAAACATCCAAAGCACTGCTGGCTTCATTTCCATCAGTTAAGGTCAGAGTTCAGGACTTAACAATATAAAAAAATGACTATCTTTAGCTTTCAAGGCACTAACCAAAGAGCCATGAAACATCTAGATCATTTTCTTGTTGGTCCATATCAAAATCGTAATGTTCTTAAAGGGCCGGTTGTGCCAGAATGTATTAATAAAACCTAACTGTTAAAATATCAATAAATAGCTTTTGTTTCAGCATTCAGTGCTTTGTAAAATTAAATAATATTTTATCTGACCATCCTTTCACACTGATCCGTCCATCAAGTATTTCTTCATTGTTTTTGTGGTTTTTTGCAATCAAAATCATAGATTTTGTGGTGCTAATTTACAAATATTTTTTAAGGAAGCTTTACAATATTTGCGCTGCTATAAGATGTTAAATGTGACTTTTTATCAATCGCCATATCAAACACGGACTACAACTTGGCATCAAGTAAGGCTGAGGCAGCAGTCACTTAAACCAAACGCTTTTGGCTAATTTTGAGAAAATTGCAGTAAAAGAAATTTGAAAAAAATGTGGGGATCTGTTGACTGTGTGAATTTTACAGATTTGTTGAAAAACTGGGAGGTTTTCAACAAAAAGCTGTTGTAATTTGGATTCTAGAGGGCCATATAAAAACCTACGGTGGGCCAGATTTGGCCCCAGGGCCTCGAGTTTGACATATGTGATCTAGATGATCCACAAAATATGTGGGAAAATGTTCTGCAGAGTGAAACTTTTTAAATCTGGTTGCATTCGCTCTTCTGGCTCCTCAACACTGCAAGAACTGAATACAAGAACTAATTTACCCACAACATGTTCCCTGCATTCAACACTCAAACTGACTCCATCTGTGCTGATGATAGCAATAAATAAATCACTTATTATTGTCAAGATGAAGCTTGATGACCCAAAGCAGATCAGCAAGTTGACATCAGAACGGCAAAAAAAAACTAGATGGAGGTTTTGGAGCGGCATTTAGAAAATCCAGACTTGAATCTAATTGAGATGTTGTGGCATGGCACTCATACTCGAAAATGACAAGGGTGGCACAAAAAGTGATTTGTCCATGAAGGAAACAAATCGTCTATTTACTCTGGTTGTCTTTGGTATTAAAATATGTTTGATGATCTGAAACATGCAAATAAGCGCCAAAATAAAAGAAACCTGCAAGCTACAAACATTTCTATGCAACATAATTTGTAAAAAAAAAAAAAAAAAAAACAAGATGTTTTTAATCCCGTAAAGCCTAGAGAAAAAAAAATATTACATCATTCAAAAACAGTGAGAACTTTACAGCTGTACAAAACCTTCAAAGCAGAATTTATTGGCCTCTAGTCCTCAAGAAGACATTTTCATATCAGGGTTTCTTACAAAATCTTCACAGGCAGCTGTAGAAAGACCTATAAATGTTTGTTTTGAACAAACACCAAAACAAAATCAGTACACCACGTAGTTAAGACATCAAACATATATAAATTTGTTCACATCTGTCAATAAAATCCATTAAAAAAACTTAGCTACCTCTGACAAAATGGCTTTAACCAGCCTTTCTGTTCATATATCTGGATGCAAATACAGTCTAAAATAAAGACATGCACGTTTATACCAGGACAACAAGTGTCTAATTTGGGAATCTATGCCTAAACATTGGGCGGAGCAAAACCAAAGTTTTACCAATCTCCTAAGAATTGGTCATATTTGAAGAAGACATTGAGAAGTTCGTTTTTAAAGAGTTAGTTCTTTACATCTTTGGTTCCACACATCACCGTCCATGGTTTATGAATCAAAAAGCAGTCTGTAAACATTCACAAGAGAGAGATCCATTCACATTAGGCAGCAAAATCACATGTGCTGCCAAGTTTTATCCATTGACTGAATGTGCTCTTTAGCCTTCATCCTGAGCGCGGCGATGCTGGAGCTCCTGTCATCCTCCATCGGGTACTTATCGTTGAAGCTTGGTGGACACTGATACGGAGGTGGGCCCATGGGCTGCATGCCTTGGACCATGCCAGGCGGGCTGTTGAGGAAGCTGTGGCTGGAATAGGTGGGCTGCAGGGCCTGAGGCGACCCCATGAACCCTGGGATGGTGTGCATGGGCGTGGCACTGGAAATAGGCGAGCTCAGCCAGGGGTCGAGCGGCATCGGGTTGGCCACCGGGCCGACGTTGGGAGGCATGGGGGGCCGATTGAAGGATAACATTGGGGAGTCGTGGAGCTTCATGGTGCTGGTGTCCATCTTTTCTTGCCGTCTCCACTTTGCTCTTCGGTTCTGGAACCACACCTGGACAGAGAGTCAGAGAGACTGAACATTGAGTTTTTCATTGCACTTGCTGACATAAGGATGCATTCACACCAGCCTGCTTAATTTGCTTTAGCTGAACTTGAGTTTATATGTCTGGAAAGTCTGGTTTTGTTTGGAGAGGTGTGAACGCGCAACCGAACTCTGATGCAGACCAGAAAAGCCAACTCTGGTCTGCCTGCCTAGGGTTCATTTTAGTTGAAGTGAACTCTGGTGTGGTTCGAATGCAATGTGAATGCCAAGCGGACCAGAGATCCCCCCCAAAAGCGGAAAGTGGACTAAAGCGCAGGGCATTCTGGGTAAATACAACCAAATCAAATGCATGTATCTAGTGCTAGCAGGAGAAATGGCTTGTGGTTTTACACCAAAGACGCAAAAGAAATCCTACAATCAGTAAAATTTGATACCACTCCATTTTTGTTTACATTTCGTGAAAAAGGAAGTTGCGCTGAATGTCTTCTTCAGACGTTTGTGTTGTTTTTCTCAGTGGTTCTTGGTTGAACTGGATTTTTAATTAGATTGGTTCATTTTGACTCAGTGCAGTGTGAAAGCGAACCACATCAGCTGAAAATGTAACAAATGTTGCAATTTTGGTTCCCAGTGAAACCGAGTAAACCAGACTATTGGAAGTGAAAACACCTTTATAGACTGTGATTCTAAAGACACAACTTAACAACAGTGAGTAAAACAAAACAAAAGATAAAATTGAGCTCTTTAGTAGCTGAATTCAATGGTCTTGATAGATCTCTGAGAAACAAAGTGGTGGTTTGGTCACAGTCACAGGAGATATTAGCAAAGATTACCATCAACTCTCAGCAAATGAGCATCAAACCAATCTTGTTCATGGTTCCTTCAACGTATAAAGAATTATTCAGCTTCCTAGCATCATCTAGACTCTAACTAGGCATCCATTCAGTGATTTACTTCAGTCTTTACCTGAACGCGAACCTCAGGCAGGTTGACTTTCATTGCCAGTTCCTCCCGACTGTAGACGTCCGGGTAGTGGGACTTTTCGAAGGCTCGCTCCAGCTCATGAAGCTGGTAAGTAGTGAAGGTGGTTCGATTTCTTCTGTGCTTCTTTTTAGCATGCTCTTCCTCTTTAGTTCCATCTGGAGAGTCTTCAGCAACGTCCACCTCCTTGTGCAGGTTGCCTATTTCTTCGTCACACTTATCGCTGGAGAAAAGGTCAGACTCTAACATGAAAAAGGGTTTAATAATTAATATTTAGTGTTTGAGAAAGACTCAGTACATCCAATTTGATCATCCATTTTTAATTTTCCTGAAATCCATTATCACCATGTGGGCCTGGACCCAATTTGGTTTACCATAAATAAGTTCACATAAAACAATTGTACACCACATCTAGGACCAATATGGGTTGAGCTATTGTATTATAAAGTGTACAACTCTGTGAAAATCCCATCTGGGGCCCATTTTCATCCCTCTTTGAACGTTTTTGAGTCCCATATGTAAATAAGAGCCAGAGGTGTGACATTTTTTAAGTGTAGAAAATACACTTAAAAATAAATTAAATTGGACACTTTAGGAGGTCTATGGATGATCAGTATCATCTTGACAAATCCTGTTTGACTGAGTAAAGTGTTTAAAATGATTAAATTACTCATTTTTACCCAGAAATGCAAAATTCTCTTCCTAATATTAGATTTATCTTCTTGCAGATATTCAAGCAAACATGAGTTTGATTGAACTGGAGTCAAAGTTATCAATTTGTATCATTCTGTGCTTCAATCTTCTGTATTTAACATTTATTTAAATTGGGCTTGATATGAATTAAACTAATTTGTGTTTAATTGGATTTCAATTAAACCTGTACATTGGTAGTGGCAACTAACAAGTTAATAAACACGAATACACCTAGAAAACCTTGAAAAATAAAGTTTTGATTTTGTTCCTGGTTGCCACATAAGTTTTTCGATGAGTCAGCATACCGACAGACGAGTCCCTTCAAGGGTTTTTGAGCTCGAGGTATTTGGTGAGTCCAGCTGACATCAAGTCTTTCACTTAATTCAGTAATCCCATAGTAACAGATGCTGCCTGTCAAACCTGCGAGCTTCTGATCTAACCAGGGAGCCTTCAGTTCACTTCTGCACAAGCAACAAGGCAAACAGTCAGATTCAGGTGTTCAAATTCAATTTCATGGACATATTTCTGTATATTAAACAAGCCTTTTTTGTTTAAAATATGGATTCAGAGCACAAAACCAAAACCTACAAGCCAGAAGTGACCTCTTAGATTGCATAAAAAAGGGTTAAACACAAACAATACAATTCTAACTAAATAAAACTATACAATTTACTCAATTAAGGCAAATTGACAAATTAAAACATTAGGATCTATGTAACACTAAAGTGAAGCTGATTATTAAACCTAAGCAACGGTTCTGCTAATTTATATGGATAAGCATGGCTTTTAAACTTGCTGACATTATTATTAATATTATATTTATTCTATTTTCTCTACAACGTCTTATATGTGTTTCATTAATTTTAAATGCTTCCTGTCCCAACAGTTTTGTGAGTCTGGTTGCTGTGCAGTGTCAGCACACATTTTCTCAAGGAAGATAATAGAAAATTTGCCTGCTGCTTTACACATAAATAGATACAGAAAGAAATAAACACAAAGTAACGGTTAAAATCTAAATGGATTTTGTTTTTGCACATTTCCAATAATCTACATGTCAAGATGAGTGAAACAAAAACATGTTTAAGCATTTCTAACTATTATTCAATATGGTTCCTACATCCACTTATGTTCATTGAGTTAAAATGTATAATGGGAAACTTACAAACTATTTCTGAGATCTCTTCCTCTTCGACAAAGTTGGTGTTTTTCTCAAAAACCGGCAACATCGAATCTTATTTCTGTCTTGTGCCCTCTAGTGGAGGACCAAAGTAATACAGGTGACCTGTGTCCGTTTTAAATAAATCTTTGGCTCTTTTAATATAGAGTTTTTATGCATTTAAATAAATTTTTTAGTGCTGGTTGCAAAAGATTAAATGTAAAAAGTGATTGTTGTTTTGAAAACTTGATCTTTAATCGAGTCATTTATCATATAATAACTTATAGAGCACTGAATGGTTTTACAGAAAAAGAGGAATGGGCATCATGTTTATGTTTTGATACTTCAGTCATGAACGTCTCTTATAAATTCTTAATATTTAATTTCTAAATGCAATACTGTAACAATTAGAATATTTACACATTTTGTAAAAATAAACATGTATGTCTTTAAAGTAAATATTTTTTACTGTTACTTCTCATATCAGGCTTAAAGAGTTAAAGATATGCAACATTTACGACTAAACAATAAGATTAGATTGGTTTAAATTTGAGTTGTTTTGTTTTTCTGTAGACCTGGAAATGATTTGGACCTTAAGAAATTAATTTGTGCATTTGTGTAATTATAAAGAAATGTAAGGAGATATTTAAACTTAATGCAATTCAGCAGTTTGAATTAAATTGTTATGATCTATGCTTCTTTTAATTGGCTGTAACTTTTTGGGTTGTTTGACATATAAATATGAGAGTTTATGTTAGGAAGAGATGTACAAACATTTAAATAAACATCTATAATTTCCATTTCTATACAGTTATATAAGTTCTTTTGGAAGTAGGGAGAGTAAAGTTGGTATTTACTGTTTCAGAGGAAAGGGATCAGACATTTTCGGGTCAGCAGCAGCGTCTTTCTGGACAGACTCACCATGGTAGGCAGAATGCTGGGAGCCGTCACCCAGTTCTGCGAGATGCCCGTATGGGTCCGACTTTTCAGGATCCTGTGCGTTTGCTCTCGAGTCTTTTGGACTGTCCCCGCCTCCCACCGAATGGAGCAAAGTCTCCTGGTCTTTAGTGAATCCCAGAATGACATCGATGCTGTGGACCCGACCTCCAGCGCTCGACCCGGCGCCTTTCCCCATGTCCACTATTCCGTGTCCGCTATCGTCCACTATCCCAAGGGTATCCATTGACAAATGCATCCGAGCCTTTCGGATCTCCTTCAGTATTCTTGGTCGCAAACAGCAAACGGCTTCCGGCTGTTGTTGAACGCTCTTGTTCTAGTTCATGTGCAGGAAAGCAGACGACGCCAAGAGTAAGGTGCTCCAAAGATCACTTCAACGACGAAAGCAGCAGAAGTAACTTTCATCTTGGTCTGCAAAAGGGAAAAGACTATTTTCAATGCTTCTTATAAACATTTACATATACGATTTTTAGAAGAAGTTTAACAGTCACAGTTTATTTATGTGGTGACAAGTCATAACACTTGTAATCAGCAAATATTGGGTTGGCAACAAACTGTTGAATCGTTCTTAAATTTAAAGTCGGCGTCCATATTTTAATGTCCTTTCCAGTTTATTCCATACAGATCAATAAATAATACAAATTAGCATGATTCTTTTGATTACTTCCATCGTTTTAGACATAAAGCAAACCATCTACATAGTGAAGAAGTTGTCAAAAAGCTGAAAGGAAGTATTAGATAATCTTACCTTTAGGTTTCACTTTACCTCCCACATAGTGTCCATGTTGTAGGCCATAAGTACACCAACAATATCTTCTGTATGCACTTGTTACTCCCAGTTAAGTCCTTCAAATCCCCTGCAAACAATTGCACGAAGGACCTAATGCTTGTGATCCATGCAGCAGCAGCAACATGTAATGTCTTTCTCTCCTGACAAAACTCTCCTTAACCACACGAAACACCAAAAAGCTGTCGGGCGGGGAATGGTAGTAAAACCAGAGGCTTTAAGAGGTTTATTAATTGGAATCCTTCCCCTTTAAGAATGACTGACAGTTGTTTTCTGGTCAAGTAATTGCTCCAAATGTGTCCTGCTTTCAGCCCTCAGAGGGAGGCCATTGCTAATGAAGCCGCAACAAAACTTTCTTTCAAAAACTCTATTGTTCGGAAGATAATGGCTTGTGTTCGGTGGTTTTTTTTTTTTTTTTTGATAATCCCTTCATTCTCAATGTTAGAGGGAAACAGACCCAATCTCATGCTGTTTCATGTTAGGGGCGTCTTCATTTTTAACCTCAAAATGGATGATATACAGCAAGTTGTTATTCTAAATCTCTACTTGACTTGTCATAGCTTCTGAAATTACATGCTAGCAACAAGTTGTGTGCTTAATTTGTTTTGCATCATATTTTTTGCATGTTCTTCTTCTCAAACTTAAAAAAAAAGTATATATTTCAATCATTTATGTTTGTCAGTATTATGTAAAACGTCCGTGTAGAGTTTAAAAGCCAGACTGTAGTTGTTCTTCTTTAATTGTACAGCCTGTAAGTTTCTCCTTTGCCAGCTGGCAGAACCAAAGCTGCCGCTACAGTAGGTGTTGCAGAGATCAAGCCCATCCTTAATGAGCCTAAAGACTTCACTAGGAGATTTCCTCTGACCTCACTCCCCCTACATGTAGATATATTTAGGAGCTCTTTGCACGTCATAAACAAAACCCCGGCATGGAAAAGTGGCACAGAAAGGCATTTTTTTCCAAACTGCATCCCTTTTCCTTTCAAAAACGTTGTAACAATCATTTTTATGACTTTCTTTATGTACCTCTTTCTTATTCTAGACAAAACTTTTGATTAGCAAATATTTTTTAAACCATTTTTTTTCCTTTGCGCCTGCTTACCTTGCAGGTAGGTGTCTGTGTCCAACAGTGAATGGGTGAAGTCTGGACATGTGGCCAGTCAGGGCAGCACAGAGACAACCAGTGGATGTATGCATGTCTGCAGACACTCCACAGGTTAATCAACCAATTAAACTAACCAATTAGCTTATTATGCATATTTCTGTGCTGTGAAAGAATGATGAAAATTTACATCATCTAAGAAAAATTAAACGACCAATATTTTTTTAGTTTGTTTGTGTTTTGCTACAACCAAAAAAATAAAATAAGATTCTCCTCTCGTACTTCAAAAACATTGAGTACAACAAGCAACTATTGCTTCTACATTTTGTGACAGGAGCTCCCTAGGAAATGCATTAACATCTCAGCATCAGTGACATGTTTAAGCAGCTGAGCTGAGCTGAAATTTAAAAGCTAACAACTACTTAAAGGCCTGCCTCTGCTCTGCTGCAGCAGACTGGATGCAGGTTAAGTGGCTTTGCTCTGGCCACGTTTTCTGGGTTGTTGGTGTTGCTTTCCAAGAACGTAGAGGTTGAGAAGCCGGTTACTTTTGCCTTTGAGCAAAAAGAAAGAACTTCGAGATGCGATCACAGCAGGGGATTTGAAACCAAACACGTTTAAACCACACGGCAAAGAAAGTCAGCTATTTTTGAGTGTCTCTAAATGTGTCTTGTGGCAAAAAAACAAACAAAAAAAAATGCATAAATTTAGCTTTTAAATAATTGTTTAATTAAATGGGTGTTTTTCTGAAAGAAGAACAAACTTAATAAAATAAATCTCTTCATAATTTCAGCACCAGAAATCTGAGATAATTGTGCCGTGAATGCATTTTTATAAAACACCAGTTTTGATTTCCTAGACAAAGTCGTTCAGTTGGTTTTTAGTTGCTACAGAACCAGCAGGACCGAACCAACTTTGGGCCCTGAGGTTCTGACAAAATATTTGTTTTTCATCTGTCAGTTTAAATCAAAACTTTCTGTGATATTTGAGTGGCACTTTGAGCTCCCATTCTTACCTTTAAAACTATAATCCAATCTTAAATCAAATCAAATAAATGTTCTTATCATGCGTTACTCTTTAGCTTATTCCATCAACGACTAATATTTCCAATTAGCCCTGCGAGATGCTTCTAATAGCACTCAAGTCATAGACAAGAGAAACTGATAATCATTTTATCACATTAATATATTAAAGCTGTCCCTCTTTGCTTGTTTCCCCATTATCCTAATTGAGTACAAATTGGTTAAGAGGGTGCAGCACAGCTATCAAGCGCCTTAGTTTTATCAGATGACAATGTAAGTCCCTCAGATCCTATTAGGAAGAAAGCAGCTAATGTTTAAAGGCGCTGTGTCAGCTTACCGGGGGAAAGGGGGATGGTGAGCTGCAGAGGGAGGACAGGACACGACAGAAAGGGAGGGTTTGATCAGGTGGCGGTCCAGGAAAAACCCAAAGACGGTCTGCCACCAGCGGGACGGGTAATAATGACGGCTCGACTTCATTCTTTACAAAACAGAATTTAAAACTAAGAATCCAGCAGTAAGATATAACAACTCCTGTAATCCTTTCATAATCTGCATTTTCCGGTTGCTGCATCTACATTTTTCTGGTTTCTAACACAAACTGGTGTTTTATATTCTGATTTAATGAGACGTTTCAAAATAAAATACAGCTTAACTGTGATGTGTGAGGAAAAGGAATGAATATTCCTCAGCTTGTGAAGCAACTTAAACTCGATCAGACTGGATGTAGAACCATACATTTTTCAGTATCGCCACAGATTCTCAGTTGGGACTTTGACTGGGCCGTTCTAATACATGAATATTGCTTGAACCAATCATGGAGAAGCAGTATTCAGCATTCAACTTCTATGCACCACAAATCTGGAACAAACTTCCTGAAAACGACAAAACAGCTGAAACAGAGTTCCTTTAAATCCAGACTTAAAACACACCTTTTCTTTGAAACATTACAAATGAAACGTTGATAAATATTCTGATGTTACGTTCCAGTTGTTGACTGTGTTTCCTATGACTGTATTTTTGCATTTTTATGATGTAAGGCACTTCATGATTGACTGATCTGAGCCATTCTTCTTCAGCCACTAACAGGTTTTCTTGGAGTTTTCTCCTGTTTTGGCTCTTCCCGTCGTTCCATGGACTCTTCCAGCTTTCCTGTTGTGCTGAGAGCAGATGCAAAGTGTGTGTGACTCTTTCTGTTGCTGCAGGGCAGGACTGATTGGCACTGCTTCACCTGCTGCAGCTCATCTCCTCTCATCATGAGGCTATATTTAGGGAAAGGCAGGACTCATTCTCATTTGTCTCCTTTTGCTCCTTGTTCTGTAAATTGCTACTTACCTCTTTGTTCAAATCTGAACATCTGCTTTCAGAAACAACTCAATAACTCGCCTTGTGGATGTCAAAAGATAAAATATAAGAAGCAGGAGGCTGAACTGAGAGGACACATTTAAAACATATGAAAAATAACATTGTAAAGGTACAAAAAATGGCATACTGAGATTAAAAGAACGATTTAAGTAAATAAAAAAAGAATACCTGCGTAGATTTAAAAGTTTATTGAGTTTGTTGTTTATTGAGCAGTGTTGGTTAGCTGCAGCTGAGATAGCATATCAGTGTAGAAAGTTAACTGAAATTATGACATCTTATCTGACCTTCTGCAAGTCCGCTAAAGGGCTCGTTGCCAAACTTTAAACTCGACTTTTCCCAGCAATGTGAAGCCTGGAGGCAAACAGCTTGACTTTATTTTGGGCTGTCAGATTACAAACGTACAGCCAGTATATTCAGACTTTTTAAAATAAATTGAAAACTAACATGTCTTGGTAAATTTCTGCCTCACTTTCTGTTGTTGAGTCATAAAGAATCAGAATAATATAGATTGACGTTTGTGGGAATGTTCAAAGATTGTGAATATAAAAACAAACAGGAGGACCAGAGTGGATATAAAACATCCAGGATTCATTTGAAAACGAGGCATCCACAATAAGAAAAGTATTAACTCCAACATTCAGAGCTTTATTACCATTTTAAAACAGTATAAGGATGATTTTTCTACATGATATACAGCTCTGGAAAAAACTAAGAGCCCACTGCACTGAATCCCATTGAAAACCTCCTGGTTGTTCCAACAAATATTGATTCCTGAGTTAAAACATTAGTATAGTTGTTTCTAATTCAATATAAACTTCTCTTTTTTTGCATTATTTGAGGTGTGAAAGCACTGCAACTTTTTTGTTATTTTGACCATTTCTCATTTTCTGCTAATAAATACTACATTTTTACTTGGAATGTCATGGACATGTCAGTAGTTCATAGAATAAAAAAACAATGTTCATTTTACTCAAACATAAGCCTATAAAGAGTCAAATCAGAGAAACTGATCATTTTAAGTGGTGTCTTAATTATTTCCAGAGCTGTCTATGCATAACATTTGTAATTTTGAGTAGAGGATATAAATATTTCATTCTTTACACACCTTCCAGAAAAGCAGACAGTTTTGTATTTTACATGTTTATTTACACAAACTTTGCGAGCATAAAACTTCTCTAAATCTGTACAAGAAGCATTTACCGGTAAATGTTTCCCAGTGAAAGACATGCAGACATAAAGCCTCACATCTAAAAGAAGAAACTTTTCTGTGAGGAAACTGTCCAGACCTGTAAAACAAGTAAATAAAAAAAAGGATAGTGACGCCGGAGCTAAATTTAAATACTAAAGCTCGTCTGGGCCGTACTGCAGGGGTTCACATGAGGACGCATTTCTCCTCCGCAGTCTGCCGGAGCTCGCTCACTCTGCTCTGGGCCTTGGTTTTCAGTTCGTCCAGGTCCATGTTTTGCAGCTTGTGGAGGAATGAATCGTTGGTCTCCTCCTCCTCCTCATCTTCATCCACCATTTTGGCCAGTTCCTCCGGCAGGTCAACGTCGTCTCCGGCCATCTGAATCATGGCGCCGTCGAGAGCGCTCTGATCAAAAAGGCAGCAAAAAATGGCAGCTGAATGATTGAGTTGTAATTTAAAATGTTTTGCACATCAAAGCACATTTTACATACACTTATAAATACAGTTTAATCTGAAGGTGACATATTTTCCATAAAAAAAACAAGATATTTTCTTCACACACTAACATTAAGTTCACTTAAACGTACTAAAACTATTTCTATTAGCTTAATGATGAGAATCAATTGTTTTGAAAACTGCTTTTTACTTTCTTTAAGTTTAAAGTTTACATAACCCCCTCAGTGTTTAGTAGTTTTACCCATTTAAACTTTGTATCAAATATTTGCTGTGATTTTTACTTCTCTCTCGTTGTGACATGCAACCTCAGCTTGAGGGATTCCTGCATATTGATGTAGTTGGCTGGGTTTGCTCAGATAGAAAACATTTTTCTCTTCTTTTTACCGATTTGAATAATAAAATGAACTTGACTTCGCTTGACATGCAAAAAGTTTCAAATCTGTAACGTTTTGCTACAAGGCAACATTGCTAACAAATGCACTGCCCTGCAACGTGCAATAAATGCTAGACTTCATGAAAATGAAGGAAACATTTACAGAATTAAATTGGAAATGCAAAAACCTTCAACATCAGAGGATCAACTCACCTCTATGGAGGCTAAATTTATTTTCATAGAGTCCACAATATATTCTGTTTATTTTGTTTATTAGATTTTCCTCCCTTTATCATCTCAAGTTGTGATGTTTGGCTTTGTTTCTTATTCAAGAAATGTTTAATCCAAATGTGTGTATTTTATTTTCTTTAATGGAGGGCAGGTGTGTTTAATTTATTTTTGTAAACTGAATCTGACATTTAAAATGAAAAACTTTTACTTTTATAGCTTTTCCTGCCAATCAGAGTCAGTATGGCCCTCAGACAGCTCCCAAACTTCACAAGATGTCTTAGTTTGGCATAAATAAAGAGAGAGTAAGTCATAATTTTTTTTAGTATTTTTTTATTTGAAACAATGCATTCAGATGTTAATAATCACACAGATAGAGAATGATTAGAGCTCCTTACATCCGGTAGTCGGTATTTATCTCTGAGTGCGACTCTCAGGTTTGCCCTCTCAGCCTTTTTTGTTGCAAAGTCTTGGTCTCGTTGAATCCTGCAGAACAGAAACACGACAGATAAGACAGAAAGCAGCTAAAGAACAAACTGACTCATAAAAATAACATCAACGTACACACTTAAGTCTTTTTATTTGTATTTCTTTACAGTGTTTCCTGTTACACAGCTCATTGTGACTGTTATAAATCCATAGCTGACCTTCTCAGGAGCTGACATCCAAACATAGAAATGTTTTGCAGGTATTGCAGCAGAGGGGCGAATTAAAAGGTTAACGGGTTGACAAAGCAGGTGGCGAGGAGCAAAGCCTTTCTTTGTAAAGCGGTATCTCAGCACCAGCAGCATTATCACATGATAATAATGTTTGTGTTGAGGAAAGAGCAGCCCGCTCACTTCCTATCCGAGTTCATGTTCTGGTTCTGGGTACAAGAGGTTCACGCTCTGTCCTGGATGGCCAACTCTGTCCTGGGACGCCCCCTGGACCCAGAGCAGGAGGTGGGAGGCAGCAGGACTCTGGCTAAAATAGCATCATTGTTGGACAACATCTCCCATCCCATGCATGAAGCTGCTGCAGAACTGGAGAGCTCCTTCACTGACAGACTGCTGCATCCTGAGTGCACAAAGAAGCATCATCACAGATCCTTTCTTCCAGCTGTTTAGACTGCATAACTTTTTAATTGGGTGTTTGCATCACTGCTGGCTTTTGCACAGTTTTTACTTCTCATCTGTTGTAAGTCAGGGGTGTCAAACTCTTTTGTTTTGGACCAAATCAAGATGATAAATGCTTTTAAAGGGCCAGTTGTGCCAGATTGTATTGATAAAACTTGTTCACAAACTGCTAAAATATCAATGAATCCTTAAAATTATATATTATTGAACATCTTTTCAGTTCCTCCAGTATTCATGATTTTTTTTGTGAGCTTTTGCAGTAAAAATCAAAGAGTTTGTGGCACTAATTTGGAAAGATTTGCGCTTATTTATGACTGTAAATGTGACTTTTTCTTACTCGCTGTATAGATCATGGACTATAATCTGACATCAGTTAAGGCTGAGGCAGCTGTTTAGTGCAAGTAAGAAAGTTTTTGACAATTTTTAAGAAAAAATTGCAGTAAATTCCCAATTATGCACATTCCTGATCTTCAAATGACTTTTTCCCCAACAGCAGATATTTCCTCCCACACTTTTAAAAACTCCATATTTGTGGAGTTTTCTGCTAAATGTCTTGAGTTTCCTCAGGTTTCTAAACTGATGTGTGTTTTTGTTACTTGAACTGTCAGTGTAGATGGTCATGTTTTGTAGCCGTGCCAAACTCTATATGTGTTTTGATTAATCCACTGAAAAAAGCTGAATAAGTTCTGGAAATGTTGGGATATTGTTTTAAGTTTCTCCACGACTTTATCCTGAACCTGTCTGTGTTTCTTGATTCTTTTTTTTTTTTTTGTTCTTAGAGAAAAAACTTGTTTGGTTTTGGATTTATTCTATTGTACCACGATACGTGACTGACCAAACAATGATTATAATTCATGTTTCAGTGTAGGTCAGTCTGTTCTGATATCTGTCTGATATATTTTCCTGGCTTTATATGTTGCTTTAAAATGGTAAAAAATTATGAAAGGGGGTTTAATGGTACCATAACAAAAGTGGAAACAAATTTTCCATTTCTCTGTCTAATCCTGGAGGGTCTATTTAAACTTTCATATAAAGTAAATCCTTTTCTCTTTTTCCCCAAAAAAGGAAATCTCAATCAACATTTTACAAAGATCCTCAAAAACAAAATTTCCTCCACAGACAAGAAAAATTGTTTTCCCCTTAAAATAAACTTTAAATAGGATTGTCCCTGAGATTGCCAACAATATTTTGTGACAAAATACAACTTTGGATCTTCAGACAACGTATAGTTTATAGTTCAAGATCGGTTTTATATGCATGTTTACTTTTAAATTTTTGTGGCACTACTGACTTTTATTTAACAGTAGTTACATAAAACTACTGTTACATAAATCTGTAAAGATTACTGTTACAGTATCAAGGACTAATCTTGATACTAATCGCTCTGTAAAATCTTCACTCCACATGGTTGAAACTTTTTAAATTGTTCCTCTGACTGTAGACAAGTTTTAACTACAGACTTATAAAAATAAACACTTGTCTGCCTAACTTGAGGTTCTCATTCTCTGTATTTCATTTTTTGAATAGTGGAAAGTAGAACCGGTCATCTATTCTTAAGAATTAAAGAATTACAAATGTAAATGTTTTCAACTTTAAAAATTCTGCAAATGCAATTCAGGGATTGGCAATGATTGTGGTACTGGGGGGTTTCAATAAGAATAATTTATGTAATGTGGATTTTTTTTTACACCATTAAATAAATAAACTCTAAAGGTTTGATTATGCTGCAATGAAAAATGATCCTCTCTAAAGGATTTTTACACATTTTGTCAATAAACAGCCAGTTTGATGGATTCTGTATCTAATCAGTTTCTTTCTCCAGTTCTTGTGTGATTTTGGGATTTTGACTGCAGCCTTAAAACACCTTAAGTGTTTGTCCTTTTTAAAACCAAGCTGGGGTGCAAAGTGCTTCACAGTGCGACTCGGCTGTTTATAATCCAGGCGGTCATGAACTGACCTCCTGAATCCTGATTTCCGTCTCTGGAGTCTCTGAGCTGACGTCATTTGTGTTATTAGCCCAATTCTGCAATAATGTCATTATCAGTGTTATATGTCAGTTTCCATGTTGCTAGATTTACCCTGTGTCTATTTAAGGGTGGTCCTCTCTAACCCTGCTTTAATAAGATTAGCTTCCACAAGAGCTGTAGCTCGGCATAAATCCTCAGTTGCTTGATGTCTCGGTCAGGATTGTCCTCTCACCTCGCACGTCTCTGCCGCCAGGACAGTGTCCGCTCTTTCTCGGACACAGTTTTGGAGCAGACACTGAAGGTCACAGGAGGTTCAGCAGATAAACTGAAACCAATTTTAAGCCTCCAAAAAGTCTATCTAGTATTAAAACCTGTCAAAGATTTATTAGTAGAACAAAAGATTTGCAATAAATGCAGCTTTCTTTCAAATACTGTTTTGACTGCTGGCTGGTGTTTACAAAGCTGAAATGAGGAAAACTTGATATTTTTCCAGTATGCTGAAACTGTTTCCACTGTGTGTGATATATTTAGGTATATTTGTTGTTTAAACTATAAAACGCAGTTTTAAGTCTTTTTAGAGACCGTTTCATGCATATGTGGATTTTAGCTATTTGTCCCTAAGCGCACGAATATAGGGTTCACTGTAAAAACACTAAATCTTACCAAGTATTTCTGACATAGTTTCTACTGGAAATATCTTTGTACACTTGAAATAAGACAAACTAACTTACAAATAACTTTTTAGCAAGATATAGGAGCTTGTTTTGAGGAAATATTGAGGAAAAAGTGCCAGTTCCATTAGCAGATTATTTGACTTTTAACGAGGCATTTTCCCATGTTACTTATAAGTTAATTATACTGCCAATGAAACTATCACTTTTTCATCAATACTAAGGAATTATTTACTTGAAATAAGCCTCCATTTCTTGCTAAAAAGTTACTTGTAAGTTAGTTTGTCTTATTTCAAGTGCACTAAGATATTTCCACTAGAAACGAGTCTAAAAATACTTGGTAAGATTTTGTTGTTGCAGAGAAACCAATAAAGGTCAGAGATGGTGTAAGATGTCCTGCAGGATAACGCTTTTTTAAATTTGCAGAGAAAGTCAGGTAAGCATAAAAAAACGACTGGAGCACATAAAAAGGAACACAGTGACCAGAAACTCATTTCTTCTGTTGATTAATTAACTATCATCCAGGATGAATACATTTTGTGGATGACGTTTACAATAAAACCCAGGCTAGTGATTAAAAAGCAAAATTAATTAATGCTTTTTTGTGAGGACAAAAGGGTAAATCACTTCTGACTTTCTCATTGGCAACGAGATCTTCACTTCATTACAAGTTGCTTTCACCTAATTGGAGGTAACGAAGAGTTCAGCACCAAATGAGAACGTAAGGTGATTAAATAATTATTGTTTTAAAGCGCCCTGGCTAAGAGATGTGTTTAATGGTGGCTTCTGTCCTGACAGGTTGTTACACACAAGCTTAATCTGCTTCTCTGTCTAATTTGAGCCTCGAGGAAATAAACCCCTACCTAAAGCTACCCGGTAAACCCTGCCCACATCCATTGATGTCATACGTGCATCACAAGTGGCCTGGAGACACAGTTTTAAAAAGAACAGACCTCACCTCCTGAAAGGGCATTTACGTTCAGACGGTCATTGAGAAAAATAAACCTATTCCGTCATTTAAACAGCATAACACAAGGTAGTAAACTTTAGTTAACTAAAACGAGTTGAAAAGTGCTCACTACTCTGACAAGCCCTGAAAGTTTTACTTTTATTAAGCCAGGTTTACCTTTACATGAATAGTTTCATTCGGCATTTTGTAGTAAATTAATGAGATTGTGTTTAATTAATAAGGGTAACGTTGTCCTGGCAACTGGCTTCTCGCTAAGACGAGCTTGAAGAGCCGCAAAACGACCCGTGGAAAAAAATCAATGTTCAGTTGGGTGAAATGATAAAAATGAAATGTTTATGGATAACACTCTAAAACACGTTGAAGCTTCTTCAAATGCAGAAAGAAGATTTCTGAGCAAAATGGAAGCTGGACGTTGTGGAGCGCGTTTTGTTTTTTTTCATTAAAAGCTCTCCAGTCAAAGCCCTCCATTTTTCTGTCGCCGATCTTCCATAGTAAATCTATAATTTTGTGGCTTTAGAATGTTTCGTCTTTTTTATTGCACGTTTTTATAAAGAGGATATACACTCCTAACTATTTACCTTAAGGTAATATAGTAAGGAGGTGCATGCATATAGCATATAAAGGTATGTACTTTTTGTATTCAGATGTGTTCAGTTTCCACAGACAGATGTAAGAACTGAACTAAATCTTTCCCACATGGTAACATCACTCAGCGGAAACTAAATGCTCTGAATCCATGCAGTAAAATTCCTTCGTTGTTATTAGCGATCAGCCTTTCCTCTAATTTTATTTGAGACAAAGAAGAAGCTTCTTTTATGTTGTTTTAAGACAATCTGTTTGAATTTTTCTGACTTGTCAGTCAGCTGAGAAAAGACTCTAATTGTATTTTACATTAAGAATGTTGCTATTTGACATTTTTGTTTAACTAAGTCAAGACAGCATTTCCTCCTGGGGAATCCACTGTTAGTTTTTTGTGTTGTCAAGATTTGTAACATCATATTGGTAATAAAATGTTCTTTTTTTACTCACTTTTCTTCCACCAGCTGCTTCTGGTATTCCTCAAACTCCTCCCTGGACATGCCTTTGGACTCGGCTGTTTCTTTTCCATCTGCTCCAGCTTTGCTGCCACCTTCGCCACCTCCATCAGCAAAACTCTTCAGCTTACTGCCCAGCATTTGATTCATGAGAAATGCCATAGCTTAAAAAAACCCCTAGTCTGACTCGGTATGACTTGTAAAAAATGAAAAAGATTTGACAAATTTATTTAATGTTTTCAAATTTATCTTGTAGAGTTCCTCAGAGTACAAACATCCCAATTTGAAAGCTTGCCTATAGTGTGCCATAATGATTAGAGTGTATCAATAACTTGTGGCTGGAGTAAAACCGCTAAAGAGCTTAGCTCATAATCGACAGGCTTCAGACAATGAAGAGTATTTACCTTGTCAACAAGACGCAGCAGTGCAGGACAGGAGCTCTGCATGTTGTGGTTTTCATGTCTAAACCAGCGCAAATCTTATACATGTTGCAATGCACTAAAGTGATTATTAATCAGTAATTTTGTGATTACATTTCTCTATCACACTGATGTCAAACTCGAGGCCCGGGGGCCAAATCTGGACCACTGTGGCTTTTTATGTGGCCCCTGAGACTCCAAATCACATCAATAAGTCCCTCCAGTTTTTCACAAATCCGCAAAATTCATGCAGAATCCACACAAAGTCAACAGACCCCCACAATTTTTTCTGATTTTCACAGCAAATTTTTTTTCTCAGAAGTCAAAAAGGAAGGGACTGCTGCCTCAGGCTTACTTGATGTCCAGTTATAGTCTGTGACCGATACTGCGATTAATAAAAAGTCACATTTAAAGCCAAACATTAGTGCACATATAGTAAAAATTCCTTACAAATATTTCAAAATTAGCACCACAAAATTTGTAATTTTGATTTAAAATCCTGAATAGACCAGTGTGCAAAGTTGTCCAATATTATTTAATTTAAGAAAAACTGAATCCTGAAACAAACAGCTATTTATTGATATTTTAACAGTTTAACAGGTTTTAGCAATACATTCTGGAACAACCGGCCCTTTAAGTTTTTAAGTAAATGTTAAAATGTCATAATTTGCTAACTGCGGTGGCTAACTCATTTATTTTAAATCCAGATTAGATGGAGCTAAAGCTAACAACTAGTCAGAGGGAGAAAAGCTAACATCTGAAAACAACTCCAGTCTCATAAACATCATCACTGTTTATGAGGCTGGGACATTTTTTAAATTGATCAATAATTAATGACAACGTAAAGGTAAGTAGGAGATGTGCACCATTAATGATCTTCCTGAGTGAAACATCTGCAGAGAATGAAACATGTAAAGCTTTTCTGGTCACTGAAACTGTGAAACAAGAGCAAAATAGTTTGAAAATAGTTCTTAGTATTACAAAAAACTCTACATGTCCTCATCATTTCTCAGAAAGATTGTGAGCAGTTCTCCGTCGGAGTACATTAGGGACTTTAGCTCTGCGCTGACCTGAAACCTCTGTAACTAACACAGAACTAATAAGGCTCAGGATGTTAACCATGTATGACTGAGGATCGCCTGATTACAGAGGATTTGTTGTAGATATTCTGCCCTGTGGAATCAGTCCAAACTGTCAAGACAATTAGCAAATATGACAACACAATTTTTATAGTGTAAAAATCCTATTTTATCATATGGAACCAAGATTTTTTTTTACACAAATCCATTCAAACTGTGTAAAGCTTGATTTAAGCCATTTTCTCATGAGAAAAATGTACTTTTTATTTCTGACATTCCCTTGTTTGCATGTCTAAATAAGCTCTTAAAAACTGGTTTTACAGTCAGGAACTTCACCCACATGTAGCGCCAGCTTTTAGTTTTACGTACTTGCACTAACGTACCTCTTTTCTGTGAACTCTGACCTGTGTTTGTTCTGTGATTTAACTCATGTGGGTGGTAACCAGAGCAAACATGACACACAACAGCATTTAAGTGGCTGGAAAACTTACACAGTTTGCTTGTTTACCTTGGTCCCAGCAAATCTGATTAAATGTGTTTTTATTTGTACAAATGAAATAAGTATAACTTCTTTGATTAAGTGACCCATAAAAGCATTTGTTTTATTTAGAGGTATCAGCATAAATTATTTGAGAAACAAATAACTTACAGATTATTGTCCTCAGGTACCTTGTTTTGCTTACTTTCAGCCCCTTGCACAACTATTCATACCCCTTACACGTTTTCCACATTTCAACCAAAAACTTCAATGTGTTTTATTGGAACTTTAAAGGGGACCTATTTTGTAAAACTCACATCTTGTATGTTTTTATACTTCCACTAGGCAATAAGTTCATGTTTGTTGGTATATGGAAAATGAGCTGTAATGTCACAAATCAACAGGCACTGCCCGTTTCCTAGCAACCCCAATGAAGCCCATCCTGTCACCTAGTAACACAAGCAAAGCTCCTGTACAATTGGTCAGTTGGTTTTAGCGTTGTATGCTCTGTATAATGGCTGCTGGAAAACACAAGTGTGTTGTTGATTTCCATCCAGAAACCATTTTCTTCTTTTTGATTGTGCAGGAGGCTCTAGTTTTGCTTTTCAAACATGTACAGTTGCATAACTGCTTTTCTGTTTGTAGCCATTTTCACATGTGAGTGTAAACGCTGAGTCTGGGGGCGTGGCCAGCAGCAGCTTATTTGGATTTAAAGTGACAAGAGGTCCTAAAACATCTGAAAGGAGCTCAAAATAGGCAGAACTGAGCAGACTACAACCTCATTATTTAAGAATGATTTTGTGCAAAAAAAATGTAAAGAACAAGTTTTGCATAAACTACAGACCTGTCCTAACCTGTTGAAGGAAGCATATTAGATCATCTTTAAGTCAGAAGAAACATTTTAAAATTAATCCTGCAGAAAGGTTTCCCTGAGTCATTTTTTTAATCAAAGCACTTTTCATTGTATTAGTTTGGACTTAAACTCTATAACTTCTTCTACAGTGGTTAGAGACGAAAGATTACCAATCAAATTAAAGGCTTTCATCAACATGCTTAAAATTCACGAGTTAGCTTTAGCTGTGATCAAAAATGCTAACAAACAAAACTGAGCTGTGTGAATCTGCAAATACTATAAAGAAAATTTCAACAAAAGTTTAAAAATAATCCAAAAACATATCAATTTAACAGCTGCACCACACAATTATCACCTTAACCATAAAAAGATAAGCCTGTTTGTAGAGGAGGATTCAAATACAGAGGAGAAACAGATACAATCATGTTTCATGAAGCAACTTTGCCCAATAAAATGCATTGAGGTTTATAATAAGATGACAATCTGCAACAAAAGTACTTTCACAAAGTACAGAACAAATCAGTTTTACAGTAAAATGTGTTCTGTGTAATATGTCCAAGAAAAAAATAAACTGACTTTGAACCTGTCACTGTTAAAATATAATACTGTACCAAGTCTTTACAGCATAATAAAAATCAAAGAATGCAAGTATTGTTTTTCCTTCTCAGACATTTTTGTGGTTTTTGGTGTTAATTCTGCTGAGAAGAGAGTAAGGCGTTTCTCCTTAAATATAAATCTTTCACTCATTACTTCAGTGGCAGCTAATATTCATTAGACTGTAACAGCAGAGCTGGCCAAGACTGTTTTCTTTGTTTCTCAAAATTAGATGTACAAGTCAAGCTGAATCGCTTCTTCAGTCCGAGAAAGCTTCATTTTATCCAGGATTTCTAAACTCAAGCTGGTAAGACTGTTTAGCCTTTTTAGTGGAAACACTTGAAGGAAAATGTAAATATCTTGTTTTAAACTGCAGCTCATTGTGTTTTAGCTTTTGAACAGTTATTTATTCATTCACGCACCATCATTCATTTTCTCTATGTTTCTGCAATAAAGTAGACATCAATGCTTCCAAACTCTGAGAACATGTCGGAGGTAGAGTTGGTGGAGGTTGCTCAACCCGAAGATAATGAGAAAAACGAAAGATGTTCTCAGACCTTAGATGAAGTAGGATCAACTAGGAATGGATTTAATATTGGGATTTTCCTCAAGAGGAATGCCTTCGTCATTCTCACAATGGCTGCTGTTGCTTTCGGTAAGAAGTCATCAGTTTTATGTTGTATTTTCTCTTAACTTCTTTAAACTTTTTCTTTGACGGAAAACTGTATATATGTCTGTGTCTCTAAGGGATTGGACTGGGCTTTGCTCTGCGACACATTAACATGTCTGAGAGAGAAATAACATATTTAACTTTTCCTGGAGATCTGCTGCTGAGAATGCTGCAGATGATGGTGCTTCCTCTTGTCGTTTTGACTCTGATCGCAGGTAAAGATCTACAGTTCAACTTGAGCGAATTTGAGTGTAGAAGAGGCTTGTTAAAGCTATGAAAAAAAATAAAAACAAACCCATAAGAACGTTGCTAAAGAACATTATCTATCTCACTTGTGCACTTTGTGATGGGATGGGTTCATACAGGTTTCAAAAACCAGTAAAAATCTGTAAATACTAACTGGTTCTTTGTATTTCAGGCATGTCAAATGTAGACAGGAAGGCTTTTGGGAAAGTCGGGCTGCGAACCTTCATCTACTACTTCGTAACCACGGTAACGGCTGTCTTCACTGGCATTTCCCTGGCAGTTCTCATCAAACCGGGGAAATCATCCAGGCGTGCATCAGCGCCCTCTGCTGGCAGAAAAGAGGCTCTGCAGAGTGTGGATGCCTTCCTGGATCTCATCAGGTTTTGTTTTGTTTTGTTTTGTTTTGTTTTGTTTTGTTTTGTTTTGTTTTGTTTTGTTTTGTTTTGTTTTGTTTTTAGCATATTTGAGAAAGAATCACCCTCACATTTATTTATTTCCTGCAGAAACATGATTCCCTCAAATCTGGTGGAAGCCTGTTTCAGAAAAGTAAGACGGTTCTGATGATTTTAAATATGTGATGTCATCAATTACTAATTGGTAAAAATGTTATTCAGTATAGAACAACGTATCACAGCAAGGAATCTGCAATAAATCATCTAGGAATCAGTAATGTGACTACCAAAAGTGAGTATTTTTTCTTCTAAATAATATTATTTAAGCTGAAGAAGCAGTTTACTAAATCATTTTTACTATATAAAACTTATTAATCCAGTAATTACATTAGGGATTGTATATATTTGTTAGAACAGGGTAAAGTACTTCCAGTAACAATTTATATGCATTTTGTCTCCAAATGGCTCAACAGACACATTAGAACAACAAAACATATGTAGAGAGGTCTCACTTCAACATAAGTAAGATAACTATACTACATAATAATATTATTCAAGTGAAAGTACAGTGCAGTAAAAATACTTCTAAAGGTAAATGCTTTCCTATAAAATATAAAATATAAAATATAATAAAGTAGTCCACAGGAAACATCAGAAAGTTGCAATATACAGGTCTGTATCCTCAGCAAATTTATAAAGTAAATGTCATGAATGCAGAAATTAAAAAGTTAGATTCCAGATATTGATTTATGGGGAACTCCAAAGTTTTAATTACAATCATTATGATGCTGTGAATCTTGTTCATTTACAGTACATAAATATTTCAGCAATACTTTTGCTTTGCTGTGTAGCACCAACAGCAGGAACCTCAGACGGCATCAATGTTGTGGGTCTGTTGGTGTTCTCCGTCGCCTTTGGCCTCGTCCTGAGCAGTATGGGGTCAGAGGGGAAACCTCTGAGGGATTTAATCAACTGCATGAATAAAGCCATTATGCGTCTTGTGAGCATAGCTATCTGGTAAGAAGGGAAGACTCATTCAAACCTGCTGACTTATCTGTTTTTGTTTTATATGCTGGAGTTTCTGATATTTCTTTAATGTTGTTTGCTCATTGTTTTCAAT
The DNA here is from genome assembly GCF_051168715.1 of Poecilia mexicana. Taxonomy (NCBI): domain Eukaryota; kingdom Metazoa; phylum Chordata; class Actinopteri; order Cyprinodontiformes; family Poeciliidae; genus Poecilia; species Poecilia mexicana. The sequence continues at coordinate 9,509,522 of NW_028263386.1, read as the reverse complement.
ATATCTTCCTAATGAACTTTACTTTAAGATTGCATGACATAAGGCATTTATCAATAGTGTGACTTACAGGAAAAATGCAAAATACTTATCGTCTCCCATAAGCTTGAATATTTATTTTTGGCTCCATCTGCTGGTAAGTATTTGACATTGCATCTCCATTTTAATTACGCCTCTCTTCATAACAGGTATTCTCCGGTGGGAATCATCTTCCTGCTGGCTGGGCAGGTTGTTAAAATGACAGACGCAGCAGAAATAGGTCGTGATGTTGGCATGTACACTCTCACTGTGGTCACTGGGCTGATCATCCACGGCTGCGTCACGCTGCCGCTCATCTACGTTATCGTCACAAGGAAGAATCCCTTGAGGTTTTATGGAGGAATCCTCCAGGCTCTCAGCACGGCCTTTGGGACTTCATCCAGGTTAAAAATATTTACCGCAAACAATCAAAAATGAATCACTTCAAAGCATAACTTCAAATCTCATTTGCTTTTTAATAGTTCTGCAACCTTGCCTGTTACTCTTCGTTGTATGGAGGAAAATCTGAAGATGGACAAACAGGTGACGCGCTTCATGCTTCCTGTAGGTGCCACTATGAACATGGACGGTGCCGCCCTCTATGAAGCAGTGGCAGCTTTATTCATAGCCCAGGTCAACGACATGGACTTCAATGTTGGACAGATTATCGTTCTCAGGTACCTTCAACCCCTTGCACAAGTATTTATTCCCCTTCCACTTTTTCGACATTTCAACCAAAAACTTCAGTGTGTTTTATTGGAACTTTAAAGGGGACCAATTTTGCAAAACTCACATTTTGAATGTTTTTATACTTTCACTAGGCAATAAGTTCATGTTTGTTGGTATATGGAAAATGAGCTGTCATGTCACAAATCAGCAGGCACTGCCCGTTACCTAGCAACCCCCAGAGAAGCCCATCCTGTCACCTCGCAAAACAAGCAGAGCTCCAGCACATTTGGTCAGTTCGTTTTACCACTGGATGCGCTGTACAATGCCTGCTGGAAAAGACAAGTGTTTTTTTGTTTACCATCCAGAAAACCCCTTGCTTCTTATTGGATGTGCAGGAGGCTCTACTTCTGCTTTTCAAACATGTATGGTTGTATAATTGCACATCTGTTTGCAGTTGTTTTCATGCGTAAATGTTGAATTGGGGAGCGTGGCGAGCAGCAACTTATTGGGATTTAAAAGCCCTAAAACTTCTCATTCTAAAAACACCTCTGAATAGGCAGAACTGAGCAGACTAAAATCTCATTATTTTAGAATGATTTTGTGCAAAAAAAATTAATGAACATGTTTTGTATAGACCATAGAGCTATCCTAACCTGTTCAAGGAAGCATAATATATCACCTTTGAGTGACAAGAAAAACATTAAAATGGATTCTGCATGTAGAAAGAGCTCCCTTTTTACTTTTTACAGTCCTTGCAAAACATCTGTGGCTCAGTCAGATTCCCCTGAATTTTCAAGTTTTGACTGCAATTCTCAGTTTGATGATATCCTGGGCTTTAGATACAGACATTCTAGTTAAGAGTCATACCAGTTTATTCCAGGTGTATGGAGTGTTGAAGGCAAGTTAAATTATCAGAATACATGCAAGCTTTCCAATTAATATTAAGAAACATGAATAACTTTTCTTTCACTTTTATGTTCAATTTTTGGTGTACGGTGATTTTGTCATGTTGGAAGTAGTGACCAAACCATATAAGCAACTTTTACTTATTAATTTTTTCCACTTGATTCAGTTTGATTGTGACAGCAGTAAGCACTGGGTCAGCTGGTATCCCACAGGCTGGGATGGTCTCCATGCTGATTGTACTGAGCTCGACTGGGCTGCCTACTGAAGACGTATCCCTGCTCCTCATGGTCGACTGGATTGTGTAAGTAAACCAGTTCATGCATTTGTTAGCTTGAAAATGTAAATATTAAATAAAATAAATAAATACATACTCCAAAGAAGAAAACATCTCGCAGTTAAAATAACTAAAAATGCTATGAAAAACAACAGCAGAATCATGGCTCTGGGCTGCATTTCTAACTCCAGATTTCATCTTGACAGGGACCGCATACGAACTGCCACCAACGTCCTGGGTGACTGCATCGGTGTCGGTGTAGTGCAGCATCTCTCCAGACACGAACTGCAGAAATCCAGTCCTGCAGCGACAAACCCATCTCCAAGAGCCTAACTATCAAAATGAAAGAAATTCATGTGTTGAGTTTCTGTCGGAATTAAAATCATGAGATTAGAACATTTGAGTGTTAAGAAAATAAAGACAAATCTGTTGGAAAGGAGGCTTTATTTTGTTTGTGATGTTATTGTTTTGCTCATGCTTCTGATGGTTTTATGACAGAAAAATTAAAACCAAAAGTAAAGACCTTCTCTCACAAAACTAATATTTCTAAGTCTTTTCTTTTCTTGTGGAGGAGGAGATGTCCAAATCAGATGTGTGAAAATGAACCGGTTGTTTTTATTTTTATTTTTTCAAAAGAACGGCGTCTCTACTCTAACCTCCTCCTCGCCAGTGTAGAGGGGAAACTGATGTTAATGATCCACTAACTAAATGAGAAACCAATTCTTTGCTGAACCAGAGGAAAAACTTATAGTGGTTAGAAGTGGACGAAAGGTCAACAATCAAATAAAAGGCTTTCATCAACATGTTTAAAATTTATGAGTTAGCTTTAGCTGTGCTCAAAAATGCTAACAAACAAAACTGAACTGAGTGAATCTGCAAATACTATAAAAAAAATTTCGACAAAAGTTTAAAAATAATCCAAAAACATATCAATTTAACAGCTGCACCACACAATTATCACCTTAACCATAAAAAGATAAGCCTGTTTGTAGAGGAGGATTCAAATGCAGAAGAGAAACAGATACAATCATGTTTCATGAAGCAACTTTGCCCAATAAAATGCATTGAGGTTTATAATAAGGTAACAATCTGCAACAAATGTACTTCACAAAGTACAGAACAAATCAGACCTCTGTTAACGTAAAACTTGTTCTGTGTAATATGTCCAAGTACAAAACAAATGGACTTTCAACCTGTCACTGTTAAAATATAATCTTGTACCAAGTCTTTACAGCGTAATAAAATTCAAAGAATGTAAGTTTTTTTTTCTTCTCAGACGTTTTTGTGGTTTTTAGCATTAACTGTGCTGAGAAGGGAGTAAGGCGGTTCTCTTTGAATGTATATCTTTCACTTATTACCTCTGTGGCAGCTAATATTCATTAGACTGTAACAGCAGAGCTGGCCAAGACTGTTTTCTTTGTTTCTCAAAATTAGATGTACAAGTCAAGCTGAATCGCTTCTTCAGTCCGAGAAAGCTTCATTTTATCCAGGATTTCTAAACTCAAGCTGGTAAGACTGTTTAGCCTTTTTAGTGGAAACACTTGGAGGAAAATGTAAATATCTTGTTTTAAACTGCAGCTCATTGTGTTTTAGCTTTTGAACAGTTATTTATTCATTCATGCACCATCATTCATTTTCTCTATGTTTCTGCAATAATGTAGACATCAATGCTTCCAAACTCTGAGAACATGTCGGAGGTAGAGTTGGTGGAGGTTGCTCAACCCGAAGATAATGAGAAAAACGAAAGATGTTCTCAGACCTTAGATGAAGTAGGATCAACTAGGAATGGATTTAATATTGGGATTTTCCTCAAGAGGAATGCCTTCGTCATTCTCACAATGGCTGCTGTTGCTCTTGGTAAGAAGTCATCAGTTTTATGTTGTATTTTCTCTTAACTTCTTTAAACTTTTTCTTTGACGGAAAACTGTATATATGTCTGTGTCTCTAAGGGATTGGACTGGGCTTTGCTCTGCGACACATTAACATGTCTGAGAGAGAAATAACATATTTAACTTTTCCTGGAGATCTGCTGCTGAGAATGCTGCAGATGATGGTGCTTCCTCTTGTCGTTTCAAGTGTAATTGCAGGTCAGATCAACTTTTTGGCTTTTAGTTTGGTTATAGCAAACAGTTTGACTAATAAAGCCACATTGGTTTTATGTTCATCTTACATGTAAAATCATCAATTAGCTTTTTAGTTCAATTTCACCAGACGTTACCCAGGTCTGAATATTCAACAGGCAGCTAAAGTTTTAAAATTCACCAATGTGGCTATATATAAACTAGTTCTGTCAAGAAGATTGGACCAATAATAACTGGTATATTTTTTGTATTATCTCTGGTCATTTTTGTCTGAAATCAACATTTGATGATCTATAAAGAATTACAAAAATGTCTTACCCACTTTTCCGCTTTAAATTTCAGGTATATCAAATGTTGACAGAAAAGATTTTGGAAAAATTGGGCTTCGGACCGTCATCTACTACTTGGTTACTACTGTTGTTGCTGCGTTCACTGGCATTTTCCTGGCGGTTGTCATCAAGCCGGGGAAATCATCCAGGCACACGTCCGAGTCGTCTCCGGGTAAAACAGAGGCTGTGCACAGTGTGGATGCTTTCCTGGATCTGATCAGGTCTGCACAAAAGTCATGTGGAGATACATTTTTGTCACTTTATATTTTAAATAAAGAATGATTCTATGATTATGTATTTCATAGAAACATGTTTCCCTCAAATCTGGTGGAAGCTTGTTTCAGAAAAGTAAGCTGATGCAATTGTTTTGTTTTCTCACAATCAAACAATTGTAAAGTACTAATATTTTGATGCTATGTTCTTTAAATAGTACTTAACAGTTAATCCCAGCAGTAATTCATCAGGAAATCCAATAGGAGCCACAAATATATCAACAAACGGTGAGTCTTTTTTTTTGTTATAAATCTGTTATAACTTTTGTCCTGCCATACTCTTCTTAGTCTGCTGTTGTCCTTGTTGCTATTATATGAATTGTTATTTTCTGATTGCGTTGTTTATTTGGATTGTTTTATCTGCTGTTTAGCACCAACAGCAGGAACCTCAGACGGCATCAATGTTGTGGGTCTGTTGGTGTTTTCTGTCGCCTTTGGCCTCATCCTGAGCAGTATGGGGTCAGAGGGGAAACCTCTCAGGGATTTATTCAACTGCATGAATAAAGCCATTATGCGTCTTGTGAGCATAGCTATCTGGTAAGAAGGGAAGACTATCGATGAACCAGTTGAACTGTTTCAGTATTTATTTGTTCCTATTAAACTTTTACCTAATTTTGAATTATCTTTGTATCTTCCTATCAAACTTAAATTGACTCAGACAGCTAAAATTGCTAGCCTGCATGAGTGTATGATTTGGTGGAAATATGATTACTTTTTAAGGATTTTATCTGTGTCCCAATCTACTATTTGGAAAAGTAATTGCATCTCCATTTTAATTACATCTCTCTTCATAACAGGTATTCTCCGGTGGGAATTATCTTCCTGCTGGCTGGGCAGGTTGTTAAAATGACAGACGCAGCAGAAATAGGTCGTGATGTTGGCATGTACACTCTCACTGTGGTCACTGGGCTGATCATCCACGGCTGCGTCACGCTGCCGCTCATCTACGTTATCGTCGCAAGGAAGAATCCCTTGAGGTTTTATGGAGGAATCCTCCAGGCCCTCAGCACGGCCTTTGGGACTTCATCCAGGTTAAAAATAATTACCGCAAACAATCAAAAATGAATCACTTCAAAGCATAACTTCAAATCTCATTTGCTTTTTAATAGTTCTGCAACCTTGCCTGTTACTCTTCGTTGTATGGAGGAAAATCTGAAGATGGACAAACAGGTGACGCGCTTCATGCTGCCTGTAGGTGCCACTATGAACATGGACGGTGCCGCCCTCTATGAAGCAGTGGCAGCTTTATTCATAGCCCAGGTCAACGACATGGACTTCAATGTCGGACAGATTATCGTTCTCAGGTACTTTGAAGGGAATTTATTGACCTGCAGTGCCATGCAAAAGCAATCATACATCAACAGAAAGTATTAAACTGAGGAATAAGTTGGTGTCATTTACTAGACAATCTCCTAAATTCATGCCAAGTCTACACGAAACAGCTGCCATTTGTAAAACATCAAAACGGCAACTTAAAACATCAATAAATGTCAATAAATGACTAAACAAAATCAATTCAAAGAATAAACAAATTTTGACAAACTTCACATCTATAGTATTGTTAAAATAAAACCCTTTTACACATTTCCAGATCAGATGTTTAACAGGGTTAGAAGCATAACTGAAAGAAAACTAAGGTCCTGAGTTAATTAATGTGATGTTGATTTATTCAGTGTTGCTCTTACACTGCTTTATTTTGTTCAGTTTGGTTGTCACAGCAGCAAGCACAGGTGCAGCTGGTATCCCACAGGCTGGCATGGTATCCATGCTGATTGTGTTGAGCTCGACAGGACTGCCCACTGAAGACATATCACTGCTCCTCATGGTCGACTGGATTTTGTAAGTATAATTTTAGGGTGTTAGGTGAAAATAGACACATTTGCACAATGACATACAAAAAACATGAGATAAAACACAAGAAAATCTGAGGTTATGAGCTGAAAAATAGTTCCTAACCTCTCAGATGTTACTGTCTTTTTGTTGATAGGGATCGTTTAAGGACTGCTACCAATGTACTTGGTGACTGCATTGGTGTCGGAGTGGTGCAGCATCTCTCCAGACATGAACTACAGACATCCAGTCCTGCAGAAACAAATCTGGTGTTGGAAGAAAATCCACCCTCCAAGAGCATCAGCATCAAAATGGAATGAGTTGCCTGAAAGAAGAAAAAACTCTTCCTATGTTGAGTAACATAATGAGATACAAAATTACAAAATTGCATTGACAGAATACAGAGACAAGGCCATTTTGTTTCTTTTTGTATCTTATGGTTTGTGTAGGAGAAACTCCGGAGGGAAACACAGAGATCACTCTTCTTGTAAGACTCAATAGATTGCACTGGGGGACCTCAAAGATTGTCAGGCTAAAACAAAAACTACTAAGCAACTTATTCTTTCAGTATATTGAAGCAGCTAAACTCATTAAAAGTTCCCTCCAAGTGACATTACTCCTTGCCTTCATCCTACAAAACATCTTGATCATCCTACAAAGGTTTTTTCCCCCACCAGACTGGTTCTATGGCTAAACCAATACAGGTGCTTACTTTGTGGCTTGTTATTTTGGTTTGTTTACTTTTGGTTTTAGTCCGCCTAGTTAAGGAGAAATACAATGACCAACAGAGCTTCAACATAAATAGAGTAGTGTTGAAAGCTTACTGGGTTTAACCTTCCTGCTCCTTGTTTTAATATCACACATCGCATTGAGCAGCATAATATTTCTGTCTCTATACACAAACATTCGGTATTTAAATATAGTAGGTCTTTGAATGTTGCTTGAGCCACACCTTAACTTTGTAGCCTTCAGGTAAATATATCCAACATATTTACCTAAAGTGGTTGTTTACTCTGAAGGTTGGGAGTGTAAACAACCATGTAACTTTACGATCCATTGCAACCATCTTTCAGCATGAGACATGGTGATTTAAACAATATTTGTGTTGTGTATATAATTAACTTACCTTGCTCATACAAACCATCAATTATAATTTCTACAAACTGAACAGCAGTGGCCCCAATAGTGATCCCTGTGGCACTCCCCTACTACCACAAGGTAGCAAATGGGCCCATCAGAAAGCTATTCCAAACACACTGAATTTAGTTTTTATGCATACTCTACCATCTTATAGAGTATGAAAGTGTTGTAGCACGAAGGGCATGTGTACTAACAGTTCCTTCTTTGTTCTTAGTAATATATTTTTTTCAACAAAATGACGACATGTAGTTTAATTAGGGACTTGCTTTCAAGTCAAACTGAATCAGATGCAGTAAATTTACTCTTCTCTTTAAAACATGTGAAGTGGTTTCACAGAAAAATTAAAGTGGCTAGGCTTTCTGTCCCACCAATCTTAAATATTGTTGTTCAAGATTTCTTTTTTATATATATTGTCAAAATAATTGCCAGAACTTTTTGGTGATGCCTTTGCCTGTTTAATGATATCAAGGAAGAAGATAACTTCATTTCTAAGACTTTGTATACCCTTGTTGATCAACTGCCGAGCCTGATTTTTGGATTAATTTTAGAACAACATCTCTGGATTTTGTTAGTTTCCATATATCACCACTTGTTTTATTCACAACCTCAATTAAAAAAGACGACCCAATTTTTTTTCACAGTTTTCCTTTGCTAAAACCAGCATATGTTGTTTATTGCTGTCATGATGTGTAAAAAACAACAGCGATTAGATTTTACAGGCACAAAGGTTGTAATCTTCTGCACTGCTGGTTGCTAGTGGACTGTTGTGAAGTTTATTCTGTCCACATTTTTGATGTTTAAAGTGAAGAGTTTGTCTCAGAATTTATTGAGCGGACCAAACGTTTTGTGTAGGTGATACTGGCACCATCTTGTGGATAATTTTCACTATGGCAATAAAAGATTATAATCTTGTTGATTAATATGGCGCCCTCCACTGGGTAATATTTAATACAGCAATAGAATGTGAAGAATATCAGCCTGGTGTTTACTGACAGAGTAGATAAGGTTGGCCTCATTGCACAATAGAAACTAGACAAAAAAAAGATAAGATAAGGTGTGCATTTATGTGGTAAATTTGTTAAATCTGTCCTAAAAATTAATACAAATTTGGATGAAACAGTTTGTTCCTTCATAAAAGTATCACTGTTGTTATACTAAATTAAGTATCTTATCGTATCTTATCTTTTTAGCTGAATTTAAGTTAAACCACAAGAAACGAAAAGCTAATTTATTTTGAGTTATAATAACTAACTGTATTAAACGGGAAAATCTGATTTTTTTTAATCTTTTGAAAAGAGACAGAGAGAAAAAAGAGATAGAGAGAGAAAGGGTAGAGTTAATTCTAATAATAACAATAGTGGAAAAAGTCATTGTTAAACGTAGAAAGTGCCTGACCTGATATGCAAAATGCGACATGAATCCAAAACAGGCTGGTACACGGGGTCTCGTTTAGCACCCCCTACTGGATAATTCCCATTATGGCAACAGAACATAAAAAGGTCAGCTGATCTAGCTTCATTCGACACTGGTTCCTGTGTTTTCGTGGTCCACCGTGATTGGTCCAGACACACCAACCGGCTGTCCAATCAGAAGCAGCCATCTGTTCGCAGTAGCCACTCTAAAATATTCCCTTCGCTTCCTTCTTCCACAAACTACTTGCTGTTTAGCCCGGAGGTACCTCTGTGAGCAGCGGGACGTGAAGCTGAAAGGAGAAAAATGAAGCTTTTAGGTTTAGTTGTGGTAATATTTGCAGTCTACTGCGCTCACGCTAAGGTTTATTTTCGGGAGGAGTTTCTGGACGGTGGTAAGTCTCACTCTGACCCAGGTTATTTTAAATTTACGACACAGTTGTGTCATCTATCATTCGGGGTGATAGGTTACAAATCTGTTTTAGTGATGTGATTAATGGTAATTTGTGTTAGCTAAGTTTCCTTTTTAGCTCGCAAATATTGCAAATGTGAGGTTTTTCGTCGCCCACATGTTCTGAAACTAACTGGTAATAATTACTGTGCAACTGGATACTAGAGTTAAGAATCAGGGCTTGAATTTGATGTATTTCTACAAAGTCATTAACGGTCAAATTGCTGCTGCTGCTTCTTCTTCGGACAGATGAATGGAGAAGTCGCTGGGTGAACTCCAAGCATAAGTCTGACTATGGAGAGTGGAAACTGACTGCTGGAAACTTCTATGGAGATGCTGAAAAAGACAAAGGTAATTCACATTATTTAGCCCAAACAGATGTTTATTGGTTAATACTGCCATACATATAAGGGCTCATGTTAATTACATATGCTTCAGAGCTTATAACATGACTGTTCCACTTTTGGTTTTTTTTTTAAAGTGAAAGAGAAACTTGTCTTTTACATCCTTATTCTTCAACAGGTTTATTTTTTAGTCCTTATCTTACCATTAAAATGTCAATTGTCCAATAGAGTTGCATGTCAAAACAAAATGGCATTTAAAATAACCTTTATGATGTCACCAAGCTCAACTTAAGTATAGGATTTCAAAGAATAAACGTCGCAAACAATCTTTGATAAATTAAGCCTTTTTCTTGGAATAAATGTTTAATTGATTTGCAAAAATTATTTAGTTTAAATATTATATTTGCTGCTGTAGCAGAGTGGCAGATTTACATCTAGATAGTAAATAGGACTTTGAGGGTGTATTTACTTTACATTATAAATTGTAATGCCTGAAACTTTACACAAACATGCAATTGCAAATAAGCTATTTTAAGAGAGGTTGTGCAGAAGCAGTCTATCAATTGAAGCACTTTTTTAACTATAATTAACTATAACAGGTTTTTTTGCACTACTGAAATTTATATTTTTTCCATTTCAGGTCTGCAGACGAGCCAAGATGCCCGCTTCTACGCCGTCTCTGCCAGCTTCGACCCGTTCAGCAACGAGGGGAAGTCTTTGGTCATTCAGTTTACGGTCAAGCATGAGCAGAAGATCGACTGTGGTGGCGGCTACGTGAAGGTCTTCCCTGCTGACTTGGAGCAGACTGAAATGCATGGGGAATCCTCATACTACATCATGTTTGGTAAAAAAAAAAAAAATGTATTAAAATAACAATAAAAGTAGAAATGTATATCTTATAAAAATGGCAGTAATTAAAATCGAGTAAAGTGAAGAGTAAACAAGGAAAAATTGTGATAAAATTTGCATATTAGTAATATTATAATAATAGTATAAATTAATAGCCATTTCTTTAAAGCCCTTTAAAATCTCAAGATGTAAAGAACATTATGAATAAAATCTACTATTATGTTATTCATAAAGATTAATGGTAGAAAAAGGAATACATTAGTGGTTGTAACATTTGTTAATGGTGGCTTAAATTACAAAAATATGTAGAGAAAGAAAAATGTATTATATAATAAGAAATACTTCAGCAATAAAACAAAATAATAGGAATTATTGCTTTTTTATTCTGTAAACTGGTAGATATAACTAGAATAGAAATGGTAAAAAAATAAATCATGTTCTGTAAGCTATGAAGATTTACTGCTCATAGTTTTAAGTGTTGTTTATGTTAACCATGTTCGTTTGATCTAGGCCCTGACATCTGTGGCTACAGCACCAAGAAAGTCCACGTCATCTTTAACTACAAGGGCAAGAATCACTTGATCAAGAAGGAGATTAAGTGCAAGGTAACGTTTTGTTTTAAAGATTTACCTCCCACGGTGCCATCGTGTGTTGCACAAGAAGCTCAACTCAACCGTTTCCTCTTTGATTCCTTGCAGGACGATGAGCTGACCCACCTGTACACGCTGATCCTGAACCCAGATCAGACCTACGAGGTGAAGATTGACAACGAGAAAGTGGAATCTGGCAGTCTGGAGGAAGACTGGGACTTCCTGCCTCCCAAGAAAATTAAGGATCCCGAAGCCAAGAAACCAGAAGACTGGGATGACCGCCCCAAGATCGACGATGCCGATGACACAAAACCCGAGGTGAGAAAACCTAATCCTCTGCTCCACCTTGTTTTTTAATGTTCTTTACATTGTCACTTGAAACTTTAAATTGTTCGGTTTTGTTTTTAGGACTGGGATAAACCTGAAAACATTCCTGATCCTGATGCTAAGAAGCCTGAAGACTGGGATGAAGACATGGATGGAGAATGGGAGCCACCGATGATCCCCAACCCAGAGTACAAAGTAGGCCATATTTACACAGAAACGATCAAACAGAGATAGATCAGAGGTTGGACTGGATCCGTTTTCCCATTATTGGCCATCAAATATAGAACTGTTTGTTTTTGCTTTTTTTTTTTTTTTTTTTCAAAAGAGCTTTTAAATTCCATAAATTCCTTCATTTTCGATTGATTCCAACAAATGTGAACCAGTTTCAGACCTCAAGAAACCAAAAGCCTGATTGGTTTCCCTCTTTAATCGGATGCTGATGTTCCTGTTTGACACCGTTTTGTTTTTTTCAGGGAGAGTGGAAACCCAAACAGATCGACAACCCCAACTACAAGGGAGTCTGGGTTCATCCTGAAATTGACAATCCCGACTACAGTCCCGACTCCACCATCTACAAGTTCAACAACATCGGCGTTCTTGGCCTTGACCTTTGGCAGGTGAGGAGACGGTTATGTTGCCAAGTTGTTGTTGCAGATACAAAATACCAAGAACAGTGTAACATTTTGTACCTGCCTCTTAGGTGAAATCTGGTACGATCTTTGACAACTTTTTGATCACCGACGATGTGAAGGAAGCTGAAGAAATCGGGAAGGAGACGTGGGGCGTGACGAAGGTATGATGGTAGTTTGTGAGATGTGAGAGTTTATTAAATACAAATTTAACAAATTAATCCTTTTTAATGAGTAGCAATAATTATAAATGATGGTAATGATTTTAAAACCAATAAAACAGTAAAAATAAAACAAGTAAAATTATCTATTGTACTTGAAAATAAAAATAAAGCAAGATTTATAATTTAAGAAAAATCTAATTTGAGGGAAGTACTCAATTTAAAAAAATATAATAAATACAAATAGTTTTACTATTTAATGATTATAATAAAAATGGAGAAATATGGTAGCTGAATTGAAATGTTTGGGGAGAAAAAACAAGAAAGATGCTTAAAAAATAATCAGAATCTCTTTAAAACTTCTAAAATGTCATATGTTGGTAATAGACAAAATAGGATGTATAAAAATTAAATGTTAAAACTCAATGAAGGAGTAATGACCAATCAGAAATGATTAAATTAAAATATGTAAAGGAGAGAATTTAAAAAAAATGGAAGTAGTAAAAATCTTTACTACAGTCTCTTTAAAACAGTCAAATCTGCGTTTTGACTGTTTATAAATACCCTAAGAAGAGCTGCACCATTAATTTTGTTGTACTGCTTACTAATCTAAAAAAAAAAAAAGTATTTGACCTTTGACCCAACAAGAAGCATTGTCTGATTGTTGCAACCTTTTTCTCAGGAACCGGAGAAGAAAATGAAGCAAGAGCAGGATGAGGTGAAGCGAAAAGAGGAAGAGGAGAAGAACAAAGAGCAAGCCACTGAGGGCGATGAAGACGACGATGACGATGACGAGGTGGAAGAGGACGAAGAGGAGGATGAAGATGCAAAGGACGAGACTCATACAGAAAATGAAGACGACGAGTCAAAGCCCAAAGATGAGCTTTGAGACGGTGTAGCTAAAACAGATTTATCTAAAAAAAAAAGAATTTCAGCCCCTTCCTCCCCAGAAACTGTCCCGTCATTCCAGGGGTGTTGTGGCTGCTGTGCATCCTTTTCCCTGAGGTCTGGACACAACCTAACGTTTGAAGTAGAAAACATGGGGAGGGGGTGTGTGTGAGTGGGTTTTGAGGGACTTGGTGTCTTTCTTTTTTTTTTTTTTTTTGTCATGGTTCCCTTGAACTGCTGAAATGATTCTGTGGTTTCTGACCAACAAACTCCATTCCTCATTTTGTTAGCGACACATTCGGTCGGCACTGACATCTGCTGTTTTTCTTGATTTTCTTGATCGAGCCATCTCGGTTTCTGACGGGGTTCTCAGGTGGTTACTATAAAAGTTCTTCAAAAGTCACCAACATCTGTCTTTTTTTATTTTATTTTTTTTCTAGATGAAACAAATCAGATTCAAACCTAATCAAAAAAAGGAAAAAAAAATAATTTATTTTTTGGTTGTTTCTATGGCACTGACTGTAACCTTTTACTCTTCGTTCTTGAGAGGTGAATGAAATTATATATATAAAAAAAGTCCTGTGAGTACATTTTTTTTATTTCTCAGCAAGGTTTTTCTGAATTGTTGCGTGACGGGATGTGCAGTTTAATCCTGAAAGTCTGGACAAACAGATGCTTACGTGCCGGTGCTGCTCACACAAGGGTAACACACACACACACACACACAGGTTTTACCGGACAGAATGTGATTGATGCCAAAGGTTTTATTAAAAGAATAATACTTTTCCTGTCTCCTCATTTATTTATGCTGCACAAGCACATGACTTTAAATTGGAAGTGGCTCATTTCAGTTTATTTATGGTTTTCTTGCTAATGATTCAACTTCTGTAGCACTAAACTGTCCATATAAGCCCTATGTGGGGTACCATTATGTAAAGGAGTGTCTAAATTAAATGCATGAAATCCTGCAAACTGAATGACTGTTTGCATAGCAAACCTTTTGCAAAGCAGTTTTTGTATTTCAGTAATATTCATTTACTCCTGTACTGTCTACATATAACAACTCAGATGCTTTGACATTTTGAAACTACACACTTCAATGAGTTTTTGTGGACTTTTTTTTGTTAAAGATCAAAACAAAGTATTTTAAAAGTGTGGAGTATTATTTTTTTAACGTCATATTTATCCAACACTTATGAAGCAGGTTTTTACATCTACACAGTGAAATTTGTTGGCTTTCCTTTTTTTTTTTTAAGATTTTTTTTTTTAGATTTATTTATATTAAAGAGCAGCAATGTTAAAGCATTGCCACAGATTCTCAATTGAATTTAGGTTTGTACTTTGACTAGGCCATTCTATCATGAATATTCTTTGATCTAAGCTAGAGGTGTCAAACTCATTTTTGTTTAGGGCCAAATCATGATGATAAATGTTCTTTAAGGGCCGCTTGTGCCAGAATGTATTGATAAAACCTGTTCACAAACTGTTAAAATGTCAATGAATTCTTAAAATTAAATATTATTGAACATCTTTTCAGTCCTTCTAGGATTTTGTGATTCTTTTTGCTATTTTTTTTACAATAAAAATCAGTGTTTGTGGTACTAATCTCTGGAAATATTTGTGCTTATTTATGACAGTAAATGCAACTTTTTATTACTCGCTGCATATATCATGAACTATAATCTGACATCATTTAAGGCTAAGGCAGCTGTTTGACAGTTTTTGAGAAAAATCTAATTAACTCCCAAAAAATGTGGGGAGTTGTTTATTTTTGCATAAATTTCCATGATAATTCCCAAGAAACTGGAGGGACTGATTGATATAATTTGGCAGTAAGCTGATAAAAATTACATAGATTTGATTTTGAATATATTTGAATTTATAGACTAACGCCTTCAAGTTCAACAAAATTTACCTCAGCTTTTCATCATATTTTCAAATAAATTTACCATTACAGACATTTTTGCCTTCAATTTAACATAATTTTAGCTTCAAATAGCTATATTTTTAATTTAATTTACTAAATTTGTTTTAGAACAATGTAATAATTTTGTGTTTCCAATGGGGACTGCAACATGTTTATTGTGGACAACAATATTGTGTCACAATGGCCCACACCATAAATACTAACATGTTTCCCCCACATTATGTTTGTCACATCTTCAAAGAGAAATATTTTTGTCAAAATATAACTAAAGCTCTTTGATACAATTTAAGGGCAACCACACATTTCTCCCCTTATTCTTTGACCTAAACCTGCACTTTTATTTAAACAAAACAACAACAAAAGAACACTGCAATGTTTATTTTGATTGCATCTTAATAAGCATCATATTCTCGTTCTTTCTTAACAAGGTACATTTTTCACAGACATACTTCAAACCATTAACATCATCAACAGATGAATAATTGTACATAAATAACATCAATCAATCAGTGAATTCTTTGTTGTTATTGTCACGTTTGCATAGGGACAACGAAATTAAAAAGATGCAGTCTACTGAGTGTGACGCATAAAAGTTAAAAAGTTAACGAAAAGTTGAAAACGACATGAATAAACAGCAACAACAACAACAAAAAAAATTAACAAACAACACAACACAATTCAAAGTAACATAAACTAATAGCCACCAACTGTACAATTAATATCGGTGTCACTACAGGGCCTTGCAGGTACAGGTTTAAAAGAAACCACACAGATAAAACAAACAAAAAACACTGCTCTCCTGCCTTTTGTTGATGACGTCACATTCCCTGAAACACGCCCCTCGCCGGTGTTCTAAAGCCGCTCGCGCCCCTTATGGGCGTGTGCGCGGCGCGCGTTCACGACACACACCAGGAAATATGGCGGCGCTCATGACTCTCAGTCAGGTAACGTCAAACAAGATAAAGAAAGTCTTACATTTTTAATGTCCGTGGTTATCAAATAACAGTGACGTTTTTTATGTGTGCTATTTTCACGTCACGACGCCATAAGCCGTATTAAGTATGTGTCAGTTAAACCGAATTAGCGAGTTTTCGTTTTCCACTGAGTAAACATAGTTAGCTAGGTAGAGTTGTGATGGGTTAATTGTACGTTTCGGTGAAAATTAAACGTACCTACATAAAAATTAAAGCTGTTTTCTTGTAGAAATGTGTTCTTTATTAATTACGTGTTAAATGTTTTGCTTATTTAGCACCAATCTACATTCTGAGTTAACTTAACTAGTGCGTGTTGACAGTTGACATTTTTACCTGTCATTCTTTTCGTTCTTTTACAGTTATCGAATGGAAACGCAGCATTTGAAAATTATTACAGACAGGTAAGAGTTTTTGTTACCGGCATTTTCTCGTTCAACTCTTCATGGCTCCTAAATGTTATAAATAATCTAATATTTAACTGTTCTGATTTTTGTGCAGCTTGATCCAGCAAACACAGGCAAAATATCAGCAGGCGATGCAGCTCAGTTTCTTAAAAAGTCTGGGTTATCAGACAATACACTTGGAAAAGTGGGTCTTGAACTGATTGACATGTTGACTCTAAATGTATTCAGTAAATCCCATCTAATAATATTTTTTTATTATTATTTTCACTTTTTCAGATATGGGATTTGGCAGATTCTGATAGAAAAGGCTATTTGGATAAAAGGGTATCTCAGTCATTCTTTCCATAGAGCTACTTTGTTGGTTGGATGCTGATGTATGCAGAAAGCACCAGATTTGTTCCTCTTTGTTCCTCTTTTGTAGGGTTTCTTCATTGCGATGAGACTGGTGGCATCAGCACAGGGTGGAAATGACATCAGCCTTAACAACCTCAACCAAAATGTAGCTGTGCCAAAATTTGTGAGTGTTCAAATTACTTTATCTCTAGCTGCTGTTGATCTGATGGGATTAAAATACCTCTGCAATCTTTTGGGAAAACAATTAGTGGGTTTTATTGTCTCTAAAAGGTAATTAGGCACGATACGAGATTGTCACGGTATGATGACGACTTTTTCAGGAGTTACAATTTATATTTATTTTTTAATCATGTAATTGCTTTTATTATAACAGATAAACTTATTAGTAAAAGTATAATAATGGTGGCCATAATCTTTAACTACTCCTGTGTTGTATGTTTTTACTTTTCTGCATTTTATAGAGTATTTCCAGCTGAGGTTTAAAGCAGAGCTTCTTTTATAAAAGCGATTGGCGGTTTGTCAATGATTCATATTGACTTTGTGACAGGAAGTATTTCAATGCAGCTTTTTTTTCATAAGAAAGGGAAAAATGTAATATCTGGTGTAAAGAAGAGTTTTCACTTTTAGTATACGCTCCATACAACTGGAGAAAACTCTGATTATTCATTTTATGGCAGAGAAAGTCTTATAAAAGGACTGTAGGAACTTTGACTAAAATATCTAACAGCTTATAAAGATTTTCTTTTTTTATTTTAAGAACTTTCATACCAGTTTTTCATACGGTTTTTCCCCTCCTGTCCACATGGATATTACTGCATCCTCATATTGTCTCCTGTCTTTTCCAGAGAGACACTGACAGCCCGTTAGTAACTGCATCATCAACAACATCTGACTGGGCAGTTAGGGTGAGCCAAAACACATTTACAAGACTTCTCTCAAGAAGAATAAATGGACAAGCTTGTCATCTGAATGTTTTCATTCTCTCCTAGCCTGATGAAAAAGGGAAGTTCGAGGCGATTTTTGAAAGTCTGTCCCCTGTGAAAGGTCTCCTCTCCGGTGACAAGGTCCGACCTGTTTTGATAAACTCCAAGCTACCTCTGGATGTGTTGGGAAAGGTAATGCAAACTCACTATTCAACACTGTGCTGTTGTTTAACTTTTCAAAGGAATCAGATCTTGATAATTATTCTTTGACTATAGATTTGGGACCTTAGTGACGTGGACAAAGATGGACATTTGGACAAAGAGGAATTCATAGTGGTATGCGTAGATCCTTTTCATTTTTTACAGTTCCCTAAAGAGAAATGTAACATAGATGATGTTTATCATGTTCCAGGCCCTGCATCTCGTTTATCGCACCATGGAGAAGGAGCCTGTCCCAAGCAGCCTGCCTCCTTCTCTTATCCCACCTTCCAAAAGAAAGAAATCTGCGCCTGCTCTTCCCGGCGCTGTGGCCGTTTTGCCCGGCCTCGGATCCGGCCCGGCCGCTCTGCGGAGCTCTCCTTCTCTGAGGAGCGCCACTCCTCCTATGGGGAGCGCTGCATCTGCTCTGGGTGGCGTTTCGGCCCTCAGCCCCAGCGCTGTCACCTTGTCTCCAAAACACTCCTTTAAATCCAGCTCAGCATCCACTCCAGCGGTACGTCGACATAAAACTGCTCTTTTCTTTCTCCACCAATGCAATCATTGTTAGAGCTACGGGTGGACTTAGAGTTTTATCACAATATTTTGTGGTAGTATCGTGATAACAATAATAACTATTTATCACTACTTTATTAGGCAATTATCTGGCTGTGACTGCATGGCACAGCAATTATAGCACCACAAACATAAATACTATTTTTTTAAAACCTTCCTATTCATATTACACTACTTTAGGACGACAGTCGCATAATGAAGTGTGATATTTATCACTAAATTGAACAGAGTTATTGCTTTTAATGATGTTTTCACATTTGTTGACATTTATTGATATTCGCACTGAACAAACAGTGAAAAAAATAGTAAAAGTAACAATCCTGTTTTTTAAACATTAATTGGACTTTATTGTGACATCTTATAAAAAATGTATCACTGTAAATGATAAACGATACGATAAATGCCCACCTATAGTTGGTGCATCAGACAGAGTTTGACTGTTTCGTATTAAATCTGATATAAAATTTGCATTGTATCTCCTTCCTTTTGTATATCATTATGAGGAAAACTTTATATTGAATCTTTATAAAGAATAGCCAAAGTGTTAAGTCATAAATAACTTGCTCTTCAGTGTAATTTTTCTTCTTAAATTTGGAGATACTTGAAAATATTATTCATCATATGTTTTATTTTTGGAAAATAAAAGATGCTCTGCTTTCTGCATTGGTTAGTTCTATTCAGATTTTTTTTTAAAAGCTCCACATTAAATACGTGTTACAGTTTCTGCGCTTTGACTTTTGGAGTGACTAGTATTTCATGTATTAACTTCACTGTTACCAACAGTAGGACTTGCTCTACCACATTGTTGAGCGCATTGTATGTGGGGCAGTTTGTTTCTCCTGCAGGGATTTTTTTCACCCGTGACTTTCTGAGAAACAGGTTCCCTTGAAAGGGAAGCAAGTGGCTTTATCAGAATAGTTGGGACTTGCTTGCATTAATGTTTATCTGCAAATTTTTTAGATTCGTCTCAAACAAAATGTTGTTGAAGGTAACGTTGCCATTGTAACTCTAAGAAAAATCATGAATAGTTTATAATTCTTTCAGTGTAGATGCAGCAGGCATTAAACTTTAAAATGTACACTTGAACTAGATTGACATTAAAGTAGCAAAAGGCTTTAAACGTAATTGATTGGACAGCTTTTTCTGCTGTCACGTCAAACCATGTTTATTTTTGAAGCTGTAATGCGACAGAATGTGAAAAATCTCAAGGGTTTGAAAACGTTTACAAGGCGCTGTAAGTCTGCGGATTCTCTGGGGATTAAATGCACCACAAACATAAATACTATTTTATTTATTTATTTTTTTTAAACCTTCCTATTTATATTACACTACACTTTGTTTTTTGTTGTCTTTCGCTCCCTCCAGGCTGCAGTGAACTGGGTGGTACCGGTGGCTGACAGAGAAAAATATAGGGAGCTTTTTAAGAAAACGGACTCTGATGGGGACGGCTTCATCACCGGCACTGAGATCATTGAGATCTTCATGCAGTCCAACCTCTCTCAGACCATGCTGGCGCAGATCTGGTGAGATTTGGTCAATGCAAATGGTCTTTCAGACGTTTATAGCGGCTTGAAAAGCAAATCACACTCTGATATTCTTTTAAAATGTGCATGGAATATTTTATTAGATATATTAAGCTAAGGCAACAGAATATCCAGAAATCTGGATTTAAGGAGTTTTAATTTGGCCTTAAACAACTTTGTAAACACATCAACATTATTATTGGTGCTTCTAGTAAAGGTGTGAAAAGCCTTAAAATAAAATAAACTTTGATTGTTGAAGAATAACACCACACTGATGAAGTTTAGAAAAATCCAATCTGTTGATTTTTTTTTTTTATCTATTTAGTAAAATTCAGCAAAATAAATGAGACCATGTGGCTAAGAAAATGGTCCTCGGTATTCCATAATTTTAAATTGTTTCATTTGTATTAATAGTCATTGTCAACAATTTTGCTACTGATTAAAGATAATTATTTCTAAATTTGATGAAATTACAAGCTGAATTTTACTTAATTTTTTAAGTTAAAAATTAAAGGATTTTCTTCCTTCAGTATAAAATAAGTCTATTTTATAATGATATCTATAAGTAATGTTTAAACATTACTTGTTTAAACCTTAATATATTTGCAGATACTTTTAATTTTTAAAGTGTAAAATAAAACATTTGTTCTGCAGGAAAACTGTTCAGTTAACTGAACATTTTGATACAGAGGACATAACAAGCGATAGCAGCTTTTGTTGATGCTAAGGTCTTTGACCTCATAACTTTATGCTTAATTTTACTGTCAGAACTTTTCTTCATGATCTCTGTTACCTTCAGAATATGTTGAATCTTTCCCCGTTGTTTAATTTAGGAATTTTAAACCGTCTTAAAGCAGAGTCTTAACCAGCGAGCGATGCTGGTATTAATTCTCAGAAGCTGCCGTGTTTTTCTCTTTTGAAAGGAAAAACTGTCTTGTTTTCTACAGGGGACTCGCTGACACAAAGCAGACAGGCAAACTGACCCCGGAGCAGTTTGCTCTGGCCATGCATTTCATCCAGCAGAAGGTGACAAAAGGCATCGACCCTCCCTCTACTCTCACTGCAGACATGATCCCCCCGTCAGAGAGGACGGCAGCGTCAGCGTTGGGCCTTGTGAGTCCCGACTCCATCTTCAGCTCTTCTTTAAGTCACTCTGCATCTTTTCAGTTTAGGCTAGCTAAAGTATTTATCAGTTGATGGTTTAAGTTTTGATCAGGCCCATCTGTTGGATTTTGAAACTTCTTTGGGGTGTAAATGTTGTCAAATATGCTTTTTATTCTTGTACAAATCTGCTTTAAAAATCAAATTAATTCCTTTAAATATCCGTTTCTCTACTGCAACGGCATGTTGCATATTCTATTCTTTTAACTTCTCTTGAACTTTTCAGATTTTGTCCCATAACAACCACAAACATCCATATATTTCGTAGGGTTTGTTCGTGATAGACCAACGCAAATTGGTGCATAATTGTGAAGGGAAAAGAAAGTTATGCATGCTTTGCAAAATTTTAACAATGATGATATACCTCAGATCCCTTCTAATTAATAAAGAGTCCAGATTTGTGGAGTTTAATCCCAGTTTCTCAAAAGTTTATTAGAGAACAACCAGCTTCATGAAGACCAAGGAGCAGCAGAAAGGTCAGGGGTCACTTTGTGCAGAAGTTTAAAGCAGGATTATGGTAGAAAGTAGGATTACGGGACAGCATTAACCAGAAGAGCTGCACAGTTCCACCTCTGAGGTGAGAGAATCTGTAAACGGGACAGATTAGTTGTATCCGTCACAATCAATCAAGTTTATTTGAATAGCATATTTAAACAACACTGAAATATGTTGCTGTTCAAAGTGCTTCACATTATGAAAACATAAAAACATCATAAATGCATCACATAGTCAACAGTAGTGAAAACCTGTAACAAAAATTACATTTATTTTAATCTTAAGATTTTGAAGATGGATGGAGCTAAAAACACGGCAATCCTTAACAATAAACTGCTTTGAGACTATGGCGACAGTTCAGCTTCCAGCAGCACGTAAAAAACTAACAAAACATGCAGCCAGAACTAAAGAGAAAGGAAGTTTAGAGTTTGTCTTTGTGATAGAATGGCCCAGTCAAAGTCCAGAATTGAAAATAAGCAGCAGAGATCAAAATTGCTCTTCCGACGGTAAATCCGAGTGATGGAAAACTGGATAAAAGTGTCAGTCTCTAGACTAACAGATGTACAAAATAAGAGGCCTCTCACCATAACAAATTATTGCTGGACAATAAATTGTCCCAGTAATTATTACAACAAACGATAATATTGTTTTTGAGACAAAAACCCCCCCAATATAACAGAAAAATTTTAGAAAAATTCAACATGTTAATTTTTGCCTCAAACACCAAGAAACTTTTTGTGAATTTAGTAAGAGGAAGATATAGAAATAAAACACAACCACCAAAAACAAGCAAATAAAACTGAAATAAAACATAAAATGTTTTTTGATGTCTCTGTAAACAAAATCTTAACAAGAATGGAAATTATTTAGCTCATTTTATTTATCATGCCATTAATTAACTTGCCGCTTATTGCAACAAGCTTAAAATGTAGACGCATGGCACACTTTCCAGATTTTATTTGAGCATCCATCGTTTTCTTTCCCCTACGTAATTATGCACATCTTTCTTTTGGTTTATTACATTAAAACTCAAAACACGTCGAAGTTTGTGGTTGAAACATGGCGGACTGTACATTTAATCTAAGTAATTTTAAATGCTGAGCTCTTCCTTGCTGCCCTGCAGGCCTTCAGTGCCGACAGTCTGATAATGCTTGTGCCTTTGAGTCCTTTTCTATCCTGTCTGTCAGAGCTTTATGGGGATTCTTCCTTCTGTGAGAGCAGACCTGGTTTCCACAGCTAGTATGCGCAGAGTGAGTATTTCAGCACAACGCCACTAGGTGGTGCTGTTGCTCTTTCACTCGTGTGAGTAAAGGAGCATCCAGCTGTGCTTTCAGAGTCAGGCCACCTGCTAGACCAGATGGTTTCTTTGGTGCCTTTCTTTGTAGTACGTTTCGTTTTGAGTGTGTGTGTGTGTTTGTTTTTAATAGTAGCATGACTCGTTTCCATTTCTGTCTGTTTAACCTTTTCACAGTTTTCACAGAAGAAATTATCATATCGTTGTTGTTAAAGCAAAGAATATATTTAGATTTTTTTTGTGTGATTGCGGGCAACGTTGTTGTTGCTTTGCAGCAAGAAGTTCTTGGGTTTGAACCCCAGCCTGGGCTCTTTCTGCTTCCTCCCACAGATCAAAAACATGACTGTAGTTGGTCTATAAATTTGTGTGTCGATGGTATCAACTGGAAAATATCTTTGAACCCAAAAATACTACTTATCAATGAATTCTGCTTCAAAACTCACTTTTCTATGCTTGTTGTAAAGGTGCTATTTGAGAGGAGATGTTTCCCTCTCCTTGCTGCTGGTGCTTGTAAATGAAAAGTTTTAGGAAAACCTCTCAATTTTCAGTCTGGGTTCTTTGAGATTTCTGGTAAATTATAAACTGAAGAGTGCAAGTTGTTTGTGTTTCACAGTACAGCGTGCAGAACGATATGTTAGAGGGCTAAAGCTGGAAACGTCTGCATCTTTTATGCTGTGTTTTTGGGCAATTGTAGTCAGAGACTTCACAGAAGTAAGTTAGATTCAACACTTTCAAATGACAAACTCCACTTTTGATGAAACTGTGTGACGCTGTTGGAACTCTGGTGGAGCCAGCAGTGCATTGTCTGAGGAGGCCAATGGCTACAAATAAGCATCTGATGCACTGCACTTTGAAAAACCATCTCAAACATTATTTTTTATTTTTCAAAATTGCCAGATTTATTTTCCTAATTCCAAATTGTGTAATTTTGAAGCCAATGGAAACTGTCAGGATGTGCAGGATGAGTAGCTAATCTCACACTCCAGGCCGGGATTCAAACTTTTCTTTTTGCTGCAGCGCTGCTAACTACACCACTGTGCAGCCCTCTGTTCCAGAACAGTGTGATGTGAAATTTTGTTACGTTTTAAAAACTTGAAGCGTACAATCAGCCCATGAAATCCTCTGCATGCATTTCTCTCCATTCATGTATTGTCTGCCTCTCACGCTCCCTCCAAGCTGAGAGAGAGCTTTCTGTTTCCTTCCTGTGACTTTTGTTTTCTTAGAAATACCAGCGGGGAGCTTTTCTCTCCGCCTTTATTCTGCTCACGTCCCTTGTTTTACTTTGTGCACCACTTTTCATCCTCCATCATGTGTGTCAGAATCTCTTCTTCATGTCTTTAATTACGTCTGTGTCATGCAGTACACGTTCCCCTCCTGGTGTTGTCCAGCTTGTCATCTCCCCTCTTTTCTTTTTCTTTTTTTGTTCCCCTCCTGCTTCTCTTAAACGTCTGTCTCGATGTCTCTCCCCTCAGGACAGCACCAGCTCCGTTGGGTCAGTTGAGCTCACAGGCAACAAAGAGCTGGATGACCTCAGCCAGGAAATAGCTCAGCTGCAGAGGTGAGCGCCTGCACCCCGAGTAGCAGCGGGATCGCTTTGATTCCCTTCCTCTGAGGGAAAAACGAGAGAAAATTGAAGTTAAGAAATGCTGGAGATCAGATCGTTTTCACTTTAACACCACCAGTTTTACTGAAGAAATGAAACAAAATCACTTTATAACACTTAATTAATGGTTAAAGAAGTTCTTGTTCTCACAGAATGCCATCAATCACTGCTTTTTCCAAAGTTTGCTAAAAACACAAATCTTTCAACACACTTACAGATGTTAGTCTCCTGCCTTTGTTTACCTCTTTTCTTTTTTTTGTCATTGATAGAGAGAAGTTTTTCCTGGAGCAAGAGATTATGCAAACAGAGGAAACCATAAGACAGAAAAACAGTGACGTTCAGGTAAGGTGAAGCTAAAATGTTTACAGGTTCGTCTCAGTAAATTAGAAGATTTTAATCTAACGTTCCTATGCTTTAATATATTGCATTATGGGGAAGGTGTGTTTAACCGTCAGTCACCATGGAAACAATGCCCCACCGCCATGTAGCATAGCATGTATGGAGAAAAACTGGTCTTGTTCTGTACGTTTTTAATGCTGCTCCGATTTAAGGGGAGACGCCCTTTATGACATAAATCATGTGGTGTGAATTCAGGCAAAGTCGGTAATTTGATCAACACATCAGCAGGGAGCAGGTTTGGGGTCGATTTCTACTCTAGCTGTTTCAAACTTCAGTAAATCCCGCCGTCTATGAGCCCCAACCAGGTGTGATGCGTTCAAAGACAAATCAGCTCGACTCGAACAAGAAGAAACCATGAGTAAACTGACAAAAACAACTTAATAAAATAACTTCAGCCGCTCAGTTCAATGCTCCCGATCCTCATTTCCGACGTCCGTCTTGGCACTGCAGATGATAAAGTGACTTAGTTGCAAAGGATCAGTAATGTTTTTGATCAAAAGTCCGTCAGTCAGGATGGTAGTTCATAGCCGACCTCTGTGTGTTTTGGTGAAACTCAGGACATTCAGCTCGACTTGGACAGGGAGAGCAGCAGCCTGCACAGCCTGACGTCCCAGAAGCAGGACGCTCAGGGACGGCTGGACGAGATGGACCAGCAGCGCGCCAAGCTGGAGGGGATGCTCAACGAACTGAAGCAGAAATGCCAGGAGGAGTCTCAGCAGGTCAGAGACGGGACTTTTTAAAACGGGCCTTAAACATGCTATTAATGTTTTTCACTTTTAAACAGAACAAACAAAAATGTAAACATAAACCGGTAAGACTTTATGAAGTGTAAACATGACATAACACCTGTCACATGAATGTTTGACTGTTGTCATGAAGTCATTAGGTAAATAATGACACTTTTAATACAACGGTGACACTTTTAATTAACTTGTAATGCAATTTTTTATGTTATTTTGCATTAAATGTTTAATTGTTTACTTAACAATGCAAGATTGACACTTTTAATAAACTTTTAATACAACTTTTTGTGCAACTTTGCATTAAAAGTGTCATTATTTACCTAAAGACAATTCATGACAACAGTCGTAAGCATTTATGAAGAGTTGTTCATGTCTACGTCAGTCTTATGCACACCCCTTCGTTATCTGGTCGATATAGGGCAATTGACACTAATTTCAGTATATTGTACATATTATACTGACAATGTGTTTACAATATTGTCTATACTTGTTAAGGCATGACATCCTCTATTAGTCCAAACCATGTCCCAGGGGTTTCCTTCTCCTCCAGTTTATGCAGCATGGACTGATGAGATGAAATCTCCACCATTGCATCTGTCCATTCTTTCATCTTGGGAGGAATAGGATTGATTTCCAATGTTTCAAAATCATCCTAGAGGCTGTAATCAGTCCAACCTTAATCTGCAATCTGTGAAAATCCCTACCTGCTACTCCCTTCCTATATTTAGTCCCAAATCTTTTTGCCACAACAATTTCATATTTGTAGATTCAAAATTGCTTGAAAGTTTATTCAATTTGTCAAATCTTGAGTCTGTGATTTGTTCTTGCGATGAATTTAGATGATCCAGGATGGGGTTCTCAAAGTTTTTAGTTTTAATGAAAGACTGTAATCTGTAAAAGTAAACGTATTAACTTTATCTTCGTGTTTTGTGTTCGCTCTGCAGATTTCTTCTTTGCAAAGTCAGATCCGCTCTCAGGAGACCCACGTCCGCAGCCAGGAGGACGAGCTGAGCCGCACCAAGGCGGACCTGAGCCGGCTGCAGGAGGAGGAGGCCCAGCTGGAGGAGAGGCTGGTGACCGGCCGTGTTCAGCTGGACAGCATCGTGAAGTCGCTGCAAACCACGCAGGACGAGATCAACCAGGTCAGGCAAACGGCTAATTAAAGTTAGAGATTAGATTGAGGTTTGAGGATTTTAATGCATTTTCTTAAAGTACCACACACTCTGAATGCATTTGGTGCTCAGTGTAGAAATGTTACAACTCAGTGGTTTCGGTTATTTCCCTTATCAGTTTAACCACTAACCAAGGCTTCAGTTTTAGTTTGCAGGTCTCATACATTCCTCTTTCCAGAGTCAGAAGTTGTAGTTCTGCAAACACAAGTCCCTAAATGTAAACTCTGACTTCAAATATGCATGTTTTCAATTTTAAGTGAAAGTAGCAACCCAATACATGAGAATTTATTTTGCAGATAACAGTAAAAATTAGAAGCATAATAACACCAGTAAGGCAGATGTATTTTCTGAACTGAAATGTTTTGTTTGCAGGCTCGCAGTAAGCTGTCACTGATCCAGGACACGCAGAAGGAACTGACCCAAACTATTGAGCAGTACAACAGCACTCTGAGCGAGATCAACAGGGGGAACTTCAGCAACCTGCCCGATCTGAGCGAAGGTTTCACTGAGAGGGAGAATGGAGGATTCAGGAGTTCGGTAAGGAACCGAGAAATAAATTAGATTATTTCTCCCAGCTCCTCTCATAAAAGCCCATTTAGAGCCCAGAAATTTCTTCAGTCCTTTCCCAATCGTCCAGTTTGACATTTTTAGTCACCCAGAAGAAAAACAAGCTGAGAAAAACACTTCCAGATTTACTCTTCTGTGCCATTTTGTTGAATAAAACTGCAAAACGTCACAAAAAGACATTCAGTCTGTTTGAAAAGTCAGCTGAAACTTTGTATAAGACATCTCATACAACAGATTCAATTCTTAATATTTGATCAAAAAATATATGATTTAAAAAAAATGATTTACAAACCAAAGCTTATTAAATATTAAGTATAAACAACAGTGTTGTGGTACTCGAGATCGGTCTTGGTCTCGAGTCCGGTCTTAAGACCGTTTTCTGATGGTCTCGGTCTCGTCTCGGACTCGACCGCATTTGGTCTCGGTCTTGTCTCGGTCTCGGGCTCTGAGGACTCGGCATTTTATTTCAAGACCAGTCGAGACCGCAACTGTGAAAATATCACTAAACGTGCAGCATACTGTCCAGTTTATTTGTTAACATCTTTGTTTTCAGTGGATGCAAAACGCACCAATTAAAATCCAAGCAACTACGCGTTTCTCCCCCTCCCGCTCCCCTCCCCACCTTTCACTCGCGCACGGCGCTGCTCCCTCCTCCCTCCTCCCCCTCCCTTCCCCACCTTTCACTCGCACGCGGCGCTCCAGGACATGCGCAGTGGTTTTGTCTCAGCGGCAGAAAATGTTTGTCTAATCGTCAGTAATATAATAGCGCTGCATAAATAGTAAGAAATCCGATGGCCAGAGCTAACTCAGCAGCGCTTCGTTTTCAGAGACGATGGGGACAACGTCTAACTATTTTCGTCACTTAGAAAAGTAGCTCAAAGAAGGTAAGCTCCGTTAACGTGATGTTAGCAAAGCTAGCTGTACAGAGACACATAAGAATTTGTGATGAAAAAAAGTCACTCTGCCTGAATTATTGTGCGGAGATGTTGACTGACTTGTCGCATATACAGGACAACGCTATGTCCAAAAGTCTGCAATATAGTGATGTGACATTCAGAAACAGTCGATTCTTCTCCACGGCTCTTTACTTATTAGATAGGACTGGAGTGTCACTCACTGAGAGCCGTTGTTCTATCAGATTACCATACACTGTCAGAATAGCATACTTGCAGTGAGTACCATGCCTGCGCATGCGCATTAAGAAGTCCGACCGTCAGAGGAGTTGTCAGTTCACCATATGCAGCAAGTTATGACGAAAATAAGTCATTAAATTGTTTTCAATTATAACTATATAGATATACATGTGTTGTCATGGTTGCAAAGTGTATTTAAAGCAGGTCTGGCTGCAGCTGGAGTCAGCTACAACACACGCCCGTGTAAAACTCACTTAACCGCTAAGTCAGGATGCCATACAACTGTTAATAACAGATCTACGTCATGATTCTATGTTCCTAGCATACATGCAGTGAGTACCATGCCAGCGCATGCGCCTTAAGAAGTCCGACCGTCAGTGGAGTTGTCAGTTCAGCATATGCAACAAGTTATGACAAAAATAAGTCATTAAATTGTTTATAATATGACATAATATGATAACTAGATAGATATACATGCATTGTCGTGGTTTCAAAGTGTATTTAAAGTAGGTCTGGCTGCAGCTGGATGCCATACAACTGTTAATAACCAAGTGTATGATGATCTACGTCATCATTCTATGTTGCTGATTAAATAAAATCATATGGTAATGACAGCGTATGCATGTCTGAGCTAAGCGTACGACTATCTGACAACGTATGCTGATCTGACAGAACACCCGTTCTTTGTTCTAGTAATGCTCTGTGTACACTGCATCATTGTGTACCATGCCATGTACATACATTTAATTATGTATGTATGTAATTAAATGTACATACATTTAATTATGTACGTTGATATTTAAATTAACAAATAACTAAAACACAAGAACGAAAGAGCACGCAGAGCATGCACATTGCTCTTTGTTTTTGTTCAAAGTGGCAGCTGTAATGTCTGCCATGGTGTCAGACTACCTGGCTTCATGTACTGGGATAGAGAGTGAAAACAGTCACGATGAGCGCCTTCTGTTTGGTTACTTCTTGCTTGTTGCTCCTTGGTCAGTGTTGGTAGTTGAGCGTTATTTACAGTCAGGGCATTGCCTCAATTGCTATGTTTAATGGTGCAACAGTGGTGGATTCTTATATGAGCAATATGGGCAAATTCCCAGGGTGCTATGTTTTTAGGGATGGCACGAGACCATCACACATTGTAACACAGAAATGGAATATTTAATATTGGTAAAATGTATTAAGTATTTAATATCTAGGTGTTTTTATGGGAATATGGATCTTTCAGATTATTCTGAGAAGCAATTTCGATCATATTTTACATTTTATTGTGTTATGTAGCGCGGGCCGCTGGTCTTGGTCTTGACTCGGTCTCGACTTTCCTCGGTCTTGGTCTTGACTTGGTCTCGGACCCTAAAAGTCTTGGTCTTGTCTCGGTCTCGATACACTCTGGTCTTGGTCTTGTCTTGGTCTCGGGTTAGGTGGTCTTGAACACAACACTGATAAACAATAATATTTAGATTTCTTCCTTTCAGCCTGTCTGCTAGAAAATGAGGCATTGCTCCAAAAATTATACATGTAAAAAGAGTTTCAGTTCAATTTTTACATATTAATAAAAACGGCATGAACAAAAGTTATTTATTCCCCTCTTGACAATCAATGGAACCGTTTTTGGTGACATTGTTTCAGCAACAATGTTTTTACAATGTTTCCACTGGTATTTTGATGATTTATCTTCAATAATGAGACCAAACTCTCTGAGTTTGGCAGGCCTTCTTAAATAAAAATAAAAATAAAAATGACTGTATCCTTTCCAGTTTTCTTAATTTATGTTTTCACTTGTGCCTGTCAACCAAACCCACTTTTAGATAATTGATATTTTGTGAAATACACGGAGAAATTAAGGCTTTTTGGCCCATCAAAAGACCGGCACTAATTTCTGTCTTTTTGTAACTTTTTTAATTTTTATTTTCCTTTCATTGTTTATGAATGAATGAATTTCTGTTTGTCAGGATGACTCTTTCAAGTCGAGGATAGCCATGTTCAACAACAACGGCAGTAAAAAGGAGCTCCCTGCAGACCCCTTCCAAGTAGAAGACCCCTTCAAATCTGACCTCTTGAAAGGTCAGGACATCATCTTGCTGTTATTCATTCGTGTCTTCATGCTTTCAGACGTTGATTGTTATCGTTTATTGGTAATTTATGTTGATTTATTTCATTTCTCTTTTCTCCCAGATCCATTCGGAGAAGATCCTTTCAAAGAAAACGATCCCTTCAAGGGAACCTCATCTGACGACTTTTTCAAGAGATCCAACAAGACGGACTTGTTTGGCTCCGGAGATCCTTTCAGTAGAAAACCCACACCGCCAGCCAAGGTGCGACTCTTTGTTTTTGTTTTTCATTTTAGTGCTAATTAATGTTCCCTTTGCATGCAGCTTGATTTTGAATGTCGGAGGGAACCGCAAGCTAAATAGTCTCTTAATTCTCTGTGTTTCATTATATTTGTTTTGTTTTTTCAGCCGAGCGCCTTTGGGAGTGGCGACCCCTTCGCATCAAACAGCTCTCAATCAAAGGATTCAGGTAGGCTGCTTGTGCAGATATTTTCTTTGTGTCTTCATATTTACTGCCTAGTTAAATATGCAGAGTTGTTTTTAACAGGCTAAATGCAGAACCAATTAAAAACAAAATGTTTTTATTTTTAGTTTTATGTAGGTTGTACAGCACCTAGCAAAGGTTAAAGGTCTTCACTCTTTGTCACCACAATCTTCAATGTATTTTATCGTGATTTTTCTGATTGAACATTTAAAACATTGCACAAAGCTGTTCATAACTGTGAGGATTGCAAGTGGTCCATGTTTTTTTTTTTACCTTTCCATACACAAGTAAAAAAAAAAACCCAGCATGCTGAGAAAATAAATAAAAAAGCTAAAATGAGGCAAATCTAATACAGAAACTTATTGCATCTCCACTTTTTTATACGTAAAACATTATGAAAATCAAAATAGCGGTATATTTCACGTATATTTTATCAAAAATATTCAAAAGTCTGCCTTGATCTGAATTCAGAGCCACTGAATTAATTCTCTGAATTCTCAACTTTGCTGGGAATTTTTGTTTCTGGAATTATTCTAGTTTTTTCCAAATTATTTCGAAACGAAGGTCAATCCGACTCAAGTTGGATCTTTGACTTCGACTAGGCCATCTGAACACATGAATATGCTTTGATATAAACCTTTGCCAGCGTCATTTTAAAAGATATTAAGAAATGTTTCCAGAGGTCATGAAAGGTCAACCAGCCTCCACTCCCACTTTCTTTAAATCAGACAAAATTGATGTCGATCAACTCGCCTACGTTTGTGCAGAAAAAAAGTTTGGCTTGTGCTGCATTGGCCTTGAAGATATTAATGAAAGTTTAAAGGTCAAAAGGTCAACCAGCACCATCACTTTTACAAAGTCAAAATGATCTTAAAAACGTCATTAATATCTTCAAAGGCAAAGCAGCACAAACAAAAAAATATTGCTGCACAAACGCAGCAGAGTTGATTTACATCAATTTTGTCTGATTTGAAGAAGGTGGGAGGGGAGCTTGTTGACCTTTCATGACCTCTGGAAAGATTTCTTAATACCTTCAAAATTATAGAGGCACAAACGAAAATATTTGCTGCACAAACGTAGCACAATTTTTAATTCAGACAATATTATTATGTGATTTGGAGAAGGTGGGAGGGGCTTGTTGACCTTTCATGACCTCTGGAAAGATTTCTTATCTTTAAGAAAAAAACAAAATGTTTTGCTGCACAGAACATTTTACGCCATTTTTGTCTGATTTGGAGGAGGTGGAGGGCCAACTTCACTCAGGTTGGATCCTTTTGTTTGTGCAAAATCCCATTTATTTATTGATCTGATACAAGTTTAATGATTTTTAGATAAATGTTGTGACGATATATCAGATATTCAGAAGGTAACCAAAGGTGAAATCTTTCTGTCATGGCGTGGGAAGCGGTAAAAACCATGAGCTGACCTCGTCACCCACACACACTTAGATCCACAGCGTCACCTGTGGACACACCTGTGTGGTTCCTGACGTGCCCAACCACCATCGCTGCGAGTGAAATAACAACAACACAAAGAAAAGTTTCAACTAAACCTGAAATTTTCCCACCAGATCTTCAGATCTTCATTTCCTGCAGTTGTTAAATGAGTTTTGTCTGATTCTCTGATTAATGCTCTTCCTGCCAAACCTGTCAGGTCGGGTCAGAGAGCAATAATTTTTGTCCTCAGTCATGCTCAATAAAATTTGTCTAGACTCCAAGCAAATTTCTTTTGTTGGAAGTTTTTTTAGTTTTGTTTTTTAGCTTTGCTACAAATGATAAGGCATTGCTCTGTTACTTCCATTTAGGCAATAAAATGTCTCTTTTTTTATTTAAAAAAGCATTTAATTTGTTTGTATTTTTAATATTTTATTACATGGTTAGCTGTAAAATCTGCAGGATGTGGCAATAAATTACTAGTAAAATTTACAATTTCATTATTTTTCTTCCACTTCACTACTCTGAGTTGGTCTTTCATATAAAAAGTCTATAAAATACACTGAAGTTTGTTGTAGTGTGGAAAACTTCAGGTGTTTTTTACAATCCGCTTACGAAGAAGCTGCTGACGTCAGATAAAAGTGCAACACATTCATCCCTTTGCTCAAAGAAGCGGATTTTTCCTTTAGTTTTCCCAGAAAGTGACTCTGTTACCGGACTTGTGGACCTGAGAGATGTCCGGTCAAAAGACTCATTCTTAGCCGCTCCGGGTGACTTGTTAGATTCAGGTTTTATTTTTGGATGGTGGGGCAAAAGGGGGCAAACAATTTTTACTCTCTGTGGCTTCAGTTTTTCCTCTGGTCTCGGGTTATTTTTAGCCGAGCACCTTTGCATTTAACTACTGGCCGACTGAAAATACTCTCTCTCCCCCCACTCACCCTGGAAAAACAGGAGGCCAGCAGGAGCCAAACAAAACAGAAACTCTGTGACTGCTGCTCCTTCACTCCCAGAACACACTGCCACTCCTTTACGCGCTCCTCTGTCCTCCCTGCGTATCTGCTGCCATTGAAGTGCCAGGCCTCGTTTGCTGAGGAAGTTGTTTCAAGTTTGTTGGTGGCCGCTGCAGGTCGGCGCTCTCTGCGCGCTGCACGCGCTCTTCAGAGGAACACAGAGGCGACTGTCGACCTGAGCCGAGTCACCGCATCGCGTAAAGGAAAACGCCGCGCTGCCACACGTGAATGGGCCCTTCTGTGGTTGAGGCTCACACAACAAATGTATTGTGTTGCAACGTTTTTTTTTTGGGTTTTTTTGTTGTTTTTTTGTTTGTTTTTTTCCGCTCCAAGCATCTGCAGTTTGTTACGTTTTTTTTTGTTGTTTTTTTTTTTAATTAAGTGGCGTCAAAACAGCTCCAGCTCAGTTCTGGACTGACGCCTTTAATTAGCCGATCAGGTTGAACAAAAAATAAAACACAGCTTTTACAGGTCTACACAGAAAATCTCATGGAAAATTAAATGGTCATGCCACATTCTCTGCTCTAAATAACACAAAACCCCCTCTAACTCTTTAGAATAAGCAACATTTGGAGATAAATTTGACATGTGGTTTTTAGGGCCAAACTTTATGATTTCTGGCTCTTTCTGTGTCTGCAACCAAATAATCCAGATGCATTTAAATGAACTTTTGTTGCAGACTTGTTTGGAAAAGCGGACCCGTTTGGAAGCAGTTCTTTTGGCGGCAAAGGCGGCGGATTTGCTGACTTCAGTCACATGTCAAAGGTGAGCTCTTGTACTCATGAATCACTTGCACCATAAAGCAGTTTTCCACTGGATCTTGTGCTTTTCAGCCTTTACTTTCACCTTGACCGATCTCTGGTGCCTTTAAAAATCTGCTGTGTTCATAGCTTTGTAAAATTGTTGACTGTTTTTCTTTCTGTTCTCTTTTTTATTATTCCTCACATGAGCAGAAGCCTGACCCTCCTAAGAAGAATGTGCCTAACCGGCCCGCGCCTCCCTACGGTAATCCCTTATTTCAAGTTCCTCTCTTTCTGTGTGTTAACGTTTGCAGTTTATTTTGCACATTAACAGGTTAGTGCTCTTCACAAGTGGCATTCAACACTCTTCAGTAACATTTTACGACATCAGTCTTTGTCAAAATATACAAATTTATTGCCACCAATGTGGTTAATATTTTGTACAACCCAATGTTGTTGTTTTTTAGCACAATAACAAATTCTTCTGGATGATAAACTGTCCCAGAATTTATTTTTATAAACTTTTTTAAGTAACAATGCAAGTACAGACTCTCGATAAGCTTTAATTTTTAACAACATTTAACACTGGAACTGGAAGACATTTTAAATATCTAAAATAAATAAAACAACTGAGACAACGCATACAATGGAAACTCTGTAAACAAAATTATACTTCTTTAAACAGGCTAATTGAGACCAGACTGAAGCTTTTAGTCATGCAGTCCGTGGTAAGAAGAAAGACACGAGAAAGACAATCATCCAAATGGAAATTTTCAGGCTCGTTTTAATTTATCACGTGATTAATTGTAGATTGTCATTCAGCTTTTCTTCAAGGCTCTAAAAAAATTTTAAGAATCTTAACTTTAGGCATACTTAAGGCTGTTTTAAAAAGTCTTAAATATGCCATCATTTTCTGCAGCTGATGCTAAAATGTATTAAGCCGTAACTTTCGTAAATTACAACAAAAGGAAAATAAAGCCAAACTGGTGAACGACTTGTATTTTTTTTATTTTTAGTCTCTCCATGTTGGCTCTGTGTGCCCGTTGCCGTGGCAACCGACTGACAGCAGAGGTTATGTTACGAGCATATTTAGTCCGTAACGATATTATGTTTTCAGGCCTGATGTTGTTTTTGTGGTTACAAATAAGTAATCGCCCAAAGCGAAGCAATGATTACTGCGATGATTTTTTTTTTTCTGTTGGTCATTAATTTGAACTTTTTTTGTTGAGCTTCTTTTGTTGGTGGTGTTATTAATACAGTTATAAACATTTCGGATCTTGGTGAATATTTTCGATTTGCGCGTCAAACCAGAGGGACACATTTGTTTCAGCGTCGTCGCGGCATTCAGTTCGTCCCCCGAAGACGAAGCTGCAGATATCGACTCAAAACCTTCCTGAGATCGACTGGTTCAGCACCCCTACGATGAAAACCTGAAGTCACATGCCACATCGCTTACGATGATTACTTACTGGCTTAATCAAGTTAAAAATAGCATCTTAAGTCAGTACTTTTTCAGAATGCTTTTGTTGCTTCTGTACAATAACAGTAAAAACATTCTGAAAAGTGCAGATTTGAGACGCTGTTTTCAACTTGCATCACAGATCTTCCTCTGTACTTAACAGTGACCAGAGAAGCTTTTTTTGTTTCACCTGCAGTGTTTGCTAAAAATCCACATGTTTGCGTTTGTGATGGTACGACAGGAAGTGATTTTCTTTTTTCCTTTCATGTCTCCCAAACAACCAGTGAACTTTTATTTGTAATCTAATGGATCCTTAGACGAGGCTCTGCTGCAGTTCTCTAGTTTTTAGTTTGAGGTTTTCTCCTTTCATCATCTTCACTGTGTGAACTAGCAAGATAAATATTGATCTTTGTTTGTCAGTCAATTAATTAATCATCTTTTTCAGACCACTTTTTGTACCGGGAGAGATGTAGCACAAAGTGCTTCATTCAAACCAAGGGGAAAACAATTTTAACTGAACTTTATGTAATGGAACAACAACTGGAGGAATTATTAAAACATGAAAATAGATTCATGAAAAAAATCAAAATTAGTGAGAAAATTTGAACCTACACAAAATATTTGCTGATCAAAAACACCATGAAGGCATCAGGGGACATAAAAATATAGATTGAGGTTGGATGAAACTTGATTATTAAAAAAGGGTAAATTAAAATAAATAAATGTAGAAAAATGTGGGATTCTGTGTTTGTATTTCTACAACAAAAAGTCCTTAATTACTAATTACAAGCTATAATGTAAAGATAAAATCAAGTATAAATAAATTTAAAAAAGCTTTAGTTACATCACTGTAACTAAACATCAAATTAAACTTTTCTAAATTTAAAGATGAGTTTGCTTTTTACCCATCACTCCCAGGGCTTTCATGAAAAAAAAAAACTATTTTAAGCGCTCCACTTGCGTTACTGTTTTTTTTTTTCTTTCTTTCTTTCTTTGTGGGCTCATAAACTTTTTATGGCCTAAATACATGCTAGAAAGCTGCTTCCTCAGTAAGGTATGCGATTGCAGAGATAGTAATTTCTTGTTTTGATATTGTCAACAGGAAAGCTGCTGGCAAAGATATGTGAATAGTAAGAGGTGAAAGCACATGTGAACCTCCATATGACACGTTCCCATCATGCTGATATTAATAGGACACGTTTTTGATTTTTTTTTTCTCCCCTCCCCCCCTATTACTATAATAACCGATGCTGGTTAAGTCAAATTCTCCTCTGTTGGATGACAGCGAGTGCTACTTTTTCTATTTTCTTTCTGCACTCAGAGCCTGGTGTTTATCTTGCTTTTTCAGTGCATGTGAAGTCACACAACACCTACAAGCCATTCCCAGGCCATGCCCTTCCGGTGTGACCTTGCACTTATTCTTTAAGCAGAAGCCACAGCCTGAGAAAGCTGGTGTTCCCCTTTGCTTCACCACACAGAACAGCATTGAGATGAGTTGCCACGGTTTGCCAGCGAGCTTGTTCTCGCAGCGTGCCTCTCGAGTAAAAGGGAAGTGAGAAGCCCACTCCTAAATTTGTGGGCTGCTCTCAATATCTGCATCGCAGAAACAGTTGCACAACTAATCCTGGCCCTGTGAGAGGCTGCAATTTAGTTGTTTGTCTGCACTTGTGTTGCAAGATTTGTTTACAACTCCTGACACAAGTTTGGTTTAGTAATAGGGATTTAATTAGGCAAATATTTGGTTAGTCTTCCTACATATTTTGCTTAAGCCCTCTAGGTTTGCTGTGACGGCAGTCGCGGATGATGGGAACCGGTTAAAAGCAATTATTGTAAATGTGTTGTCAACTTACAGTAGAAAAGGGTGTGTCTGTTTTTTTTACAATCATATGTTCCAGAAAGCAGCACCGTGCACATTGAAGCATCAATGCATCAGTAAGCTTTACTCAAAAAATGTGGTTAGCACCTTTTTTTTGAACCATTATCGCTTTCCCCAGGGTGCCGATTCTGAACGGCGCGGGCCCAAAGCTTTAGGCTTCCTGTGAATTATTCAGATGGCCCACAATTACGCATTCTCCTTTTAAGTGTGAGCTTATTTTCCCAAGGGAGCTCTGATGAGATGGAAAGATATTTTAGGTATTTATTCATCTAAATGTTTATCTCCTCCAGTGGATCTGCTCGGTTCGAGCGCGTCAGAGCTGCTGCATGGTGTCAGTAGAGACTCTTTTATTGCGACACAGTCAAGAAAAGAATCCAAAGACTGTCCTGTGGGTTTTGCAGACTTTGGCTCTGTAAGTTCAGTCCACTCTGTTATCATTGTTTTTTTTATTTAATGGACAAAACATTGTCGTCTGCATGAGCTGCAGAGCTGACGTCTCAGAGGTGTTGTCTAATGCTGCTGGGTCGCATTTCGTCCCTTTGCACTGGAAAGCAAATACTCACAGCGAACGTGTTTGCTGGCTGTTGACTAACAACATTCGAGAGCTTTTTTCACAGTTGGGGTGCAAGGAAGCCAAATGTTTGCATGACTGACTCAGACAGTTCTGCAGCTTCATCTCTGTCTCGTCGTATGTTTTCGGGAGGGCTGCACCGATTGCAGTTTTCTGGCTGATCATCGATTTCCGGCCTATTAAAAATCCTGACCTGCCGATTCCGATTTCAGTCAACACCAATTTCTTTTTTGTCTAAAACGCAGGTGTCAAACTCCAGTCCTGGAGGGCCACTGCCCTGCAACTTTTAGATGTGCCTCTGCTGCACCACACCTGAATAGAATAATTAGGCCATTAACAAGGTTCTGGAGAACTTATCTACACAGGAAGGAGGTAATTAAGCCATTTCATTCCAGTGTTTTGTAGCTGTGGCACATATAAAATTGCAGGACAGCGGCCCATGAGTACTGGAGCCCCTGGTCTAAAATGCTGCTAAATGTAGCAAGAAATCTGATGAGTCGCTAGCAGTGAGATGACTGTTGTTAGCAGCAAACATATAACCTGATCTGGTGAGCTGGTCTGCTAGTCAAACCTCTCACAGCTGAGCACAAGAAGGTGGCAGTTGACTTAAATGCCTTTGCCGAGGTAGATAAAACCGGTGGTTAAGATCAGCTTCACATGTAAAAATCGACCGATTTCCCAAAATTAGGGAAATCGGCACAGATAAATCGGCGCATCCCAAGTTTTCGGGCTTGCATGTTCTGCAGGAAGCGGCGATTTGTAATCCGTACCACTACCAGACGGGCAGACATGTCTGCACTTCAGGAGCATTTTCCAAGTCATTAAGTTGAAGACAAAGGCTTATCTGCTGTCAGAGGATGATTTGCCTCGGCGCTGAGCTCAACTCAATAAAATATATTCCCCTTCTGCTTTCCTCATGATGGCCGGGCATGCTCTCCGGTGGAGAGATGATGCATGGCTGCTGTTTGTGTCTTTTCATGTGACGTGAATTTATTTTTCTCATTCATGTCTGCATGATTGTTGTAAAAGGGATTTGTGGGGGGTTTTTATGAGGAACTTTGCAATGTGATTTGTTTTGTTTTTCTGCCAGGATCTGAAGTGGTGAAGGTAAGACTGAAAAAAAGAGCATAAAATAGGTGTGGTGATCAATCTTTGCATGTGAGAAACTCGTCCGCAGCGCATAATTTGAATATAGTGAATCATGAGGGCAATTATTTTCTATAAATGTCCTGCAAAGCAAAACAAAAAAAGAGAAATTTGACATTTTGTTTGCTTTAGCTTAGCGTTGCTTTTAAAAAGTGTTGCTTTTAGCTTCTAGTTGTGCTTTTTGCTTTTTTTGTGAGGAAAATGAAATGCTGTGCAAAAGTGTTAATTACCCTTTAATTTTTAAACATTTTGTCACATCATAACCACAAAATGTATCTTTATTAAATTTCCCTTTGGGAGCAATAAAATATTTTTGAATT
This sequence comes from Poecilia mexicana, assembly GCF_051168715.1. Classification (NCBI taxonomy): domain Eukaryota; kingdom Metazoa; phylum Chordata; class Actinopteri; order Cyprinodontiformes; family Poeciliidae; genus Poecilia; species Poecilia mexicana. The sequence goes on along the minus strand of NW_028263386.1, from coordinate 9,469,819 downwards.
GAATTGAAATTTAAAATATATCATTAGATTTAAGTGAAAGGCAAAACTGTGACGTAGAATTTTATTACGAAAGTAAAAATCTGAAAAGTGTGGCGTGCATTTATCCAGCGCCCCTGAGTCGACGTGTAGAATCAGCTTTTGCTGCAGATCATTTGGGGGTTTTTACATCTACAGACCGACATTTTGGCCCATTTCTTCCTTGCACAATCGATCAAGCTCAGAGTGTCGCAGATTCTCAAGTTAATTTAGGCCTGGACTTTGACTAGGCCATTACTAACACATGAGTCTGCTTTAGTTTAAGCCACTCTGGCTGGTTGTTTGGGATTGTTGTCCTGCTGGAAGTTAAAGCCCCCAGTCTCAAGTCTTTTGCTGCCTTTGTGTTAAATATGTATGCCACACTTTTCAGATTCTTTTATGGCACATGTCTGCTGATTTATGGTCTAACGTGACAAAATGATAAAGTTTTACGATTATTGGTACTCCTACAAAGCACTGCATAATTATCTCTGCTCCTTTTGTTTTACGTTCATCTTAATTTCGTATCAATTTGCTGCCATTTGCTGCTGATCGTTTCACACAAGTCCGTCGTCGTTTTTGACTTTCTGCCTGTGTAGAAACGTCTGCTTTTGTCCAGTGATTTGTCTGTTTCTGTGTTGACATCTGAGCCTCAAACCACAACCACATTCCTTTTTCTGTTTTTTTTCTTCTTTTTTTTTTTGCTTCCCAAATCTAATGTTTGTTTGTCTGCTCCAGTTTGGAAGTGAGAACCAGCAGCTGGAGTGGGCCAAGCGGGAGAGTGAGCGGGAGGAGCAGGAGCGGCTGAGGCGGCTGCGGTTGCAGGAGCAGCAGGATCTGGAGCTGGCCATCGCTCTCAGCAAAGCCGACCTTTCCAACGCCTGACCTCCGGCTCGGCTCTCTGTCCACCTTCAGTCCGTTTACAGGCCCGTCACCGCAGCTCCGTGTTTCTCAAATGACTCTAGATTTAAAACCGCTGGAGGTACAAATGCCAGCTGTAAACGGGGGAGAATCCAGACTTCATCTTTGCTTAGCGCCACAATCGGAAAGTTTCACAGGCTCCTGAACTGCATCTCCGCCTGCTGACTTTTCAACCTGCTTGCTTGGTAAACCCTTTAAGAGTTATCTATAATTATTTCAAATCCCGCGCTGCAGTAGCCACCGTCTCTTTATGTGCATAAAGCTTTCTGGGTCAATCATGACGTAGAATTACCACTTGAGTTACCACAACAGTACTGTTACAACTTTTACCAGACAGTTGCTCAAATCTTCTCCCTCTGAACCTGCAGCCCTCAGTATAAATTAATGTGAAGATCAAATATTTATGAGCGCGATTGAAGACAAGTGTCATTAATTTTAGAGATGCACCAAGCAGGATTTTGATTTTTGTAAACTTTTCCCTCTGCCAGTATGGATTTTGATTTCTTTTTAAGAACTTCAATGCTTAAAATGTTTTCTATCCTTTCTCTCATGAGAAGTTGTTGATTATTTATGCAGATAGGATAGCCAGTGTCATTATTTAAGCTGACTTTATTAACAATTACTAAAACATTGGTCTCTGTGTTGAACCTTATTTAAGTCACAAAAGATTGTCAACATCACAGGTTGAAATCCTATCTTTACTCTTATTTTCTAAAAGTCTAAATGAAAAGATGTGAAAGTATTTTTCTCTTTAAAGCTGCAGTATGTAACTTTAATTTAAAAAATTTTGTTTTATATTAACATTTATTAAAACTGGCTCCATGTTTTAACAGTATAATCTGAGATCGATAATCTGTGTTTTCCCAGTGATAATTAGAAACAGCCAATCAGAACCATGAGGCGGGTCTTAGCGCTGTCAATCAGCAATAGGGGCTCAGGAACGAGGTGGAGGAGACCGATCTTTTCACAGACTATCTGTCTCTTAACATACCGTCATGGCGACAATTCCAACAAATATTTAAAAAATATTTCTTATAAAAGTTGCATACTGCAGCTTTAAACAACTTTTTGCATTGCTATACTTTGACAATGAAAATAGTTAACTTAGCTGTACTCCTTTCAGCCCTCTGTTAATGTGATTAAAGTCTTGCTTTCTCTCGCCATCTTGCAGCCTGAATAAGAAAATACAATTTCCTTTCAGATTTTTACATCTGTACTTCCTCTTAAGTCATTACTGAAAGAAAAAAGCTAATTTTGAGTCTTTTACTGATGTATTGTTGGCACAACCTGATAGTGACTACTTATGGTGCGGTCATTGATCAGAAACGCATCTGATTTTTGAGCTTCCGAACAGCCACGCTGAAAATTCGACCACCACAAACTTGTTGGTGCATCTCTAATGATTTCCGACCAGATCTTCAGCTTCTGCTGTATGTTGTTTATTTCTTACCCATTTAAACCTTGGAAAAGCAGCCAATGCTCAAAAACAATAAAGCTGATCACAAAGGAGCAACCTGAACTTGTTCCCCTGTGTCTGTGCAGCAGCCATTTTTCGTAAACTCTCCTTACTCCCAATGACCGCCCACCTTGTGCTTGTTAGTCTGTTTACCTTAAACAGCTGATTACAGGAGGTGGAGCTGCTCTGCCAGCATTAAAAAGGCACTTGTAGCACAGACTCAACACACTTTACCCCTACTCTCATCTTCCCACCTCTGTCATCATCTTCATCTTGGCGCGCGGGTCCAGTAATCTCTGCAGAGTTGTCTGAGACGGCACTCGGAGGGGGGGAGGATGTATTTATCTCATTGTAGTCTCGCAGACTGGAGCCATTCACAGCCATTTTATCTAACTACTAACCATAATGCTTTGCAACATAAACACTGGAGGACTTTTCTCTGATATTATGACATCCATATGGCTCTTGGTGTAACAGGTCGCGCAAGTTGAATTAGGAATATTTTACAGTTTTTGTATGAAATCAAAGAATGTGAGGTGTATGAAGTAAAATGCATTTGAAGTCTGTTTTCCATAACCATGAGTGAGGCAGAAAACGTTATATTTAAAGTCAAACAGAAGACGTCAGCCCGTCTGCTGGCCTGAGCTTGTCCAGCTCCAGATGGTTAAAGAAACATTTTTACCCACTCCATGCTTTATGATTACATTACGGCTAAATGTGCAGGTTTTGGACTCTCCAAAGCTGTCTAGAAGGACTTGGTGTGATCCGTTTTTCTGTTGTTACACATACTTTCAGTTATTTATGCCTTTGTGTCTGCTGCGGATGAATTAAAATCAAAGCCAGTGATGATCATTCCTCCAGTTGTGACCCAGTTGTTCCCAGTGTCTCAGTGTTTGTCGGATTGATGCTTTGTTGTGACAGACTTGCACTCCCATACAACTAAAAGCCTCTTTAAAATGGAAAAGTGTAAACTCACTCTGTTTATGCTGTCGCTGTTACATTTTCGTCCCCTGATATAAGTGACATCACTAAAGATTGCTCTTTCCTGACAAACAAAATCAACTTTTAGATGTTTTTTTTCTGTTATGTTTATGTTTTAGTATGTGGAAGACAGCTTTCCAAATCCATTCTTGCCCTCCAACACTAATCAGGTCTATCTGGCACATAATGAATGTACTGTATGCTCCATACAGGACATGTACAGCATGTGACAACGCCTTAATTATCTACATATCAACACTGTAAGCTGTAACATTGCAAAGTATATATGTAATTAATAAATATCAGCTATCTTGTTTTGATTTTTTTCTGAAAACTGTAACAACTTTTAACCTAATAAACTTGACTTACTCCTGGAAACGACAAAATAATTCAAAAATACTTAATTTCTCATCATGAAAGTGGATGGCGGTGCTGTGGCAGTAGCAGTCAGTAATGCGGTGACTCTGAAGAGGCCTCTGACTGAAGACTGTTGCTGTAAGACAGTAATGAAACGCTAACATCTCAATATCCGGGCAGCAGAGACGATATTCCACAGTAACATGTCCAGGATGACTCCATAATTTACTGTGGAGCTCTGCTAGTCCACCTCATTTGCTTTTGCTGCGCCTCTTTAAAAAGGTTTCTGTCTGTACGGTTAGAAAACTAAGCAGAGAGACGACAGTTCGGGTATAATTTGAGCTTTTACAGCTGCAAAAACAATACCTTGTTGCCATGGCGACATGTCAGTTGTCTAGAAATAAAAAAAATCTTTCTAGCTGCTCGATGGTCCAAACATGCAACACCTCGACCAAATAAATTTGAACAAAAGTATCAAGACTAACAGGGGTACTCCAACATAATAATAATGAATTTAATTTGTAACACTTTTCACTAACAAATCTCAAAGAGCTACGCACATTTAATCACAGAGAATAACAATAAAAAAAAACTCAAGTGAAATCAAAGATGAAATGTTTAAAAAGAGCGGTGAAATTCATCAGAGAAAAATAAGTTTGAAAAGAAACTTTCTTTATTGTTACAGAAAATAAATGATCAAGAAAGGCTTTTAAAAATACATTTAGTTTGTTTTTAAGGATGCATTAATATTTTTAACCTGGAATTGGAAGAAGTAGCTTGAAGTCACTGTAAACTTTCATGAAATGATGTTGCACATTTCATGATGTAACAAAGTGGATGAATAATGAGAAAATATTAATTTGTCTTGAGGCCAAATAAACAACCAGCTGTATCTATATTAAGCTTATTTTTTATAGTTGTCCTTTATCTGTATTTTTTTAAATAACATTTAAAAAGCTGCCATGACTTCATATTAGCACATTCTTTACTGAACCTAATCGAGTTTTTCTCCAGTGCTTTCACTGTAAAAACTAAAATTATTTTTACAGTGAAGGTGTCGCCCACAAGTTTGCATGCTCTCATCACTGGCTTGAATTTCATGGTTTTTATATTTTTAGTTTTTCCTTTTTCATTCTGATAAAACAGTTTTTTGCCGCCATGAGAGAGACTGACATGTCGATCCACCGGGTCATGTCTGCATCTTTCAAGTTGACAACAGTTGCCAACTCAGCAACTTTCTTTCTATATTTAGCAACATTTTAAACAAAAAAAAATCAGAATTGGCAGGTGATCAGTCAGAAAACTACAATCGGTGCACCACTAATTAAAGTAGCAAATTCAAATCCAAAGAAATCTTCAACTGACTATGGCTTTTCAGAATGTAGAATAAGTGTCTATTTGTGCACAGAAAACAGCAACAGAATTTATTTTTAAAAATTTTGTACAAGTTACAGAAGGAATGTAAACTCAGACTGAGTTTATTGGGAGCAGTGATGGTTTAAAGTAAGGATCTGCGGTTATGCTCCTTTGTGCACCAAGGATGGAGTAATATGTCAGTCAAGTCACTTCTCCTGTGTCTGCTGATCTCAATAATTTAAATCTAAATTAATCAAATTCTGATGAAAAGAAGGTCAGATTTTTTTTTGTTTGTTTTTCTGGGGTTTTTGACTGTTTGGATATCTAATTTGAAGCGACATTTGGACAAGACTCAATATAGGATGAACCAGAGACACATAAGATGAACCATGTGCAAACTCTCATTCCTAGAGACAATTTTGACCTTTAACCTATTGTGCATTTGATTGTGGGAGGAAGCCAGAGTACCCAGAGAGAGCTGGGAAAACATCCAGAGAGAGTCAAACCCAGAACCTTCCTGCTGCAAAGCTGCACTGTGCAGACAGTAAGGAATACTTAAGCAAACATTAGTTGGGGGATTTAATTCTGCATGTATACCTGATTAGATCAGAGAGAATCCACAATAAATTCAAGCTTCTGCACCCAAATCTTGTTTTTAAAACTCATTAGTGTTTTTATGTTCTAAAATAAAATAAAATAAAACCTTCAATTCAATATATTTACACCCACAATGAGTGTCCAGTGTGTCAACTTCTCTCCTTTTCTCTGTATTTTTATGGATGTTTGTCAAGCAGCAGTAAAACTGCAGTGAGATGATCTGAAGAAATTGATTTTATTTACTCTCCACCTGTTGCAAGTTACTTAAGATATTTATTTCTATTTCAGAGTTTATGCAATAAAATTGGAACTAAAAAAGTGAAATGAGAGTGATACATTTGCATCTTTCACTGTAGATATTTTTGACCTAGTAGGCACTTCCCCTTTTAAAAAAAAAAAAAAATATATATATATATATATAAATATATATATTGTAAATTTTTACATGTCGATGGAAACGTTTCATATTACTTGTTTGAAATGCTGTTTTTGGGGCTTTTCTTACATTGAATTTCAGGTGAAGAAGCTTTGAAAGCAGTCATCTATCTTCTCACAGCTGCCATCTGGCTTTGATACGCGCTCTCAATGCAGGCCTTCATGCAGGAGATACAAATGCTCACTGACACCGTATGTATAATATGAAGCCTGGACCTGGATACTTTGAAACTGTAGTGCAGAGCGACTGTGTGTAATTGTAGTATTAAGGCGCTTTGATGTCCTACTATAATTTCTACCCATCTGAAAGGGAGTCTAAGGGCTCCCTGATGAGGGTTTGCTGTGCCCCTCTGTCCAGACGGCTCCTGGCCTCACTCTGTAATTATGAAAATGGAGTGTTTGTATTTATAGGCTAAGCCCACAAGCGGCTACCCTTCTCTGTCTTGCAGCTGCAAAACATCACTGGAAATCGAGTTGCCCTCCAGTTTTAAAAGTCAGCATCTTCTATGGCGAGCCGTGTATTTACTTATGTGGGTGACAGGGTAACCTGCAGCTCTGCTGGGTGCGCCTATTTTCAAGCACAGTTGTGAAACCGTATTGAGTGGGTGGATGTGGTTAATCAAAAACGAGTGAGCAAGGTGGATCTGAAATGACTAAGTTCACCAGTCAGAGAATTATTTTTTTCAAATCTGTTCTTTTTAATATTTACAATAAATACACATTTTTTACAGTATAAAATCCTTGTACTTATTTATATAAATTTAAGTAAAAAATAATGCACAGGACGTCAAGCCCTGATAGTGTACAGAGGGGCTGGATCCAAGAGTTTCACACAGAGAAGAAGAAAATAAATTCCAAATAGGATTAAAATAAGTCAAAAAAGGCAGTTCAGACACATGAGGCAGTTTAAATAAAACATTGTCTCTGCGCTTGTTAGGCAACTGTATGTGCATATTACCCCTGTCAACAAGAACACTTACATTTTTTGGCCACGTCGTTCTGTTACAAAGAGTTTTACAGTAGCACAGTCATAGAAAGGCACTTTTGTGTCAAACACAGCGTTCCAGTTCTGTCAAGGAAGAGTAGTATATACAGGGCCAGCCCCTTCTTGGTCTGCCTGCTCTTAAGCAAACAAAGCTTTTCTAAAGCTTTCTTTATACAACCAAAGTAGTACCAGCTACATTATTAGAAAAAAAACATACACTAAAATGTTTTAATTCAATATTTTATATGTATTTATATAAAAAAAACTGAATTTGGCCACATGGAGAGCATTTTAAATAAAAATACAGCTGAATCACAATACAAAATAATACAATCCCCCCTTTGTGAACACCCCAAAGTCCTCTGCTGAGCTCCTTCACATGTGTCTCTTCATGTGAAGCGCCAAATGGTCAGACCTGGAGAAGGCGCGCTCGCACAGGTGGCACTGGAAGGGTCTGTGTCCGGTGTGTTTACGGAAATGACGGGTCAGCTCGTCGGAGCGGGCGAACTTCCACCCGCAGCCTTCCCAGCTGCAGTGGTATGGCTTCTCACCTGCGTGGAAGAAAAACAAGAGGAGTGCTATTAGTAGGAGTTTTATGTTTGGATCATCGTGCGTAATTTGCGCACAAAAGCTGTAAAGTGATGAGGAGGAGAGGGAGAGGAAACGTACCAGTGTGAGTTCGCAGATGTGCCTTCAGGTGTGAGCTCTTGGTGTAGGTTTTACCGCAGCCGGCAAACGTGCAGGTGTGCGTCGCCGTACGCTTCCGCGGCCACGTACGCCTCCCTCTCTTGGGCTTGGACTCCAGCAGCTCCAGCGGGGACGACGGCGGCGTGAGCATCACCCTCTGCGCGCCCGCGGGCTGCAGGCTGAGACCCTCGTCGTACATCCCGAAGCCGGGGTGCGGAGCGTGGTAGGGCATCTGCATCTGCGGGGCCTGCGGGTGGTGCTGGAAGGACGCCGCCGTGTGGTATTTCTGCTGGAAGCACAGCTGAGCCTGGCAGTCCGTGGCTTGCTGGTCGTCGGGGCTCAGCGGCGGGGTCATGCTGCTGGCCGCCCGCGGGGAGATGGCCACCCGGGGCTGCTCGAAGGACATCATGCACGAAACGTTGCCCTCTTGCTTGATCTTGTTGCAGCTCTGAGGGACCATGCCCATAACGGGGCCGTAGCTGTCCATGGCTGGCTCTATTTTGATGTTGTCCGGGCGGGGGAACGGCGCCGTGTTGACGAAAAATCTCCCCTGAACGCCGGGGTTGCGCGTTACGCCGTAGCCGGCGGGTCCATCGGAGCGGAGCAGCTCCGTCATGAGGCTGGCACCGTAGGGAGGAGGCGGAGAGCGGTGGTCCTCGGCGGGATACTGCGGCACGGAGTTCCCGGTTGTTGTGTACATGTTGGGATCAGCTGTGCCAACGTATTCCACCGTGCTGTCTGATCCGGTTGTGTTGGAGAGAATAAAATCCAGATCCAAGAAATCGCTCAGATCCTCGTCGTCCTTTTTGCTCTGACAGTCCAGGGTTTGTACCAGTTCAAGCATGGAGCAACTTGTAGGTGGGAGTTTGTCCATGTCTCCTTTCCACCTCTGCGGGGGAAAAAAATAAAATAAGAATTAGACATTAGAAATACATTTTTACAAGTTAAATCTCGCATTTCTTGCTTCTTTAGCGCATAAAAAAGTAGTTTAAGTATTTAAAAACATCTTGCAAAATGAGTGAAAACTTACATTTTCCCAGCTTTTTTCTCTTTGGTTCGAGAACGTCGAAAATGAGGGCAGCATCACTCCTGACAAGGCCATCGTTTAGGGTGAAATAACACTAAAACTTATTATTTTTGGTTAAAGTTAAGCGGAGCGGCAGCCGCGCCAGAGTTTAAGGTACTTTCACGGTGTCCCCCTCTCTCCACAGCTGCGCTTCAAACACATGAACACAAGTTTAAAAGTGGTAGGAGGTCCTCCCCGACCTTATAACTCTCCAAGCGGAGATCGCCTGGCCAATTGTGAGAGCTCAGGAAACAACGTAAAGTTTGGTAAATTTAGCGCTTTATAAAGCAGTGCGGGCTGCCGGGCTCAGTGTGCTGTGTGACAGGCACGGCGGAGCAGCCCTATAAGAGGATGCTGACGCAGAAAGCGCCAACCCACCTTGTAAAAAAAAAATGTTTCAGGACAAACAGACAGCCTGTATAGCAACCATAGATACTTACGTAATATGCGCAGAAGAACAAGTCTGATGACAGAAACCGCCGCAGGACAAGACGCACTAACAGCATCATTTATAAGCTGTCAGTTGTTCGTGTAATCATTACCCCACAGGAATGAGGCTTTCAGGTGTACACTAATTAGGTTTTATTTAATCTGAAGTTATGCGAGGAAAGATCTGGAAGAAAAATGGCTTTCTGTAATTACGCAATCATGAGACAACACAAAAACATCTGAAGACATTTTTAATGCAGGGAAATTAGTGTTAGTTATGAAACTTATTTTATTTATAAAGAAACATACAAGTGTGTAAAAAATATTGTTTAACAATTGCTAAATGATTGTGACGCCGTTTGTCTGTAGCTACGGGGCTAATGCTAATGTCCAGCTTGCTAGCAATTGATTAAAAAATAATTTCCGCTCAACTATGTTTGTTTTGCTTAATGGTAGCAACATTAGCTGCTTTTTGGGTAATGAGATTGTAACTAGCGTTAACCACGGTTAGCGCTAGCTTCTTTGTATAATGTTCCTGATGGCATAAAACTTTCTGGGTAGCAAATCCTACTAAACAGTTTGCTTAGGCTACAACCAAAGCTCATTCAGCTGTTAGCTAACCTTGTTTTTCAAGTTTAGGTTGTATTAACAATCACTGTCACGCCAACAAACCTTGCAAGTCTGCGAGTACAAGAATTAAATTTGTCCAACTTCAACTTGTTTAGCCACAGTGCGAATGGTAAAGTCAAACTTGCTACCAATCCATAAAAAAATAATGAACTATATTTGTTTTTTCTATACATTAGGCTCACTAGTTGTAAAATTCCAACATTAGATACTTTTTTGATAATTAAAGTTATAGTTTTAGACAGCACTAATGCTGAAGACGACCTTGCTGGTTAAGCTCATTTGCTATCTTTATTTTTCATGTTTGGGTTACAAGTATTAATGACTATATCAACTTGGATCCAGTTTCAAGTGAAAATATCTTAGCACATTTGAAATGAGGAAAAAAAACTATATTACATAGCTTTTCAGCAAGATAAAAGCTTGTTTTAAATCAGTAACTCCAGAATATTGATTTTAAAAAGTACTAGTTCCATTACTGAGAAGGGCATTTTTTGCAGTGTAGACCATTATTATTTCGTCATTTAATTGCAAAACAATTTTTCTTTCTGTTTATTTTATTGTGTTTTAGTTATTAAGCTTCTAGTTTCTTTATAAAGTTTCAGGTAAGACCTGTTCCCCAGTGTTAACAAGAGCATTTTAAGGACTTGCCTTTAATACTGTGCTAATTCTCTTTTTATAGTGTAGGGAGAGCGGCCATTAGCAGTGTCTCATCCACCTGCTTGGCGCGTCTTGCTCTCGGCTCATTATCATTAATGGAAGATGGCTTTTTGTTCCCTCACAGCGGGCTTGTCCAAACAGGCGCCAGGATCGTCTGAATCGGTTTTCATCGCGCTTTTTCACGCTGGAACCTCTCGTGATGTAAACATGATTTAGGGTAACATCTCTTTCAGGTGTAAATGGCGGACTTTTAAGGGGAACGCGGTGTCAATTGGGGCTACATTTGCATCACAATAATCGACTCGCTTGTCCGCTTGTTGCTATTTCTGCAGAGGAATCTGGTTTTTGACGAGGAAGAGGATGGAAGAGTTGTTTGGTCAGCAGGAAAACCGTTTCATTGCCTGCTGCTGCACGACTTATTTTTGTCTGTTTGCTCTGGAAACTCTCATTTCAAGCCCGAGCTTCAATCCAAAATGCTTTTTTAAGAGTACAATGTATATCTAGATCAATGTTAATAATATTCACATAAAATGAATAAATACTAAAAGATGAACCTCAATAAATTCCCCAAGGACATGATAAAATTTATATTTAAACTCTTGTGGAAAGGATAATAATAGTAGAAATTAATATTAAATATTTCTATATTTAAGTGATGATTAATCAGATTTTTCTATGTCTGGAAATTAAAGTGATGTATTTGTCCAAAATAGTTGATTAACCTTGTATTTTTGTTAAATTATATTAAGAAAAACATGGTTTTCTATCCAATGAAACAGGACACCATTGGTCTGCTCAGGCGATGCATAACATCCTAAACCACAACACTTTTTCCTCCATGTTTTACAACAAGTATGTTTTTCTTTTTTTTTTTAACTTGGAATACTCTAATTATTCCTTACTTTAGCTTCATTTGTCCAATGAACATTATTTCAGATGTTTTACTGTCTCTTTTCTCTGCTCTCCGTGTTTGTTTTCTTACAAAGCAGAAGTTGCACACCTCCAATGAAAACTAAATTGTGCAGCACTTTTTTAAATATTGGGTGTGCATTTTCACATCACCGTTATGAGGGCCTTTTTTTTTTTTTAATTTTTTTTACATCCTTTAGTGACATTTTTGGATTTTTGGACACTTGTTTTAGCATCTTGTAATCTGCATTAAGGGTAAAAAGCCAGACCTGGGTTTTTTAGCAGCTATTTCCGTAAAGTAAAGTATCTGATTTTCTCTTTTGAAACTTCTTTAAATCCCCTGCCAGTCTCCCAAGCTGCTGCAGGAGTCTTTTTGAAGGCCTCTGATGTTACAAGTTCATTCTCACTTCAACAGAAACACACCAAATTAAATGTCTGCAAAATGCTAAGTAATGATGATCTAAATATGAAACATCAAAATATTATTCAGTGTTAAGTGTATTCCTCGTAAACAAAAGCATTTTTTAAAACATGTTTCTGTATGAATTTTCTGAGTATTGTTAAAATTGAAATATCTAATTGTTCAAGTACGTTCAATGCTGTTGGATCGTTGTAAAATTGTTTAAATGTTTGACTTCCAAAGCCTTTTATTTGTTTATTCCAGAAATTATTGAAAAGTTTCTATATAAAGATATAAAAACCTATTAGAGGAAGTGAAACAGAGTCAGCCTATAAAGTGAAACAGAATGAATGTGCCTGCTGCTGCTGCTGCAGGTACGGCGTGCAGCCATGATGCGTTGCTGACCTGGGCTCGTCCGTGTTGCTCACATCCACGTGACGGACGCATCACCTGTCATCAGCCTGTCATGTCCAACATGGCCAGTAAACTCTGTGAGTGCAGCTGTTTGGTTTCCACATCCTGATGCTTGATCTGCACTGAGTTTTCAGTGGAAAGTGCGTCACACAGAGGGAGTCCAGTAAGGCCTGACAGGAAACAGTTTTTTTATTTGGCCGGCCTGATGGTCGAACCCCTGACCGCTGAGTCTGACCCCAGTTTTTGCCACAACCCTCCTCTGTTTGCTACTAGTGAGAGTGAGCACTCTCACTTCCCCTTTTGCACAACTACCTTGAGTACTTTAAAAAGCTCTATAGTTCGAATTTAGGGAACTTAATCTCTTGCTGAACTCTTGCTGTCATCTTGTTTTATTAACCAACCCAGATCTGTTTTACTCAAAGATTCTTGAGCAATATTTTAGATATTTTTTGAGGTTAAGTGAGAAGTTTTTGTTTGCTGTGTGTCAGCAGCTCCTTCATCACGTACAACTAATAGAATAACTTTAACACTAGTCATGAAGGAGTTTTAAACTGATCAGAAGTTTCTATACAGTCATCAGGGATGTTGATGTCAAAATAATTTCAGGCTTTGAATGATGCATATATGACTATTCAACATATAACTTAATAATTTTTTTAAACAAAAAAAATTTGAGCACATGTTTGAAGGTCAAGAAATCAAGAAATGTTTGAAGGAGTTCCCCAAACCAACTGCAAGCACGGTGGTAGCTGTATCATGGTATGAGTATATTTTAAGGGAAAATGTAAATTTATTGTGTCAAAATTACCTCCTCACTAATATTTTCTTAAACATTCCTGTATCTTTTTTATGTTCAAACACCCAATTTGATCCCATGTAGTTTCATTCATTTGGCAACGATTCACCTACACAGAATCACAACACAGCTGCCGTAATTCATTCACAATTTAAGGTTTTCAGACATGAAGAACCTATTAAAAGTCAGGCCCAACCATTGGAAATTAGATTTAAGTCTTGACTTTGACTAGGAACCTGCACCACTTTCTTTTTTTTTTCTTTTTGAGCCTGTCAAGAAGAGGGGATTATCCGCAGTCTCAAAGTTGAAGTTTCTAAAGTGTAGGTGTTTCTACAGTGCAGACACTGATTGGCTAGTTCCAGTTACCAAAATCCTACAGAAACCTTCTAGAAATCACTCATCTGTAGTGACTGTTTTAAAAAGTTGTACAAGAAAATGAGAAGTTATGGATACAATCTTTTGGCTAAAGGTTAATTTAAGCAACATTATTTTTGAATAATTAAATATTTATTTATTTATTATTGATTTTCAACTACTAATGTCAGTTTCAAGTAATTTCAGCAACCAAAACAGATTTTGTTCTTTATAAAATTTAATCAACATTTAAATATTTATTGAAACATCTCCGAAAAATAGCTACCGTTAGCAGGAGTGGACAGTGTGATTCATCTCAATACTCTTATTTTGAAATGTAAACCGGATGTTCTATGTTAAGACAAGCGGAAAGAGAAGTTTAAAACGTGGCTAATGTCGGACCGGCTAACATAATCTGCTTGCCTTTATTATATCTACGTGATAAAATAGTAAGTCTTCTGATGCCCTCGGTTTAAAATGCGTATTTACCAATTAAATTACTGAAAGTACGATGCCAGAGAAGTAAGCTAGCGATATTTAAAAGAAAATAAAAAGTCAAATCGAATACGTTAATTTCGTTTCCTGTAGAAACGCCTACGCTGACTTGCTCGTCCAATCGTATTGCGCCTGATTTTATTCGTCCAATCAGGTGCGGCTATTGAGGAAAGCCTTCTTTTGGAAACGCCTACTTCGTCCGCAGATGTTCAAGGGTGAACCATAGACATAATATAAACTATATTATTATTAAGATATTAGGATTATATTATGTCTGTGGGGTGAACCTCACACACCATCACGTTACTACACCGATGTTTAGATGTTTCTTCAGGTCTGGCAGCAATCAGACCTGGATGTAGGTAGTTAAATTATCCCTATAAATGTTGATAATTAAGGTAGATTCATTAATTAACCTTTTTTTACACAAAGAAAGTGGTTTGAATAGTATTTTTTCCATTAATAAATTAAATTGACAGATTTTTCTTTTAAGCATTGAATTGCATGTAAAAAATGTATGATGATCTGAAAAATCATAGTATTAAAAAATCCAAATTACTTATTGTGTGACTTTGCCGATAGCTCAGATGGGGAAAAAACCCAGTAACTTGGCGGCTCAAGTGGGAGCTCTCCGTAATTTGAATGACGTTTTGTGAGCCAGGTTTGTATTTCACCCTGTGCCGTCACTTCCTGTGAATTAATGTGCATGACCGGTGAGATAATTTTATTTTAGCAGTCAGAGCCTCAGATGTAGAATGGGTGGGACGCCTTTCTGAGCGCAGCAGCCTTACTTAAAACATGTTCTCAGTGGAGGTTGCACACAGAGAGAGAAATTTGTAAGCACTTCATAAAGAACTGATGCACCTTCAAAGGGAGGTCAAAGGTCAGAAACAGGACAAATACCTTGCTAATTGTGAGGATTCAGACCCTCTGCCTGTGTAGTTTTTTAGTCCCATCTGCAGCGGAACCTTTGAATGAGGATGAGCAACATTTCTAGAGAAAATTCAGAGAATCCTTCCCTTAAACTGACATTTGCACAACATTTTTACCATTGGGTAACCCGCACTATTTCATAACTATAACATCTACTTTCTATTGTTGCTTCTGCTGCCTTATCTTTAGCATTAACCAACTTATCAGCAAGTTGAAGAGTTGACAAGAATGACAGGTAGTTGGAGTGCTGAGCAGCCTATGTCTACCTTTTCCTTCAAAGTAATCCTCTTATCTTTTTGATGCGGTCGACCTAAAAAAAATAACTTTTCTGTGAATAAATGCCAGGGGTCATCTACTTCTGTTTTGGGCGTAAATATTTTAAGGTTTCACTTTAAAAACTGCACACACAAAGCAAAAACGCAAACGTGGCTTTCCAGGAATTAGAAAAGAAGTGTGATATTTAAATCCAACAGTGACTAAGGAATAATGGATAAATTACATTAATCTGAAATGTCAATCTGATGGATTTATAAGAGCACATAAAGTATTTACAGATTTTTTTTTTTGTTTTCTTTATAACTCTTAACCGTTTCAGTTGATCAAACTAATTTTATATTGGATAAAAGTGATAAAAAAAAAATTAAATGTGGTTTTGATTTGTTATAAGGAGTCCAAAAATAATCCAGAAAATCTTAAAGTCCACCCATCAGTATAACCTGAAGCAGAAACCCACCTTCGCTTACAAACGATGAAGGTTTTAGAGAGGCCTAGTCAAAGTCTGGACTTAAATCCAGTTGTTGTGTCATGACCTTAAACCGTCCTTTGTGGTTGAGTTTTAAAAAAAATCACCAGAGTGGATCAAAATTCCTCCAGTGGGAAGTGAAAGACTAATTGACTGCAGCTGTTTCTGCCTGTGGCAGTACAACCAGGACTAGGGGGCAATTACCTTTTGTCAATGAAATGAATTAAATCATCATTTAAAAACTTTTTTTTTTTGTATTTACGCAAGTTAACTTTTATGAGAGAAGTTGGTTTGACGATCTGAAACATTTGAGAAGAAATCTGTAAGGGGGTACATACTTTTTCAGGGTTTCCCCCAGAAATCTTGCTAAGCCCAGTGCTCGGGGTGCTAGGGCAGACCTTCAGCTGCCCGCCATGTTTTTGAGGTAAAACATGTTTATAGTTGACAGGAAATTTGAAAATATCACTTGATAGTTATGTGTTATTGGTAGACGAGAAAAGTAATACCTAAACACCAACTATAAAGTCAATAAAAAGGCAATCATTAAACAAAAACTAAAGTAAATTAATGCTAAGCCTGGTGGCCCGCCAGGCTTATAAGACCCTGAGGGAAACCCTGCTTTTTCTCAACACTGTAAAGGTTTTAAATGATAAAAAAAAAGTGTTTTCGTCCAAGTACTTGCTCCAAAGTGTTGTAATGTTTCATCATGCAGGAGGACTCATGTTCTCCATGATGAAACCTCAAGTTGTCAGTCTAACATTGAACTGCTTAATTTCATTTAATGAACCCTGGCATGCCTCACGTCTGTGTCATTTCGGCAAGCTCTTCATCACTTTGGACACCTCAGCCTCATGCACTCCGGCGTACGTGGAAAAACAGCGTGAGAGAGGCAGCAGCGGTCCTGCTGGACATCCTGACTGAACAAGAGTCAGTGGGAGTTTGAGGCTGACTGAGATCCTGCCCTGGTCTCAGAGCTTATATAGCCCAGTTATTTTTAACCGCCCACCCCTTGCTTATTACAGCGCTTTCCCCCCTGAAACATTCAGGAAGCACGTTCGGCTCCTTTTCCTGCTCACATGCGGCCAGATTCAAACAGAATCAAAGAATGATAGCATTGAGGCTCTCCAACCACCACAACCTTCCCCCCCACTCTCTTTCCTCTCTCTCTCCTTCTCTCTCTTGCTGGAAAAAAACGGGGGTAGAAATGTTTAGTAAAAAGTTGGCACGCGCCAAAGGAATGACAGGGCTGGCTCCAGTCCTACTCTAGTTTCAGAAACCCTCAACTATTTGTTAGAAAAACAGCACAGGGACCGTCCAGCACATACGCACTGCTACGTGCTGGCAGCTTTCAGCACCGTATTCCTGGGAAAGGTACCTAAAAGAAACAAAAATGTCACAAAAGTTTCCCAAACAGAGCTGCGAAACATAAGCAGCAGTAATGGATTTTATGAAACTATCTAATTCCTAATGGTTTTTTTGTAAATTAGGAGGAGTTCAGCTCTTTTTCTTCACTTACTGTAGAAAGTTAGTACAGAAACTCAGTTTACTGCTTTGGGAAACAACAGTACTTTGTTTCATGCGTTTTATTAGAATCCATTAGCTTTTATTACAACATTAAGACAAACGTTTTACATTTAATCAAACCCGTATATAAAGGATTCGGTGGCTTTGACTCAATTAAAAAGTTCATTTTTTTCAATTCAGTTCAATTCTTCGAAAATGACCCAAATAAATAGAAGACAATTAATGCGTTTTTCATTCCAGAACTGTACATCATATGATCTCAATGCTTTGTTCCTTTTGCATTATTTGTTGAATTTATGCAACATAACATGGAGGCAAGTCTGGAACTGGTGACATTAGCGAAGCCCAGACTGTGGGCTTCATCAACGCCACTCACCACAGACTGGAAACTTCACACTGGACCTCAAATAGCCTAAATAAAGAAGATGACTTTGGACCACAGAGCAGAACAGTTCAGTGTTTTTTATTTGTAGTTTGGGTAATCAGATGTTCTGTCATTGTGCTTTAGTTGTTTAACAAAGAATGCACCGTTGCTCATGTCCTGGATATATCTACGTACTATAAGGACTTGCTATCTCTTTTGCATGTGTGCCTTCCTCTACAACCGTTTTCCTTCCACTCAACTTTCAGTTTCAATCCTTGGACACAATGTTCTGTAAATAGATACTTAGCAAGGACATTTTGTGACTTACCCTTGTTGTGTCAAGACCATAACGTAACCTTTTTGTAATAAAAATCCTCTTATTGGTCCCATATGACTTTTTTTGAGAAATTTGGGGATTTTTACTAACTGTGAGCCAAAACTAGCAGAACTAAACACATTGGAAATATGTGTTTTTGAACTGAATTACTAAAATCAATGATATTTCAATGGATTAGGGTCTGAATTCTTGTTAAATACCATTTATCAGGATTATCAGAGCAGCTTTAGCAAAAATGGATTAAATACTTTTATAAATCTGTGATTTTAGTACCTCAGTTGTAGAAAACGTTCATCTAATACTGTGCCTCTCTTCTCTCTATCTAGTTTTTGTTAGGGACTTTCTCTGTATAATAAACCTTTTAACTGCCTCCACAAACATACCGGTGGTTTTACTTCTGAAAACAGCTCTGGCTCCTGCTATGTTCCACAGCTTTTGTGCTTTAAAACAGCGAGAGTCTGGCTTCCACAGGACCCAAACATGTGTTTCAACAACCAGCATAGCTTTTAGCAAGTGTTATGGAAACCCACCTTTTAAAAATATGCAGCGCACTGGCTAACATGGCAGGAATAACGGCTACATGTGGATATAATTGAGCAAGTAGAGGACTGAGGGGATGGGGCCTGATTTATTAGCTGTTAACACCAGAAATCAGTGGTCCCACTCATCACACCACACACATAGGCACAAGTTCAGGCGAGTGAAAATGTTGTTTTCTTCTACCCAAAGTGCCAAGGAAAGGAACTTTTTGTTTGACAAATTGAGAAACGGTGAGATCTTAAAGCCTTGAAATGGGCCACTGGAATGCTTTCAGATTGCTGCTTGGATCCATGAAAATCCAAAGTGCTCGCCAGGTTTAATGTGCATAACAAGTTACAAGTGTTGGACACACTTTTCATTGTTCACTAAAACATGTTATTCAGGATAAAAATACACAACACTCTCTTGTTAAGCATTAGAGTTAATTGTTACCATTTTGTTGTGAAATGCAGAAATTTGCCCAAAATTGCCAGTTACTACCAACACTGAGGTAACTTCTGAAACTTAACTTCTTACTGGGAAAACAGAATCGCCACTTTGCTGTGCAGGCACACAGCTGCTGATAATTTGTACCCTCAAGAGTGGAGATAAGGAAGACTAAAGGTGTTGCCTTTGTGGCTATTAGTGCATGTTAAGATATATTTGGTGTGCAAACTATAATAAAAAGCAGCTAAAAGTGTTTTTAGAGAGGATCTTGCATCTTTTAATCACAAAGGCCTATGATTCCACACAAGGGGCAAAACTAAGCTAATCAAAATTATAATAAGCTAGCTAGTAGAGAAGTGCAGCTTCTTATTCTACATTGCATTTGTACTCAAAAGTCAAGCTAACGTACCTGGTTTTTTTAGTACATCTGATAAAAGTAAGCTAAACTAAACTGAGACAAGCTAGCTACTAGCTAGCTTAGATTTTTATGCTGCATTCTTTGTGTACTCAAAATGATACTTTCCAAGATTAAAGACAGAGAGATCATCTGTATGGTTGGATGAAGTCATAGATTGAGTTAGAAATGTAGAAGCTCCCACAATTTTAACCAGAAAACTCAAGTTCTGTAGAGCCATAGTGATACCTGAAAAAATAAAATGTGTGCGGTCCTTAAAAACTGTGTGTTAAAATAGTCAGTCACACTTTTACTGTCTAATCTATGTAAGTGAAATATTGCTACAGGCTCTGAATAGCAACTTCAAGCCCTCAAAATATGCTTTTATTAACATGTCTTGCTAATATTAGTTAGTTACTGACTACAATAATGAGCAACTTCTTCAATAAACAAGTGGCTGAGATGATTGTTCTCCGTTGGCAGCTGAGGTGGTTCTGATATCTGATCATGATTACTCCTGAGTACTGCTCTTTTCAGTGTTTTAAGAGCACTTTCTACAGGAAAAAGAGGCACAACCAGAACTCGCTAGCTACCTTGGGATTGGGCAAGTAGTTATAGGCGAGTAGTAGTGAATGTCGCTGGGAGCGATTTGTTGCAGTATCATAATACAACCATGGTGAAGGGAATTGATCTTCCCACTAATTACCATTTTAAAGGGGCAGTACTATGTAAAATCAACTTTTTTGAGCTTGATTTTATGTTATAATGTTTTTCACTCATCAAAAATATACCAGGAGTGTTGCTTTGATTCTTTTATGTATGTTTAAGAAATCCTTTGATCTCCATGGCCACCAGTGAGGTGTGCAAAACGCTTGTTTGGACATAGCCCCACCTTCGAAACGCAGCTCTTCCTCAAAGTTGTGGTTTCAAAGCTAATGAGGTTCTGCCTTACGAATCACCCCTCACCTGCAACTCCCCCTCTCAGCTCCTTCAGACTAGCCAGAAGCGGTTAGCAAACACCTGGTGGAGCTGCGCATCTGCTGAGCTCATTATATGAGCGACTTTTCTGTGCCACACTGGTAAAAATGTTATTAAATAAAGGAACGATGTGATGACTACCTGAAAGCAGGAGTTTTTTAAGAGACAGCAGCCCAATTTCAAGGCGTCAAATTCCTTTAATAAAGTCGTATTTGATGTAAATAGCATTTTTATAGCAACTGAAGGCAACATAGCTACTTTATTATCATGTAAACTTGCCCTTTAAAAAGTAACTAAAGAATCCAAATCTTATTTTGTGCAAATACTTCAGTATTGGTACAATGCCTTTCTGTTCTGTTTGCACTCATTTCCAGCTCATCCAGTGTCAGCAGGTTCACTCATCTGTTAGATCCTACCCTATTTGCTCAGGATCATTCTGTATAAAGCCTTTCCTGCTGAAAACTGAGGGAGGCCTGCGTAGTTTTTCCCCCCATCATGTGGTACCACGGCCCCAGACCTGTTCGCATTTGAAAATGCCGAACTAAACTGTGCCAGCTGTTCAAATAACATAACCCCAGCTTCAACACAGGTTCTCCATTGAAGCCACGCTCCACTTGATTGAGTGATCCAGCCTGCAGTGCACTTTATGGTGTACACACCTCAAAATGGCGACATTTGTAAAAAGGCTAATAAAAACATTCCTGGAGCAAGGAATGCTCCCAGGTATTTCCTTCCTTACACCTGGTTACCATTCCTGCTGCGCGCTCGGCTGTTTTCAAAGCAACACTGTCTTTCAGAGACTGGATATTGGTTCTGCTTGTATGAATGTGCATTGTAGGTCGTCAGAGGGAGAGCAGGTAGAGGCTGGAGTTAAAGTTTTAAAAGTGTGATGCAATTTCAGCCAAACGCTAAGGAGCAGCAGGATGAATATGAGGTAAAACTATGATTTATAGTTTGATGAAAAGC
This sequence comes from Poecilia mexicana, assembly GCF_051168715.1. Taxonomy (NCBI): domain Eukaryota; kingdom Metazoa; phylum Chordata; class Actinopteri; order Cyprinodontiformes; family Poeciliidae; genus Poecilia; species Poecilia mexicana. The sequence continues at coordinate 9,448,675 of NW_028263386.1, read as the reverse complement.
CTAGAACTGAAATCCTGGGGGAGGCAGTGACATTTTATCAGCTAAAGCGTCACGTAGGTCAAAAAGTCAGGTGAGGTGCCGCTGAATGGGAAATTATTGGTGGCTCTGACAGAGCTGCATCATTTTATATATTAGATCATGGTTACAGTTGGGTTATGAAGCATTTCAAAGACTGCACACGTTACTCATCAACAGGGGATTCTGAAATTATTGATGCACAAAAAGTGAAATCATTTTATGCTGGAACTGAAGTTTGTCATCTTTTGGGAGGGATTGTAGTCCAGTGTGAAAATGTTGCTGTATTTTTTGGTTCAAAGCCATTTGCTGATTCTGTAAGCAATCCAAAAGCAAAATACAGTTTTATTCAACATGGTGTACAGTAGAGATACTATGTCTGTGTTTTTCTCCATCTGTTGTCGATGTCGTGTCCTTGTATGAGCAACTAATCCTGACATAAGAAGAAATTAAGAAATGCCTATATCTTGATTAATTTGGTGTTGATTTCTTTGTATGTAGGGATTCATGCAACATCTACCAACATATAATTCAATGTGAATAGCCCTTTTAGCAATGTATTTCCTGGGAAAAATGTTCAGTGCTTTTTTCCTTGGTGTACAATAGTTTGGCAAGCAAGAAAAATGGATGATTCAGCAGCTGTATAAAGAAAAGCCTTTACAGGGACAAAAGGTCAAACCACAGCCAGTTCATCTCCTCCCTTGAGGCCTTGTTTGATGACATTACCTGAGGAAAGACTGACCTCTGCTTAAACTTAAATGACTCCTAACTGAGAACCGCACATACTACACAAGGTCTAAAAAAACAAGCGATATTAAAGCATGAATTCAGAGTCCTGTTTCAAGCTCAGCAATATTAATCAAACAAAACTCTGCCTTGACTCATATTAGAAACTTAAAGTTAGGAAAACTCTAGGTCTGATACTTCTACTTTGAGCTGTAGTGTACTGTTTTGTCTCATGCGGTTTTCTAAATTTGATAGATAGAAACTGTTTACCTAAAATGATCTGAAAGGAATATGATCACAAATATGTAACCGTTTGAGGAATTTGAGACGCAAGTAAATCAAATAATTGGCATCATGCAAAGTCATGGTGGATTTCTTGTGAAATTATTTATGAAAAATGTTTGTGCAAACCGAAAAAGCTCTTAGCAGTTTGAATCTGATTGCAGAATCTGAAATTTGCACTAGTAAAGCAATTTCTGCTTGAGGATCTAAAATCAAGATTAGGCTGGTGTTTTCTGCAGGTAACTTTCTTAAAGTAACATCAGCCCTCAGTCAAAGTGTAAAGCAAAGGAGTCGTTAAAGCAGATTGTCCTACTACCATTAAATTACCTTATGTGGGGTGAATTAAAACAACAGATAATTAATTGAATTGTGAGCACAGCCAAATCACTACATCTTGATTACAGTTAAATCGGTTAAAGGGAGTGTTTAGGAGCAGAGGGTGGATCTACAACTGAGTAATTTAGATTTTTGGGTTTGGTGCAGAGGACAGAGGTGATAACAACCTGTGGTTGTCAAAAAAAAAACGAGATCCGGTGTGTACCGCCGTTATGGCACGCGCAGAATTCATATTTTGATGTGTCCCTCTTTCACTCTTAGCCAGATGACAGGAATTGGTGATTGTAGTGTGGTTTGTCAGCTAACCAGGTGGATCCACAACGCTTAAAATTGAGTCTGCACAATTGCAAAACATTCAGTTCTTGATTTGTGAAGTGTGCTACCTCAACGGGGAGAGTGGTTTGTCGACCACATGTTGGTTTCCTCTCAACTTTCAGCAGTTTCTTTTGTGGCTGAGTGCAATCCATCGATGGAGCCTGATTTGAAAAGTTGCAAAGTCGTTTACAGTTGGATAATTTTCATCTATTTTAAATATTGGTTGTGTTTTACTGCTGTTACAGAACTGAAAGAACCCACACGGTTACAAATGTAAACTCAAAGTTAGCTTTACAAATTCCCCCAAAAGAAAGAAGTGAGTCAAAAATGATCTCTGAGGAGTAAATGCCTAATTGATTTATTCTCCCCACCTGTCTTCACTAAGCGGCAGGTTACTGACCTATTTAACACTTCAACTGGAGCATAATTACATGACTGTAATAGCTCAAAGGTCTTACCCAACTGGTTAACTTTAAGCCTCCCCTCTTCCCCCCTGTATCCCTTTAATAACCTGCATCTCTTGTCTGATCTGTGCCTCTTCTCTCACTTCCTGAGAGGGGCCCACCAGTGATCACGCTCCAATTTATTTGCTTTTTATGGTGGTAAAAACAGACTGGCTGCTTCTTATCATAGTTGAGGACAGAAGATTACCTCAAATTTGTTGTTATTTCATTGTACGCAACCATACAACATAAGTCGATGGTGTTTCCCTGCCATCTACAACATTGTAAAAAAGCATTAAATAGATGGGGTTTTTTCAACCTACAGCCACAAACTGTAATGTGTTTTATTTGGGTTTTATGGGATTTACCAACACAAAGTCCTGTGTAATTGTGAAATGAGACAAAAACGACACAAAGTTTTAAGAATTTTAGCATATTAGCGTATTTGTTTGCCAAGAAGGTTTGGTTTATTTAGGGAGGTGTGAACGGGTAATCAAACTCTGCTTCAGACCAAAAAATGAACTCTGGCTTGCCTAAGAAAATACATCTGGGTTTGGCTGAAGAGAACTCAGATACAATTTGAATGCGTATGTGAATGCCAAATGCTCCAGACACAGCTCCAAAACCAGGAAGAGGACTCTAACCCTACAATCTAATCAAACAAGTGAGTCTAATGGTAGCAGGAAAATGGATCGTGATCTTTTACCTAAGACAAAATAGAAATCCTACAATCGCTAAAATCTCTTGCTATTCCATTTGTGTTTACATTTTGTGAATAAGGAAGTTGAGGTCATATCTTCTTCAGAGGTTTTTTTATATTGTTTCCGTCAGTGGTTCTTGGTGAAAAGCAGAAAAGAACAGTAAATGGTGAAAGAAAGAAATTGTAAATCTTACTAGCCATGTAGTGAACACAGCAAATATAGAGAAGAAGGTTCTTAGTTACACACCAAAGCGGAGCAAAAGATCTAAATGTTGAAATAATGCAGTTTATGTCTAATCCACTATCAGATATTTGCCTACTAAATTGAAATACATTGGTTTGCCTCCTTCTGATTAGCAAATGTGTGCTAATTTGTATTATTTTATCACATAAAATCCCAGTGAAGTAGTCATGTTTCTTGTGACTGTTATGCATTTGGAATGTTCAGAGTTGCTATAGTAACGGTAACCCAGGGGATGATAGGCAGGTTAGAAAACGGCAGTTGAAAACTAACTGCGGCTAAATTCAAACTCAAATAATCTTTATCAATCCCAAAGGAGAATCAAATAAATGAAATACTTGATCAACAGATGTTACAGAACAAGAATGAAACGTCTCCATATCTTCACTGTTACGCGATGACAACAATGGATTGAAGACATAGCAGACACAATAGTCAAATTTAAAGAGTGTAATCTCAACAGTATGTTAACAGCTGGAGGCAGGAAGCTGTGCAGCAGTCCAGTGGGTCTGCCTCTACTGTTTTCCTGATGGCAGCCATTCAAAATGTTCCTGGAGAGGAAGTGAAGAGTCTCTGACAAGGTTTAGCTCTGTTCCTGCGGCTCATCCTGGAAAGAAAGAGGGTAGGGAAACTTAAAGATCCCTTTACTGTCCTCTGCAGGGCCTTATTGCTGATCTTATCCATTCATTATGACATTACTATTTCTATCATCATCCCATGTTTCATTCAGTACGTCACATCTGTTCTGATTGGTGGAGGAAATTACCGCAAGGAGGGACCGTTGACATAAACGCTTCTTACTTTATGACAAAGTTCCTTATTCATCAGCCAACATTTCTCAAAATATATGATCATCCTATTCTGTCACAGTGATCAGTGAGTAAAACACAAACACACAGTCGCCACTTAGCAACAACATGTGCTGGGACAAAGTGGGGGGAAACCCGAGTTAGAGACCACTTACTTCTCTGAGGCTTCTTTAAGGTTCAAAGGTCAAAGTGGCTGAGTTCATGACCTCTTAAAAGCCTGAGGTACCCACCCTCTCAACCTTGACTGACCACCTAAAGCTCACCTGAGCTCTGCCTGGAGCGCTTATCGGGCCCATCTTGTTTGCAGTTCAGCTGAACTGTCAGAACCCGTTCTGGTCACAAGTCAGGCCGCCCGCTTCGGCCTTTGACGAGCCGCTCAGGTAACCACTGCCGGCTCGATTAATTTCCCCTCTTGTTCCTCTTGCCATTAAGAGCCCTAAGCTGTCAGCGTGTCTGGACACTTCTCCGCTGGTTGTGTACTTCAACCTGAGAAGATAAACACACTTGATCCAAAAATGCGTGTGACATTCTCAGATGCAGCTGGCGCGTTTCACCCCAGGCGGAGCAATCTTGCAGGGAGAAAATCCTCTACTAATCTACGTGGTCGGCTTTTTGAGCAATTCAGACATTCTTTTGTTAAAGATATAGAGATGCTTTCCGACAAAGGCCATGCAGAAATGTGTAGGCCTTCGAGTTTAACGATCTGGGGAACTGCATTCCAGCATAACAGTTATCTCAAAAGAATGCGCCCTCCTGAATAAGCATTTATTCTTCATGTAAATAATGCAAAAAAAAAAAAATAATAATAAAAGTAAAAAATAAAAACTAAGCAGGTAGTGTAGGATTTTTTTTTTCTTGGTTCTGCTCTAGCGTTTTAAAACAGCCATATATCGCAGGTTGCCAAGAGGGTGTCAGAATGAGTATTACTGAGGTGTACTCTGGTTTAATGCAGCTGGTAACCACTTCCTGTTTTTCGAACAGTGAATCTTCTCACAGTTTGGCCATAGTTTCCTGAAGTGTGTTTCGCGTGTGTAAGCTGCAGCGTTTGTGTGTTGTGGGTTAACGCAAGCTGAGGTGGCTTGCATGTTTGCAATGAACAATCACAGTTCCTCTCTGCTCGGTGCGGCGATGCACCTTTCTGAGCTGCAAACAACAAAGGTTGTAGGTAAATGTTTTGCAAGAGAGGTGAAAAACATTCATATACACAAATATGTGCGTATAGAAGTGGAGCTCCTGCTGTACAGGAGCAGAAGCGGGTTTAAAAAAATGATCAATATTACGTAGAAACTGATGCATTTTCACCATTCTGAGGTCGTTCTGAAACCTTCGTGCTCTGCTTAAACAGTACCATGTGAGACCTTTGTTTAACTTTGCTACTTGGTCTCTGAATCTGTCTCTTTTTGGTCTCTGATGGACCTCACACAGGCTCGCAGCAGAGATACCGCATTCCTGCCTATGCTGCGGCCCATGTCCAATGTTGTCTTTCAAATCAGAGATTAACAGGAACACATGTATCCAGTTGTGTACATAACGTGCGTCTCCAAGAGAGCCAAGAGGAGTGCTGAGCATAAATCTGTTTTTACACATTCTTAGGCTGATTCATGCCTTTACTGAGATTGCCTGACAGGCACATTAGATTTACAGCTGCTACACCTGAAGATTTGATGAATGATTTACAAAATGTGGCGCCTAAAATACATTTTTACTCGTTGTCACGTTACAAACACAAGCTCCAGTGGGTTTTATTGAGATTTTATGCGATGGACCAACACAATAATTGAGAAGTGGAAGGAAAAGGAGACACAATTTGTTTTTTTTTGTTTTTTTTACAATAAAAATCTATAAAGTGTGACATTTGTATTCAAATTGAGCTGTTTTGTACATCTTGAGACTGAAATGTTTGCAAAACAGTTTAAGACTTCATTTAGAGTGTGTGTGATCATGTATTTTCCAGTCTGGCCCCCAATTTTGAACTGGATTTTGACCTGGACTTTGACTGGACCAATCTTAACAAGTCAGATTTGTTGTCAGTTTTTTTTTTTTTTCCAGAACTCTCTCATACTTTGACCGTTTTCACTTTCTATGCTGAACAAAAAGCATGATGCTGCCACCACCCTCTTTGATAGGGGCAGCATGTTCAGGTAGTGTTGGTTTTATGCCACACATAACATTTAGCATGTAAACAGTTTAACTTTAGCTTCATCTGATTAGAGGAGCTACATGACATATTGTTGATGTCTTGTTGCCATTTCTCCTCAGTTTGTCCACATATTTGGTTTGCACTTTTAACACTGAAGATAACCAGTTGCACTGCTTTTTATTGAGGCATATCAGGGAAAATGGATATAAATACACAATTGTTTTAGGTTTTAAGGGGACCTATTATACAAAATTCACATTTTTATTTATTTATTTTTTGTTTCTACAGCTACTAAAAACAGCCCAGTTGGTTTTTGGTATTAAGTTAAGTTTTTAGGTGTACGGAAAGCGAGCCATTTCAAAAACTTGCCAATTAAGTCGCATTCGACTGGCAACCCAAGTTGAGCCCCAGCACATTTGGTCAGCTGGTTTTACTGCTGTACAATGGCTGCCGGAAAGAAAAGTGTTTTGTTATTGATTTACCATTCAGAAACTACTTGCTGCATTCTTGTTGGTTGTGCAGGAGGCTCTACATCTGCTTTTCAAAGCTGTATGGTGGTATAATTGTGCATCTTTTTGCAGCCATTTTCACATGCGAGTGTAAACGTTGAGTTAGGGGATATAGCCATTAGCAGCTTATTTGGATTTAAAGCAACAAGATGCAGTAAAACAGCTAAGGTCTCATTATCTATGATCAGTATTGAACAATTAATGTAACAAACATATTTTGTTTAGCCCTTAGCCCTATCCTAACCTGATGAAGGAAGAATAATTTAAGCTATGCATCACTTCCTTTCATGCCATTCTATGCTCTACTTTGTGTTGGCCTAAGTTTGTGGTTGTACTCAGACAAAATGTGAAAGAAAAAAAAAATCACTTTGCCGTATGTTTCTAATCTAGAGGAAATACCCAGTAGAGATTGAAACGCTCCATCAAGACCCTGTATGTAAATCTATCTCGGTTTCACCCAGTTTCTCAAATATCTGACAGAAGGCCAAGCCAAGAACAGAGCAAACAGATAATCTAGCATCTGCATCACATAGGTAGCCACACAGGCCACAAGCTGGAGAAATGGGCCTGACTTGTGGGGGAAGAGGTTCTCCACTGGTTTTACACGCAGAGATAAACAGCACATTATGCTCAAAATAGACTCCCTTCATCTCCCCTTGACCTAGAATTTGTGCAGCCACACTGAGGGTTTTTTTTACATCCAAACCCTGCTGTTATCTGCTACTGAACAATTGAGGAGCGTTCAGCACCTAACTGATCACCAAAGATAGCCAGGGTCGACCACCGAGAGCTTCAGGAACCGTTTTCATCCTGAAATATCCTCATCACGGGGGGACACTGCTGGGTTATAATGGAAATGTATGGCAGGGTGTGTCTTGTTATGAAAATCCCACAAATTATGGGCTGGTGGGGAATTGTTCTAATCCAGCAAACCAGCGCTGCGGAAACAGAGCTGCCATTTTGGAGAGAGGGTAAAGAGTTATTTATTTCCCTGAGTCCAGACCGAGAGCAAATGGATCAGGGAGAACCTGTGTGGGCCTGCTGGTGTATTTTGAGGGGAAGGGGACCCCACACTTTTGAGTGTAAAAAAAAATACCTGTCAGGGGAACTGTATGGAAGTTATAATTACGGTCGATTGTTATCCAAATACAGCGCTGACACGTCCGCCCCTTTGATTTTCCAAGAATCAGCGGAGAAATATCCGGAACAATTTGAGATTTCAGCCATTTTCTCCGTCCTTGGAGCGTCTTTCTCCTAATACCTCTCCTGGCTTTTTGAGAGAGGAGGAATCAGATGTTGAGACGGAGCAGCGTTCCGGGATCATGTTGTGTTTCTGCGGCCCGCTGCTTTTCTTGGAATGTGCTCCGTCTCTTTGATTGTTCTCGTTTCCTGTGATTCAGAGGCCCTTTGTCTCCGCGAGGTAACGTGCTAATCAGGGAACTCCGTCACAGCGCCCCCGTCGCCGGGCCGCGCTCCCTAATGTCACCCCCCTGTGTTATGATATTTTTGGCTCTGCTCTCATGCCTCATGCAGTCGCACACATGCAGACACACAAAAGACGGAGAAGCGAGGAAGAACAATCACCTTTAGGAATGCGCGGAGTAAAAATGACATAAGTGGGAGCTGAGGAGGTACAGTAACCGCTCTGTTTGTGAGAAAAAACTCGCCATAAATCTTTCTCAGAGGGAATTTCCTTTCCGTTTCAGACGCCTGTATGATTTATATTTCTATATGTTCAAAGTTTATGGATACACACCTCAGAAAAATTTGCTCGAAACGCACAAACTCAGAAGGATCATAACCAGGGCAGTTTTTTTTTCTTTTTTCTGCACTCTGGGTTTCCCCCCATCTCCTTTTGCTTAGACTGTGGTTTCATGATGTGTTATGGGATCCATGAAACAACAATGAAACCAGATGTGCTTAGTAATACATCTATGTACGGTCTTAAGTTTGCAGAAGTTGAGCCGGGTGCACGCCGTGTGAGAACTTTGTGCCGTCTAAGCTTTCTGGAAGGGCTCTCTTCCCTTTTTATACCGCCTCTTAAAATAACGGCCGTCCCATTGGCTGAGAGCGGCCAGGTCACTGAATCACATCAGGCCAATTAGAGAGTAACACTTCCTTTGCTGTGAAAGATGTTTCCTGTTGATAGTAAATGTACGGCCTGCCAAGCAGCAGAGAACGATGGGGGGAAGGGGGCCGAAGGGCTAACAGTGTTTCTCCGACCTTTGTGGCCCTCATGGCGGAAAATGTGACACTGTTGTTGAGGTTAGGTGTGTGTTTTGACTGAGTGTGTGTTTGCAGCTGCACAGCAGCGGTGGAGGACATTTAGTGGATTGTGTAAAAGTACAATTATGAGGTACATGGAGTGACTTGACGTCGTCTTTATCTGCGTTCTCTTTCCCTTCTTCACAATCATCTCACAGCTACAAATTTCTTGTCAAAGCGAAATTACACTTTAAAAAACCACAACCATTGTTGAAGTTTCCTTTTAAACTTGCAGCTGCCCCAACACCTTTTTTTCCCACCCAGACTGCATTTGCTAAAGGTTGCAAAAATAACCTCTAAAACAATCTTTGAAATAATCACACTAACCATATTTAGAAAAATCTAACCTTTAATTTGAATATGTTTATGCAATAGAGGAAAAAACATAAAATATTGCACAATGGACCTCAAAAGTCTACAGTTTTATGATGTAAATAAATATTTTAAACTCTTTAATGTGACATATTTCTTGTTTAATTAAGCTGAAAAAAGAAGTGATGTAAAAAAAGATGAGATAGAGTTTGCATAAAAGTACAGAACTTTGAATCTGAAATGTTTAACTTGAGTTCAGCTTTCAGGCTAATTGTGTAAATCCAACATAGAGGAGCAGATGGTCTGCAAATAAAGTGCTGCTGTTGAGTTTGAGTTCATCTACATGCTTCAGCTAAATCCTTAATTTGCAAACAGGTTCAAAACATTTTAAAACAAAATACTGCACAAATGTATCAGTCGGAAGAAGAGTACTTTGCTTTTGCTTTTTAGCTACTTTTAAATGTTCTGGGTCATTATTCAAGTTTCAGGAGTTCTACTTAGTTTCCTCTTTCCTTCGCTGCAAACTTCCTTGAGTCATTTCTTCCTTTTTTTACTTTCCTTTTATCTTCAACTCTTTCCTTCTTTTCTTTCTTACATCCTTCCTTCTTTCCCTTTTGTCCTTTGTCCTTCATTGTTTATATTCTTCCCTTCTGTCCCTGTTTCCTTTTCTCTGTTACCCTTTCTTTCCTTGCACCCATCTGTCCTTGTCCAGGGCAATAAGACATTAAGGGGTGATGAGTCTTTCTCCTCTGTGAAAGAAATTTAATCCTTTTTTTTTTTGCAGAATTGTTTCAGTTCAGCCACATCATGAGGTTTCAAACATGAACAGCCTCAACAGATGATGCCTCAACATTTCAAATCCAGTCTTTGACTAGGCCACTCCAAATCCTTAATTTTTTGAACACGAGTGGAGTTGTTTCATCCCAGTTGGATCCAAAAATCCATCAGAATCTTTTGCCTGATTTGTACTATTTCAGGTTTGGTCTTGAAAATACCAACATTTCCACATAACTTTATATTTTGGTCCATCTGATGATGTTTTCTTAAATATTAGATGATTGATTTCACGATTACTCAGTACTTGAGTTGCCTTTTTACAAAATACTCTTTTACTGGAGTAAAAATGTGTTGAAGTAATGCTGCTCTTACTTGACTTTTGTGTTGTCTACATCTGGATGTAGGCCATGGCAGCTCCAGCTCCAAAACAATCCAGTTTCTTCGAAGCTCAGAACCTTTTTTGTGTTTTTTTGTGTAATCCCTCTACCTTTAATTTGGATCAAGTGACACCACAATGCTTTTCATGTTGGTCCTTTCACTTTTCCTGGCAGACTGGTACATTTCCAGAAAGTCCCAGAGTGTTTGAGGAGCCAGTCCCGTCCCTGCCTGGAGGGACCGACGGCCGCACTCTCATCACCTCAGTCGGATCACATTCCAAGACTGCAATTACAGAAGCAAACAGATCTGATGTTTAACTCTTTGAGGCGCAAATGTTGTGTTTTCACGGACATCTAAACAAACAGAGACCACAAGGGAGCTTTCTGCTGTCCCCCCCCCACCACCACTCCTTGGCCTTTTTGATGTTTATGAGAAAATCTGATGTGCTTAACGATGAAATCCTCTCACATCTGTTGAGCTTTACTGTCTGTCTCTGACGGGGGCTCCGGTAACTAGTGTCATCGCTGACGCCCACCTGCTCCAGCGGCTGTGTAGACCCGGGCTTGTTCAGCTCTGCTGGTATTCTGCTGCCGAGTTGAAACTGAGGGGCCCGATGGTTATGGCCGCAGGTTGAAGGAATGTCTACCGTCTGGACGGGAAAATGTAATCAGCTGAGATCAGCGAATTAGAGGCCAGTTTCTTTCTCCCTTCGCGCTCCCACTTTCCCCGCCGTGTGCTTCTCACGCATGTAGACACTCTTACTTTCCCCACCTCTCTCTCGGAGGCGCAGACACACTTCCACGCTTTCAGATGAAGAAAAATGACACCTTTTCTTTCAGCTATTTCCTCTGTTTTTACATACTTGAGCCGAGGGCACAAGAGGCAACACTGTGTTTTCATGTGACACAGAGGCCTGTGTGGATTCAGGAGAGGTGAATAGCCTAATTCATCATCTGGGGGTTCGGCCTGTCCAAGCCTCATCTGGGAATATCTATCTACAGTTCAGAAGTGCGACTGCCGGTGACGTCTCCTGAGCTTAAAGGAGCTGCAGCTCAGTCATGTCCTCTTTGCGACGGATGATTTCGAAGAGGACGCAAAGTTTCTCAGTTCAAACATGGATGGACAGATGGATGGATAGAGTGAGTGGGAATCTGTAATAACCCAAAACAGTCATCTGTTTCAGCTTGAAGACAGGATTAATCTAATCCTTTATAGCTCTTGGCTTCACTTGTGCCAAAAAAATAAAAATAAACTAACCTCAGGGATGAAGGAAATGGTTTCAATTTAGGCAAAACCTCAACTGTGAAGTTGGTTGTTTTCTACAGTTCAAGCTGATTGAAAACAAACATTTCATTGATATAACCTCAGTTTGCCACTTATGTGATGCTTTCATCTGTGCTACTATTGTAGTTTTGACAAAATTACAGATGTTACGATCAGAGGTGGGCAGAGTGCCCAAAAATTCAGCACTAGTAGAAGCAACTATCCAAGAAATTACTCAAGTAAGATTAAAAAAGTATTTGGTAAAATGGCAACTCAAAGTACTCAATAACTGATCACAACATCAGAAAGTATGAAGTTATGTGGAAATTTTGGCAAAATGAAAATAATTAATACCATAATTACAATACAACAAAATGAGGCAAGTTTTCCAAACCAATTTTCTTAATCATTAAACTTTACACTAAAACCAAGCTCCTGAATTATAAAATTGTATTTGTATGGTATATTTCAGCAATAAGAGTTCAAAGAGCTTTAAATCACAAAAACACCAACAAAAACATTACATTTTGCCAAGTGCCATCATTGCATTGATTATGGTGTTTCATTGATTATGGTTCAAAAGCAACTCTGGTGGGTTTTTAGTTTGGATTTAAAGGAACTCAATGATGTCAGGTCCATCACTACATCCAGATTTTGGGCCTGGTTGCTGGTTTTTAGTTGTAATAGCTGAAGCTTTGCGTCGACTCTCAGTCGTTCCTCTTTACATTCAACATAATAATTTCAGTTTTGTTTCTGTTCAGCTGAAGAAATCTTTGTTCTTGATCTCATATGTCTGTTTATTCACTAATTTAGCATCAAAATGGGGTTTAGATTGAAATGTTGCTTATTTAGGCAGTACGTGGTCTCTGATTAAAATGAGATTAGTTATGACTAAAGAATTTCAGACTCTGCATCTAACTCAATTACAAATTTTACATTTTAGCTGGTTGATTGTGGCAGAACCACTGACTCGTCCACATATTCAAGAACCGCAACTGTTCAAAATCACTTTCGTAGACAATTCAGTCCAATTCATTTCCAGTTATGCAGCATCCAATTTGAAGTTAAATCAATCCTGTCGTCATTAAATCAGATAATGATTTAATGACGTTGTAATTAATAAACAATCAAAGCAGATTGATCAGTTGATGCCAACTGATAGAAAGTTATCTCCATTTGCATAAAGTCATTGATTTTTCTGCAATCCCTTAAAAATATGTGCTGCCGTCAGCACACCCTCCCACAGAGTCGTTATCTGTTATAATTAGGCCGTCTTGGTGGACAGGTGACAGGTCAACCACAGGCACGCTCAAACTGCACCGTCCGCCGCCTGTCAGGTACTCTCACATTCTCACTCGTTCTCACACAGATGTCAATAACCACACTTGTAATGTGAACCCCACTGCTGAGGCAGAGCAGGCCTGTAATTACAGAGCAATAGCGGGAGAGAGCCATAATCACAAAGACTCAAATAGAAATTTGAATCAACGGATGATTTCACATTGTTTCCCTCCCTCTGTTTAAACAAGGTCATTTTGATTTACGCCCGCCACTGAAAAACCTATTGTCCAAATGTTAGCGTTTTCTCAGACTGAGCCTTTAAGACGGCTGTGAGCGGTGACATGTAATTGCGCTCTGCTGATTCTTTTTTTTTTCTGCTTTCACGCTGAGGCCACATCAAAGGTGGGTTTTTTTGTCTGTTAGGCAACAGTCAGCTTTCATTCTGATCGCAGCCTCTAACAGACGATAAAGAAAAAATGGGAGCTCATTAATCAGTGCCTAACTGTGAATCACGCTTGAAGTGCAGCGACTTTCAGCAGTTACCGTTTCTGACCGAGACGGCGGAAACCGTTACATGAGCAAAAACTATAACACCTCTGGGGAATGAAGGTTAGATATAACGCTCAATTTACTGCAAAAGTGTTCACGCGGGTTTTTCTTTTTTTTTTTCTTTCCTTTTGTCGTTTCACTTTTTGTAATAAACTTCAATCTGGGTGGATTTTAGACCAACAGGAAGTAGAACTGGACCATGAAAAGGAAGGAGGAGCATACATGGTTTTGACTTTTCTTTCCTTTTTTTTTTTTTAAGTAGAAGTCTTAAAATAGTGGAGTGTAAAGATATGGAGCCCACTTTGCTATAATAGCTCCTAAATATAACACAGTGCAACCAATTTCCTTTATATTTCATCTGAGGGGTTTTGTAATTGGTGAACATAGCAACTGTTCATAAATATCTGAAAAAAAACCTCTAAAAACACTTAACTGCCTACTTTAACAGTTCAAGCACTAAATATGTCTTAAAATGGATTAATGTACACAGTGAACACCATCTTTGCTTAGGTACACTTAAAGGTCACGTAGGGGTCAATGGTCTATACAAAACGTGTTCATTTCATGCTTTGCACAAAATCATTCTTGAGATTTTAGTCTGATCAGTCCTGTCTATTTTGAGCTGTTTTAGGATCTCTTGTCATTTTAAATCCAAATAAGCTTCTGTCCAGGCCCCAACTCAACGTTTACACTTGCCTGTGAAAATGGCTGCCAACAGATGCGCAATTACACATCCGTACGTCTTTGAAAAACAGAAGTAGGGGAACAGAGTAAGTCGACAGCACGGCGCATGCAGTGGTAAAACCAGCCAACCCTATGTCCCGGAACTCAGCCTGGGTTGCTAGGTAACTGGCTGGGTCTTTGCTGGGGTTGCTAGGTGACGTTACAATTTGTCTTTTTTGAAATGTATCATTTTCCAGTCACCAAAAAAACATTAACTTATTGCCAAAAAGCGGCTGGGTTTGTAGTTTTTTGGCGCTTGGACTGATTTTAGAAGCAGCTGAGACTCAGATGGAAATATGTAAATGTGTTAAATGTAAATTTTGTAAAGTCTATTTATCTATTTATAGAAATGTTTCTTCACCAACAAAGCTGAACTGCTTAAAAATGTGTTGTTGCTCAATGGCAGTTGCCTCAGACACCCATTCCATTCCCTGGAAATGAATGCGAGCCCTTGTTCCAGATTTAGTTCTTGCCCGTCACGATGGCCTGCTATTTGGTCTGCCATTTCTCAGGGTTGTGGGCTTCTTTAATGAGCACTTTGATCCCACTCAGGACTGGCGCTCAGATTTACTCAACCCTGAAGAATAAAAGAAAGAGAAAAGCATCTCTTTTTATTCTCCTGTAGACCAGCGCTGTGGTGCCCAGTGTTGTGGCTGCAAGATGACCCTGAGAACATTGTCTTCATCTTTAAATTTCCTTCGCAGTAGAGACTTTGAAGTTGAAACAGGATTGCCTTTCTTTTTTGTAGCGAGTTTACCAACAGATGGAAAACATACTGGAAGAGGAAAATACCACTTGTAAAAAGCTATTCACACTGCAAATGTAAGTTGCAGATGTTTGTTCCAGTTCCATACTCTGTAAAAAAACACATCTGCAGGCAAACAGGCTTTCCCTTTATCAGTCTCATAAATTTCTTAAGTAAACTGCAAGAGTTTCTTGGCTCTACAGTCCAGATATTTTATGTCCACAGTGACTTCGACACGAAGCAGCTGTGGTGGGAGCACCTTGGCTCTACTCTTCCCAAAGCTGCTGGGTCTGTGTACTCTCACTGCAACTTGATATCAGGTACTTGTCAAACTTGTTTCCTCCATTTGCTTTTTAAACGTTACACGAAATTTCCCCAACTTTCCACATACCAGGAGTTAAAATGTGACTTTGTTAAATTAAGAGAGAAAGAAAAAGCTACAAATTTTATGGAAAACAAAAATGCAACATGTGTTTTCAAAACCTTTTCTTGCTGCTTTTCAGTACTTTTCTGCTAAAGTTGTTAATAGAGATGCACCAACCAGAGATTTTGCAGCCAGTTTCTAACCACAGATTTTAGGGAAAGCTGACTTGAAATCTAGCTATGTTTTTTACTGTCAAGATAAATTAAATATTTTTATATTTTAAATATAAAATCCAAACTTTAACAATAAAATAAAACTAGCTTCTTTTCAAGACAAGTTATAGCTCACCAACTCCAACCCAAGTCCAACGCAGATCTTGTGTCTTTGGGAATCAATTCCTATTATTTAAGTTTTTCAATTCTTTCCCCCAAAAACATGCCAAGTACCAAGTCTTGGAGCATAATATCCTAGTCACATTTCGAGTCTTTGTTGGGTCGGTCCGAGTCATGTTTCAAGTGCCATCAAATTAAGTTTCAAGTCTTTGAACGTCCAACAAAGTCAAGTCTTAAAACTTTGAGCAGCAAGCCCAAGCAAAGTCTCAATTCTTTTCCCTCCAATTCCCTGTCAAGACTCAGGTCATTTTTCCCAAGTCCAAGTCAAATCTCAAGTGCAGCAGTAAAGCCAAGACAATTATTGAGTCTTTAGGTCCAAGTCCTGTTTAAAGTCCACGACGGACTAACGTTAACATTTTTTGATGGACAGTCCAAGTCCAACTTAAGTTTCTCTCCAAGTCCCAAGTCTTTGACCAGGAAGTCGAATGTAAATCTCGGGTCTTTGGGAGGCAAGTCCAAATCAAGTCTCAAGTCTTTCCTTCCAACTCATGGTCAAGTCTCAAATCATTTTTTACAAGTCCAAGTCAAGTCTCGAGTCTTTGACGGATCGATCAAAGTCATGTTTCAGGTGCTGAAGAGGCAAAATAAGTTTCAAGTCTTTGAACGACCAACAAAGTCAAGTCTCAAACACTTGAGTGGTGAGTCCAGCTCAAGTCTTTTAGAAATAAGTTCCAATACAAGTCCCAAGTCCTTGAAAAGGATGGTGACAGCAAATCCTGTGTCTTTGGGATGCAAGTCCAAATCAAATGTAAAGTCTTTCCACCCAATTCCTCAAGTCAGTTTTTACAAGTCAAAGTCAAGACAAATCTTGCGTGTTTGAGGAACATGTCCAAGTCGTGTCCCAAGTCCCCAAGGCT
Source organism: Poecilia mexicana (assembly GCF_051168715.1). NCBI lineage: Eukaryota > Metazoa > Chordata > Actinopteri > Cyprinodontiformes > Poeciliidae > Poecilia > Poecilia mexicana. The sequence continues at coordinate 9,432,253 of NW_028263386.1, read as the reverse complement.
CCACTGGTGCTTTCAGGTTTCAAGCCTTTATTAGACAAATCAAGTCAAATTTCAGCCTTGTGATCAGCAAGTTCAAATCCTGTCTGAAGTCGATGTCAAGTTTCAATCCTCTACATATTTTCCCATCAAATGGACACATTTCAGTCTGTTAGCAACACCGTATTGCTGCAGATTAGAAAATTAGACCCTGTAATGTCTTTTGATATTTCAACATCTAATTCAACATGAAAACTGATGAGCTGTGACATTTAGCTGAAAAGAAAAAAATATGTGTATTTATATTCAAAGAAAAGACATTAGCAGATGTTGAATGAGAAGCAGTACTTTCTTATTATGCACTTGAACTGACTTATTCCCTTTTGGGCTGGGAAATCCCCCAGTACGAGCTCAAGAGTGTTGCTGTAGAAAGGGATAATCTCAGATAAATGGAAGATAATGGATGGACCTCCTCAATAAACACTCGACATGCAAGTAAGCCGAGAAATGGGGAATGTTTTTGTCCCTAAGAGCATCCAGAAATGGTTTGTTGTGCACACTGCCAAGTCAAGTCAGATAGTTACATGTTATGACGAATTCAAATCCAGATCGACAGCAAGTCTGAGAACAATGCGTGCTGGAACTGGCAACGTGCGATGCACGAAATGACAGAAAACAGCTGGAAAACTTCCTCATCAGGACTGTTTGTCCATTTCCACAGCAACACAGGCATATAGAAGTGGGATCTGGTTACTTGCTAAAGGAAAACACTGTACACACTCCGTCCTAAACATCTCTCCGCAGCAAAACATCTGTTAGTCTGAAGGAGCTACGTAATAGCATCACTGTGTTTTACAGTTGGGTCGGTACAGTCTCTGTTACATGTAACGGCCATGCAAAAATCTGCATGGACACTGGGAATTACGTATGTGCAATTTATTATGACATTATTTTTTGATGTAACGTGGAAGGTATTCATGTGCTCAACAGTGTAAGTCTGAAATGTTCCCTGTGGGGACAATAAACCATATTGTATCTGAATTGCCTGCGGTCTGAATCTGGGCTGTGTTCTTGCGTCACTAAAAACATCTGCAAGAGGCGGTTTTTGGAGTGTAAACTATGAGTTTTTGCTCCATCTCCCCCTCACTATGCACAGCTGTCAAACAGACATTGGAAACAATTAAGCAATCAACAAGGGGCAACACAACGTTATGACTTGAGTAATGAGTAACAAACTGTGGGATCTGGATTGAAATGTGTGCCAGCCGTGAGGCCTCGTGCTGATGGAGGCTAAGTTATGATTCACACTTTGACCACACATGTTTATCAAATTAAGGGGAAGATAAATCTTCATTTTAATGGCTTGTTAAAGATGTTTTGCAAAAGTATACCGTTTAAACTTTTTAAAGTTTTTATCACCTCACAACCATGAACTTCTATGTTTTATGTGATAGAACAACAAAGGGCTGCATAATTGTTGAGTCTAAAAGAACTAATCGTTGGTTTTTAAACATTTTTGAAGAACAGCTTTGCACAGAGTCGGATGTCTTTGGCCGTTTTTAACCCCATTCTTGCTGGGTGAAAGTTTGTAGACAGCAACTTTAAACTTAAGCAGATTTGATCTTGTGGCTCTTGGTGTGTGTTTGGGGTCAAAGTCCTGCTTGGAGGTGAACCTTCACCCCTGTCTCAAGTCTTTTGGAGCTGCTAGCAGATTTTCTTTCAGGATTAGCATGATCAGCTTCACCTGAGGGTAGAAAGATTCCCCCTGCCATCTTCAAATTAAGCAAAATTGGTGTCAAATATTCATGCCGCTATTTTAACGATATTAATAAATGTTTTCAGAGGCCATCAAGCACATTTCTTGTCAATCATCTGTGCTACAAGTATTGTAGCCGCACAAATAATTACGATTAATTTATATGAATTGGTTTGATTTTATTATTTAGGATTAGTGGCGTAGAGGGTTGATCTACAGTGACCTGTGGAAACTTTGTTTTTAAATATTGAAACAGCAGAAACAAAACATTTTGCTTCATGTAGTTGATTGGTACTATTTCTCATTTGATTTTGTAAATGTGGACTGGCTGGCCAATCTCCTTCTGGGGGACTCCAACAAGTTTTGAGGCCAGATTGGAAATGTAGTCCGTCCAGAGAGTTCTCGGTCAGCGCCGGGTTCTCTGACCCAAAAAACATCGGTGTTCTGATCAGATCTCTGAGTCACTTCTGCTGGGACTTGTTGTCTTCTGTGCTCTCTGCATTTTTTCATCCATTGAGTTTCGTCTAGTTAAGTCTTTGCGAGACCTTTCACCTTTATTGGTGAAGGAAGATGACAGGACAGCCTGAACACAGACTTGGTTGTAGGAAGACGTCAGGAAACCTGAAGGAACTGAACGCTGTTACGAGTTACTCTGTACATACGCACTGGCGTCCCGATTGACCTAATTTGTTACGTACTTTCTTTTTATAACCCTGAAGGAATCAGCAGGAATATCTGCATTCCTTAAATTAAATTAACAGTTTTATGAGCTCATGAGGCACAACAAAGAGGTTCGACCAGGAGGACTGAATGTTCCAAAGTCAATTACTGGTTGGGCACCGAGTCCCATCCAATGTCACTGTGAGAACAAACTCTCCGAGTTTTTACTCTGTGGGTTGTCGCTGACCAAATAAAACTCCGACAGTAACCCAACAAATGCTTCAGCTTGCATAAATTATACATCACAGTTCCTGGAAAACAGTCTGTGATTAAGCATCACAGCGTAAAAAAGAAAACATCAGACTGGTTTGTTTTATTACGAAGAACATATTAGCTGTGTCCTCTGGGAGAGATTACGCTTTAAGTCCTGTTCAAATGCGGAGACAGGATATGCAAAGCTGCCATAACGGCCCGGTAGACAGGTGTGTGTCTGAGTGTGTTTACTTTTGAGAACTTGAAACTGCAAGTAAAACACACAGAGAGAACATGGGTTGTTTCCAGAGGCCATCAAAGCTCTCTGTACTGGAAATTAATTGCAGTACATACTTCTTTCTGAACCTGATGTTCGAACTGTAAGTGGGACGGGCATGATTGGCACGGACACAGACTTCAGAAATGTGATGGGAACCGTTGAGTGCCAAAAGACAAGTATGCATGCTGATGCAATGAGTCACTGCAGGCTGGCTGCTGTTTACAAAGGCCTCTTAACCGCAGTGTTTGGCCATGTGAGCAACTCTATAGGTAGGAACACAATCTGCTCCAACCCTGCAAAGATAAAACTAAATAAATGATTAAATGTGCTCTGATTGTTTAGCACTTTATTCTGTCCAAAGGATCCAGAAGCACTTTGCTCTACGTTCGGTCATCCGCCCATTCATGCATAATCAGTTCTGCATAGTTAAATTAAAGCCCCAGAAATTATTTAATTAAATAAAATTATTTTTAATTAAATTAAACTGAAAAAAATAAAGTAAATTAAATTAACAGAAAATAAAATACATGCAATTAAAATAAATCAAATTAATAAATATGCTATGAATTAAAATAAAAAGTGGCCTATGTTTGTGTAGCGTTTTATTTATTTATCATATAAGTATGTCATCCACATACTGATTAAAGCCAAAAAGTTATTTAATTAAAAATATATTTGGTTAAATGAAATTTCAAAAATATTGTAAATTAACAAAAAAATAAAATATTTTTAATTAAAATAAATTAAGTTAAATTAAATTGATAAATATGTGATGAAATACAATAAATTAATACTTTATTTAGCCCAAAGTACTCAAAAGCACTTTGCACTACAGTCATATTTAAAAAAATATTCAATTAATTTTAATTATTTCCAATTAAACCGAAATTTAAAAAAATAAAATAACACAAATGAACAGTAAATAAATAAAATTAAATTTAAAAATCATATGGAACCACAACCTGACGGTTCACATGGAGGCTCACGTTTTTGCACTTTGTTGGTTAATTGTGCAGGGTGCCTGCATGGTGTGAGGCAGATGAGGGGATTAGTCCAGGTGTTAATGGCTGCGGCTCTTTGCCTCGACCTGCCCATTGCACGCTCATCCACGTGTTCTGGCTGCCCATGTGCCAGAGCGCTAATGAGTCACGCCAGACAACAATGTTTGCCCGAGCTGCTCTGACTCACCGCAGCTCGGCTGGATGGGATTTGGACTGCAGCTCTTTTCTCATGCCTTAAGTACAGTATCTGTTTGACTGGAACTTAGAGAGGTATTTGAATCCGCATTGTTTGCATGCGCATGCATCAGTCACTCTGATCGGTTCATGTCAGCGTCTTGCATATCGCTCAAAGAAAAAAAAGCCTTAAGATGCGTGGATACAATGCCTCCTAGAAAAGCAGCGGCTTTGTCAACACAGCGACTCCAGCGTTAGTGCACACACAGCTAAAGTTTTGGAAACGCGTGGGCGGCTGTCAGAGCCTCGACTCTGTGTCTGGCCAAGGGTTGCAACCCTGAGGAGGAAGAGTTAACCTCACCGCTGATACGGAGACATGATACGAGTCTTATCTCCTCCTCAGGCTCCTTAAGCCAGATATACACCACTTCAGCAGAGTTTTATAGAAGCTGGATAAAAAGGGCCATAAACGAGAAATGACTGACTGATAACTGCACTCAGCTGAAGGATGCCCTCTAATTAGTGTCTTTTATGAGCACAGGATCCACAGTGAAAACATGCCGGAGCTGTGTCAAGGAGAAAACTCTGCCTGGGAGGTCATGGGGGCTGCAGGGAGCTCCTCAGTGTCCTAATGCCAAGTTCAGGGCAGTTAGGAGAAAGCCAGCTAGGAGACCTTTGGCACCCATTTTGTTTGCTAATTGCACAGTTAATTACAGTGTGAATAATGTAACAATCTCAATGTGCAGCTGCCTGGACACGATAAGATATTCAGCTGTTATCTGTACGATTAAGCAGCTGATATACGACTAATAAAATACTAATAACTTAAATGCTTCCAGAGTGACTCAGTGATTAAATAATGATGTGGAGGTTTAAATAAAAAACATTTATCAGAGAGAGTTTTCTTGATAGAAGCTAAGGTTTATCAAAACGACTCATACAGGGACATCTCAATAACTTATGATGAGAAAGTGATGCATCTACTATACAGTAAAATTACTTCAGTGAATTTTGATGTACCAGAGAATCAGTTTATTTCAATTACATCAGACCAATAAAAAGAGTTTTAAAGGGGATCTGCTATAGAAAAATTCACTTTTTGAAAATTCCTTATGCTTCCATTTGGATTTCCACTTCTTCTAAAAACACCCTGCTTATTTTTTGGCAGTAAGTTCATGTATTTTGATGTTTGGAAAATGAGCCATTTCAAAAAGCTCCATAGCATTAAGTCACAACTGAAAGGCACTGCGCCATTACCTAGCAACCCCAGCCAACCCTAGCTGGTTACTAACCAACCCAAACTGAGCGCCAACATGTTTGGTCAGCTGGTTTTACCTCTGTATGTGCTCAACAATCATTGCTGTAAAAGACAAGTGTTTTGTTGTTGACCTCGTATTCAGAAACCACTTGCTGCATTCTTGTTGGTTGTGCAGGAGGCTCTACTTCTGCTTTTCAAAGTACAATGTACAGTTGTATAATTGTGCATCTGTTTACAGCCATTTTCATTTGCATTCTATATCAGAATATTAGCAAAATACTCGGTTAGGATTCGTTTTTTAATAATTCGACGGACGAATACGGCTTGTCATGAACGCCATGAGTGTCTGTGGTGATGCTTGAAGTTCTGATTCCAGCTGCAGTTCTTGTCTTGCGAATCCCTTTTCTTGAATGGGTTTCCAAATTCTCTGAAAGTTAAGGCCAACCCGTTTGCCTTTTCACCTTCTTCTATGACATTTTTCCTTCCACCTAACTTTCCATTAAAATGCACGGCCTTTGTATTGGTTTTATAACTTCTTCAATGGTGCAAATGTGGCAAGGAGTCAATGGAGAGCTTTTAAAAAAACATTTTGAAGGGAAGATTTTCAGAGAAACAAATAAAAAAATAAAAAACTTCAGGTTTTTGTTTTGGACACACTCATTCATTAAAACTACAGCAAATGTTTTCAAATGGAAAGAGTGACTCTTATCTTGATTTGGTTTTATTGCTGAGAATTATTAAGCTTAATTTTAGATTTTAATATTAAGTAGAACATAACATTTTTATGTAGGAAATATAATCAAACATAAAATTTCACTTTTTTGATTTGATTTCCAAAAATACATCAACTTTTACAAGCCATTGTAATTTGAGACAGCTGTATGCGAGAATTTATTCGTTTTAAATCCAAAAGAAAATGTATTTGGCAGTTGATTTGATTCCAACTTTACAGTTTCCTCTACTGTCCAAGCAACCAAATGTTTTTGCACAACATTAGGGTTGTAAAAAAAGCTCATAATTAAAACCATGACTGAACGTGTGGAGCCAGTTTCTGGCAGAATTTTCCCCAAAAACATAAAAATGAACCCAAAAGCTTGGCATCCCAGGAATGATGCTGTTCTGGAGAGCCTCGTGTGTCTCCTGTTTCACCTGGACCGGAGCGAGTGAACGGGCTGACCTCTCAGCAGAAAAGCTCTTTAAATGATTGAAATGTTTTGGACACTCATCAGGACAAAAGAAGTGAAAACAAGAGGAGCTGAGTGAGTTGCTGGTCAAGCAGAAAAGTGGGAAGGGTTAATCCCGGTTTACTCTGGCCTCACTCAGCAGCTCATCGCCCAGGTGACAAACGGGAGGATTCCCCTCTCACCTGCAGTTAGCGCGGCGTTCAAACTGCGCCCGAGGCTCGACTTCAGAGGTGACGCGACGCGCTGATCCGGCATAGCGAGGCGTAAAGAGGAACAGCTACCAAAGATTCTCAGGAAACAGAGTGAACCGTCTTCCAGGGAAAAGCATTTTCCTCTTCGGAGGAAGTCATTGATGGCAGAAGCAACATGAAAATCTAGCAGTTTTGCAACTCTAGTGGAAAGTTTGCCCAATTGTCTTCTAAAAAAAGTTCAAACTCAGACAGAGATGAACAGAAGCTTTCAAATTGTGCAAAAGTTTCAGTTTTGTTGTAATTTGATCAGTGAATCTTTTTCTACAGGCTTGGAGTGCATAAAGGTTTTGCATGAAGGCCGGATTTACTTGTCTCTCACTTGAGCTCTGGATTACTGCAGCTCCTCCAGAGTTACAATGGCTGTCCTAGTGAGCAAAGATCTGATTTTAACATGGAGGAAAACCTTAGTAAGACACCGAATCAATGTTCTGTCTATTTGATGTTTACACCAAGCAGATCCATTTGACGTTTTCACACCTGATAGTCCAGTAGATTCAGTTCGACTGGAAACCAAAATTGCAACATTTGTTACATTTTCAGTTCACTTTCACACCAAACTGTGTCAAACAAACCAGCCCCTTCGCCGGTGGTGGCGCTGCACCAAGAGCTAAACAAATATGGAGTGGCGTCAGATTTTAGGGGTTGTAGGATTTCTCTTTAGTCTCCAGCTAGCGCTAGTCTCTCATGTTCGTTTTGGTTGTATTTACCCAGAATGCAACGCTCTGTACTCCGCTACCTGCTTTTGGAGTGGCCTCCAGTCAGCTTGTCATTCTGAAACGTAGATTTTTAAGCAGACTAAAGTTCAAATGCACATTCACACCTCAACAATAAAATTAGACTTTTTAGGCCAGTGTTTCTCAACCCCGGTCCTCACCGCCCCCCTGTCCTGCATGTTTTAGGTATTTCCCTTCTGCCACACACCTGGATTGTATCTCTGGGTGATTAACAGGCTTTCACAGCACTTGATGGTCATGCAATCATTTGTATCAGCTGTTCTGGAATAGAGGCACATCTAAAACATGCAGAGCAGGGGGATGCGAGGACCAGAGTTGAGAAACACTGTTCTAGGCAAACGAACTAGAGTTCCACTAAAGCTGAATTAACTTAGCTGGTGTGAACGCACCATTAAAGTGATTTAAGCTTCGACTTGTCAGAAAACATAAACCGACACTTAAAGACAGTTCCACTGAATTCAGAACGGACGAATTTCCCTTTTTACAGTTCTGATCATGTGGTAAAAATACCAACGGGCAAATAAAGACTTTGTAAGAGAACAGTGAGAAAATGTATATTATTTGAACAGAACAGGCGAGTGGAAACCACACACCTTTTAATCCAACGTGTATTTTCAGCTGTAGGGTGTACATTTCTGGAAATCACCAGAAAAAGCTCGGCTTCTTCAGTAGATTTTTTTTTAGAGATGACGCAGCACCTGCAGGATCTCCCAGGCATGTGAGAAACACCAATAAAGTTGAAATCGTAAATGATAGACATTGATTCACTCAGCAATAAAACAAAGCATCATCTACGCATTTGGTTACAGTGCAATTCTGCGGCTTACCTGGTTAACGCTTTCAGATTTTAATCAAGAGGAAAGGAGACCAACCTGCTAGACCCAGCCTACATTTAGATTTCTAATCGACGTCTAAAATCAAAGATGATGAAACAACCTGTCACCTAAAATAAAAATCACTGGGATCTTTAGGCAGGTTTACAATCGTTCAATAATGTTTTTTTTTCATGAATTGAACATAACGTATTAAGATATTCAAAGCTAGAACATTGTAGTCGTCTCTATTAACTAATAAGGTGACTTCTATAAAGACTTTGTTACACTGGATTTTATGTGGGGTTACCAGAATAAAGGGGTTTGCATATAAATGCATGCCACACTTTTAAAATGTTTAATTGTGAAAACATTTTGAATTCCTGTACCTTTACTTTTTATCCAGAACTATCAAACTTTCTGTTGAAACTTTACTTGAGAGTAAAGTACATCGAAGGTCGTTTTTATTTGACTTCTTTAATCACTTCTTTTTGACACCAATGAAAATGTCTCCAGTAACTATTCGGCTCGTTTGCGTTGGTTTCTTTGAATTGCTGGAGCTGCTTTTGTGCTAACAAAGTTTCAGCGAACGCGTGCGTCTCCAGATTCTCAGAACATCCAAGGTAAGGCTATGTCTTTAGTGCTGGATATTTCCAGGTAAAATCTAAAGCAGCTTTAAAGTGAAGGAAAAAAAAAAAAGGGCCTGACGAAGAGCAGAGTTTTACTAAAACAAGAGACTGGAGCAAAAACATGTCATGCTATTATTGATTAACCCTTGTTTTTCTTTTGCCGTCGTGCTTTTCGGACAAATGAGCAAACTTTTCTTCGCTCTTGCAGCTGATAAAATCTCTGTTATCGTTCAAGGTAAATGCAAAGTTCAAAGGATGTCAGAGCTGTTTGCAAACCTTTGGGTGTAGAAATTAGCTTTGCAGCAATCAGTATTTCTTTTATTTGGAACTTATCTTCATTTCTGCTGATAAACTGAAGCTGATTTATTAGTGTCGGAGGGTTTCGGTCGACCCTCTTTTCCCCCGGTTTTAATTCCCGTCGGCTGTAACACAGGGAGGTTTCCATCTGAGACGAACATTTGAGCAATAACAGTCAATCAGCTGGGGCATGTCTTTGTAACTGCACACAGTTTGTGTAGGTGTGTTTTGTGTTAAACAGGCTTATAAAACTATTACTACATTCCATATGTGTGTTTGCTTGTTTCTTCATGTCTCATCTTTAACCACACCCATGCAGGTTTTTTTTGGGAACAACGATATGTTCATGTCACTGCGACCTTTGAAGCAGAAACGGTACTGTCTGTGAAGTTCTTATGTGCTGGACCGGTGCCTGGTGAGAAGTATTCACGCTCTGTCACGCTGCAGCCGTAAAATTAAATGCATTTTGTCTGGATTTTATGTGATGGAATAACTCAAGGCAGTGGAAAACTGAGAAGTGGAAGGGAAATGATACATGATGCTTTAACTCTTTTGTTTACAAATTGAAATCTAAAAAGTGTTATTTATATTCGGGTCTTAAAATAAAATCCATAAATAAGAAGAGAGAAGGATGACGGCTGCCAAAGACGAGGTTTTTTTAATTTTTAACAAAAAGGAAGTGTTTATGTGACTGGCGGTACTTTTAAACACCGTTACACTCAAATTCAACATATTGTAGGAAGAAAATTTGAAAACTTGGTATTTCAACAGGTGTTTCTGATTTGGAAAAGTTTCAGAACAACTCATTTAAGTTTTATCAAAAGGGCGAGACCCCCACCATCATAGTTTCTATCCTCTTCTTTTCATAATCTATATTAGCAGTTTAGATAAAAATGTCCATTTCAGTTTTATGCTGATGACATGTCTTATAGTCTCACTAAAAGTTGCTTTTGAAGCAGCTTTTGATGTGGTTCAGTCCAATTTGGGTGATCTAAAGCTCAGAAATCTAAAGTAATGTTGATTATAAGAGCATATCTGAATCACAGCTGATGCAGCCCATTATTATGTCTGCAGGCTCTCAGATTGAGATTGTGTCTCAGTATAAACACTGAGGTTTTAGTTTTTATGCTGGGCTTTGTTCCCCACATTCAACAGCTTGTAAAAGAAAAAAACAAAAAAAAGAAAAACATCTGAAGCAGAATTTGGGTTTTTATTTCAGAACTGGACCACCATATCCGTGGTTTTGTGATTTATAATCGTCGGTCAGCTGCAGGAACAAGATGGCCATGCCTCACCATGCAGTTGTATGCTTATTTGTTCGACTTAAAATCAGAAATAGAGCATGATTTGTGTTTTTTTTTTTTGTTTGTTTTTTTGCACATGATTTTATGTCGTGGAAGCAGTAACTTTCTAAAAATAACATCCATACACGTGTAGGTATAAAGGTTCACAAAATACAGAAAAATAAGTGAAAAAATGTAAGACTTTTATCTTTTTAACAATCCCTGCATTGTGTACAACTCAAGGTAATAAAACAGCAATAAAAGCCAGGAGAAGTGTTTCTTCCTGAGTGCATCTTTGCTGTAAAACGTTGCCTGAAACATCACAAGTGTTTTAAGGAGCGTGTCATAAAAGCTGAAATATGCACTTCTATTTACATAGTGAGAAAATTATAAGAGGACTGGCTACATTTTGTCTGCACGTTTAACAAAGCACAGTCTGTACTGCACCTTTCTGCCGCTTTGTAATTATTTACCATTCACGAGGAGCATCAAGTCCTGCAGGTAAAGCCGCTCAGTGAGTCGGATTTTCTCACAGTCAGAAAACCACACGGAATTCCTTTCAGTCCGCAAACTGTGATGTTATTTTTAAGCTCTGTTTCATGTAACCTGCGACTCAACTTGTTTGTGGAGGAAACTGGGCCAGCTTCAGTTATTTGTTGGCTTTGGTGCAAGAAGCAATTTGCTCAGCTTGTTTCTCATATTCACTTGACAGTGAAGCATTTCTGAAGGGGATGCTTGCTCTAAAATTGAGGATTTTGAGAGAGGAGGATCTAGTGGAAGTGCAGCTCTGGGTTCTAGCTTCGACACACTCGCTCAGGCACACGCACACACCATGCACCTGTGCAGGATTGTGCTGAAAAGTGCTGATAGCCGGGTGAAAGAACTTGACATTTGCTTTCCTAATCACCTGCGACACCTCCGTTTTGTTTGAGCAGAGCGAGAAGTATCACAGAGCTCAACAAAGGGCCCATTTTCTTCCTCAACCTGTTTGTCCAAGCCTGTTTTTTTTTTTTTTTGTTTTTTTTGCTGGCTCCCTGAAACCACAAGCTCTTTATTTTATCCCCTAATGTTAGCTTTTAAATCCACATCAGTACTCTCATTTGGTCTGAGGTGGTAAATATTTCTGCAGACAATACGCGCACATGCAAACACACACGCACACCTGAAAAACAGACTTTTACCCACTTCCACCGCACATGTGCTCACGTTTCCTCCTCATATTCTCAATTTGAGCTGGAACGGTTTCACTTGGTCCTCCTGGCCTCATTATGAGGATTTTAAAACCCAGATCACACCTCTATGAACCTGCAGTACAAAAACACGCCCTTTTTCAAGCTTTACAGTATGACTGATGGTAGTTGAATAGTTCTTGTTGAAATAAATTTGAAAAAAGTCAAATATGATGGTGGATGATGTTATCCTTGACATGCAGAGGCAAACACAACTCACTGCACATGGGTTTGCGCAATTTATATCCAGAAATATGAACTAGAGTGGAGATATTGTACTAGAACTGGGCAGGAAATGAGGAAAGAAACCGAATAATACCTTCAAAACTGTTTGACTCAAATGTTCCAGTTTTTATAGTTTTTGTAGATGATATTAAAACCAGCAGGAGGAAACATTTTCTCCTCCATCAGGCCTCCTTCCCATGACCCTAATCTTTAGCTCCCTCCAGAGATTCTCTATCACACAAGCGTCAAACTCCAGTCCTCAAGGGCCGCTGTGCTGCAACCTTTAGATGTGCCTCTGCTGCACCACACCTGAATAGAATAATTAGGTCATCAGCAAGGCTCTGGAGAACTTATCTACACAGGAAGAAGGTAATTAAGCCATTTCATTCCAGTGTTTTGTACCTGTGGCACATGTAAAAACTGCAGGACAGCGGCCATTGAGGACTGGAGTTTCACACTGCTGCTCTATCAGATTTGAGCCGGTACTTTTGGTGGGTCACTCCAAAACGTTCATATAAATTAAAGCTTACTTTAAGCTTAATCCTGGTATTAAATAAATTTGGGATTATCTACCTAACCTCAAAACAGCCACTTGTAAACACTGGAAGGATGTTAAAGCAGACAACAACAATTAAAACATCAGTTTTTCTTCAGAGCGATAATAGCGACGTTTAATTGACCAGACCAGACATTTTTTTGACCAGATCAGACAATGGTGAATCTTTTCTTTAGCATCAGATTTACTTAGACACTGTATATTCATTTGTCTAAATCTGAGAAACAGAAAAATACATAAACAATAAAATCCCCAACTTTGATTAAAGCTTTCATTGGACAATAATGTTATGACTGAACCAAATACCAAGTCAATAATTAACTCTAATCTAATTTAAACCCAACAAGCGGGAGACATATTTAGTCTTTCTGGATGTTAAACACCAGCTCAAGCTCAGGCAAAGAAATGTGAAGAGAAAACAGTTTAAATCAGGATCTCTTTACCAATAAAGAATAAAAACTTAAACATACAGGCTATTCAAACCTGGACTTAATGATTGTAGACGGATTACTGGTTCTTGAAGACACAGTTTATAATGTGTTTAAACATCTTAGTTCACCCAAATCTTGTCCAGCCTTGTTTTCATGATCTAAACATGTTCTACTCCTGAGAGCTGGATGCAACTTTACACGCCTATTTTTACTTCTTTTCTCCATGACAAGTGGAAAATAAAATGTTTTAATCATTATAATTCACCAGAAAAGGCAGTTTTTTTCTTTGCTTTTGTAAACAAATCTTAATTATTTATACCTTTGCTCTCATTGCCTTTGAATGTGCCGAAGAACTTAGATGTCTGTCAGCAGAGACTAAACATGAATGAGACTTGCTGTCTGAGTCTATTCACTTTTCAACGAGATGTTAATTGCAGTCGCTTTAAACAGTATTAGGGGCCTGTTAGGCTTTCTGCAGCTAATGAACTCCTTCTGTCATCCATCTGTGCCTTGTTTTGTGTCAGTCTGTTATTATGTATGCAAACAGGAAGCAAAAAAGGACAAAAATCAAATGCTAACTCTTGTAAATGTTGTAACGTCTGGGGACAAATACATGGGATGATATAATTTCAGCATTGGGGTATTTGAGAGAAAAGGACTCAGATTTTATTCTGGTTCACTCAACACCTCAGCCGTCTTCACCCTCCTCCTCCCAAACCGTCTCAGGTTGCCTGCAGTCAGGTATGATGCCCTGAGGCCTCTGCTGAAATCCCCAGCCCAGACGTCTGCACCGCTCTGGTCGGCTCATAGGGACCCCCGCTGCATTAGTCCCCCATCTTTAATGGGGCCCCTGCATTGTGACAGGGCTCTTGCTTTGTGTGGAGGCTGTTGGACGACCGTCCTGACTGAATGCTGAGGCTCGGCTGTGTGGCCGTCGGGCTCCCAGCAGCTCCTGTGAGGTCTCATTGACCCTTTGAATGGGGTCACCCCACCAGGATACCAAAGAAAACTCAACCAAACTGAGGAATGTGGGAGAAATGTTGCTTCTTTGACCAACAGATCTTTTTATTTTAATCTCTGATAAAGCTGGTTATTTCACTCCTCGACCATTCTCTACTGTCAGTATTGGTATTTTCCATCAGTCACGGGATGCTTCATGTCCATCATGGGAACATTTCATACCCAACTTGACATCAATGGTTTATATCAATGTTTCTAGGATACTTGTCCTCCACTCAATGGAAATGCTTTTCTGTGACTCCAATCAATCTCAAGTGGATCTTCAAGAGTGATTCTGATTTATTCAATATCTCAATATTTCTCTCTCTTTGCACTTTAGTTCTTGTGAAGTACAAATTGTCCTGACCTGAGCTGCGTCATTGCCACCTCGAGGAAAATAACAAATATACGTGTCCTGGATGAGTATGGCATACTCTCTTTGTACACGGATGTCAGATTTTCCACGTTCTCAGTCAGAAAAGCTCCAAGTGTGTTCCCTGAACTGAAATCAGAGTTGGAGCTCACCAACTCTGATTTCAGCATCCAAGTATGGCGCAAATATAAAGAAGGGATTACGCAGTTCCTGTACCAGCTAGTTTTGCTGCTACTAGCTAAAACCAAGATGCCTTGAAGAGAGCTTTTTGGGTTGATGTTTGTTTTTGTTTTTCTTCATTTTGGGTTATGAGTAACAAATAAAAACAATTAGACACCAGAAATAAATGATTTATAAGCGCTACGAGCATGAAGCTAATCATTAGCCACTAACAAATTAAGCTAGCATTTGCTAGCTTACTTCCCATCTCTGCTGTATTTTAGAGTTATTTCACACATCTATGTTGTTCAAATCTTAACTTCAAAGTTCTACACTTAATGTAGAACTTTGTAAAAAACAAAATAAATTCACATTTTTAGTACTTTTTTGTACTTTGGAAAAACAAACCATATATATATATCTATATCTATATAGATATATATAGATATATATTGTATTCGTAAACATGAACTAGTGCACTTGTTTACAAATTGTATGCAATATATTTAATCAGTGGAAGAAAATTAAAAGAATTTCAAAACCTTGTCTCATCTTGTACTTCCAAGCTGCTTTGTGTTGCCGTGTCTTGTAACCAGGAGAACTTCAGATGGTGTTTGTTGATTTGAGGGTTGATTACATCATCCTGTTTCATTTTCATTCCTTTTCCATATGTATGTTGTTCTTGGCATAAAGACCCAAAGCCATCAAATTATTTCCCAGGGCTGAATTGATAAACCCAGCTTTTAAAAAGGTTTCATAAATTGCACTGCATTAATGCACTGCACCAAAATATAAAATGTTGGTTCAATTTCAGATCTTGCATTTCTAACCTTCCGGCTGCTCAGAGCATTGCTGTGAGAGGAAAACAAGGAATCAGTTTAATCTAAGTTTGGACGCCACTTTAACTTCTGCAGGATGCGACAGTTAAAACTTCCAGTCAGCGTCAGCCTCTGTTTTGAATTCTTTCCCGCTCTCCTAATCAAAGACCAGGCCGCTATCAGATCAGGCCACATTTTAACGTCATTCAGTGAACCAACAAACGGGCTAAGCGTTCTCTCTCATCACCCTTTAGTGAAGAGGAGAACAACTGTGATGCTAATTTTGTTTGTTTCTATTTCTGGAGAACTTTAAAGTGATGCTCCGCGTTAATGTTAATGAGTAAACTTTAAAGGTGATTACAGATACTAATCTCAGAGCTGTTTTGTCTCATGAGTGTCTCTTCTAAGTAAAAACACGTTTCTGAAAAAAACTAATGAAACATATATTCTAGAGATGCTGCAATCACATTTTTGGGGGCTTGATCCAACCTAAACATGAATATCTACCATTATTTACCAATCTGGAAAGGTTTTACTTGGCAATTTATTGCTGTTTTAAATTATGGAGTAGCATAAGATAAACTGTCAGCTTTACTGCAGCATTTTTGCCCATGTCTTCAGCTATAATTGAACTTGCGAGACTGATAATTACACGTCTTTTTTACGTCCTTGTTAGCTGCAGAGCTGCTAACTCTAAACTACAGGCTATGAGGAGGGAGTGCAAGATTATCAAATGTGACTGTAGTTGCTCCTTTTAACCGTGTAATTTTTGAAGGGGAAAACTTTGATAGAAGGATTTAAAATCCTCCAACATCCAGGAAGAAAAATATTTGGCAATGACCTGACAAATCTTTCTGTAATGAATTCATAAACAAACTCTTTATGCAATGAGAAAATCTCATACAGATGTATAATAAACATGTTTAGTTATTAGTAAAAGTCAAAAACGCATAAGTGACAGTTCTAACCTGGTTTTATTAGCGGTTAGCACAGTTAGCATTTCTAACTATAAAAGATGCATTTTTTCTAAACTGTAAGATTCTTCGTTGAGTCAAAGTCTTCCAAAGAGCTGCCAACATTTGTAAATTTAATATGTTTCACTACAGATCGACGTTAAATGCTCAAAACGAAAAAATAAACAACTTTCTGTAATCTAGTTAGCCTTTTATCGTTTACTGAAGCTCATTCTAGCTCCTCTATAAAGCTGCAAGCTGGGTGATCATTTTTTTGTTTCTCGAGAAACTTTTCTTATCATAAATATTCTGATTTGTAGATTTATGTTAGATAAGTTAATCTAGATAAAATAAAACCTGACAGTACCACTGATTGTTTTTCCTTTTGCTATTTTCACCAGTTTTTTTTTTCCATTAAAGCATCAACAAATGTCAATGTTCCTGGGCGCAGTTTGCTACCAATCATGGGTTTTTTATGTGACTGTTGTCCTGAAGAACATTTTAAAATGTTGTTCAAGAGTATTTGTCTGTGGGGCTATGGTTGTGGTTGCCTTAAAAGAAGTAATCAGGGTTTCCCTCGGTGTATTATAAGCCTGGCGGGCCACCAGGCTTAACATTGTTAATTTATTTTAATGATTGCCTTTTTTAAAGACCTTATAGTTGGTGTTTAGGTATTAATCTTCCATTCTGCCAATAACGCATAACTATCAAGTGATATTTTCAAATTTCAATTTTGGAAAGCCAAATCAATCAATCAATCAATCAATCCATCAATCCATCAATCCATCCATCCATCCATCCATCCATCCATCCATCCATCCATCCATCCATCCATCCATCCATCCATCCATCCATCCATCCTCCCTCTAGCAGCTTCAGAAGGGAGGCCCAGACTTCCCTCTCCCCAGCCATTTCTTCCAGCTCCTCCGGGGGAACCCCAAGGCGTTCCCAGGCCAGCTGAGAGACATAGTCCCTTCAACGTGTCCTGGGTCTTCCCCGGGGCCTCCTCCCGGTGGGACGTACCCAGGACACCTCACCAGGGAGGCGTCCAGGAGGCATCCTGACCAGATGCCTGAGTCACCTCAACTGGCTCCTCTCGACATGGAGGAGCAGCGGCTCTATTCTGAGTCCCTCCCGGATGACCGAGCTTCTCACCCTATCTCTAAGGGAGAGCCCAGCCACCCTGCGGAGGAAACCCATTTCGGCCGCTTGTATCCGGGACCTCGTTCTTTCGGTCATGACCCAAAGCTCATGACCATAGATGAGGGTGGGAACGTAGATCGACCAGTAAATCGAGAGCTTCGATTTTTGACTCAGCTTTCCCTTCACCACGACGGATCGGTACAGCGCCCGCTTCACAGCAGACGCTACCCCAATCCCGCTCCCTTCTTCCCTCATTCGTGAACAAGATCCCCAGATACTTAAACTCCTCCACTTGAGGCAGGAAAGCCAAATTCTCACCTTTAATTTCTAAAGTTTCCAGATCTGACATTTATGAACCATTTGGATTAAATTCCTTAAAGACGCCTTACCTATTAACTCTGCACACTGTAACATTTAAAACTTGATTCCTATTTGGGCTCAGGTCAACAAGCGGATTAGATGTATTTAAAAAGAAGAAAGTGTATATATCAGCTTTTGGAAAAACAGTAGTTCTTAGGCAACCTTATACTGACGGTCACACAGATAAACCTGAGGTTGCTTCTGCTGATCGGGTCTCATGTTTCTGCAGCTCACAGTGGATCTCAGCGGATAATAATGGAGACTGAGCCCGACACCATTGTGCCCCTGCATTGTGTTACATGGGAATGAGGACGGCAGGAAACCTTCCTTTTGTTGAGCTCTTAATATTTTGTATTATCACTGCAGCAATGGCGCATCGGCGGGTACAAACCCAGAGCGCACACACTCACACACGCACACACGTCTCCATCATGTGCAAGAGAGGGAGCTTTGCCACTTCAAAGCCTTCAGTGTGTGCACAAAGCAAATGGCAGGAGGAGGAAAATTAGAGGGGGGACACGGGTGCTTCTTCAGAGGGACAGGAAGCAAATCGGAAGAGCCTTTAATCTCCCACCACCCGGCCAAATCGAACACCCAGGCGAGATGACGTCTGTGGCCATAAATTCGCCAAGCATATAAAAATCATTGCTGTCCCAGATCAAGTTGTCCCAGATCAAGTCACAGGTTGTATTTCACCGTATTCTTGGTGTCTCTATGACCAGCTTTGTGTAGGTATTACATTTCTAATCTGCAGTGACAATAAAAAAAGGCGTCCAGGATATTATCCTAGTCTACTATAACAAGATAAAGCTACTGTTCTGAGAGGGAAAATTAATTAAAGGTGACCTATTATGCTTTCTTGAACTGGTTAAAACATGTTCACTACATTTGTTGCACAAAATCATTCTTAAGATTATAGTCTCCTCAGTTCTTCTTCTTTTGAGCTCCTTTCAGAAGGTGCCATTTTAAATCACTTTAAACTGAGATAAGCTGCTGCTGGCCACATCACCCAACGATTACACTCACGTGAAAATGGCTGCCAACAGATATGAAATTATACAACTGTACATCTTTGAAAAGCAGAAGTAGAGCCTTCTGCACAAACAACAAGAAAAGCTTCTTGCTGAAGTCATATTGGACTTCAGCAGGAAGCTGTACACTAACTCTTCAGATGGATTCCCTGTCGTTTCTGGTGTTTTAAAACATCTCAGCTTACTTTTATGTTCAAGACTCTGCAAATGTGTCTCGCATAACAAGTCTCCCTTAAGAATAAATTCAATGTTTTTTTTCTCCATCAAAGCAAATGGAAGAAGAAAAATGTCTCATGTGAGCTGTAACCCTTTAACCTGAGCCCCCACGTTCCTACAGCTCATCATCTCTCTCTTTTTTGTGACAACCTACAATTTTTTTAAGCAGCCCTGGAGATGTGCTGAAGATAAGCCATCCTGCTTAGTACAGCCTAGGATTTCTCGGCAGGTTTCCTGCAGGCGACGCGTTCCCGCGGGCTGCGGTTCTGGCGTAGCGGCGTCGTATTTCAAAGATGCTGTCGGACATGCATGAGGGGGGCCTTGAACACGTCTTGTAATTAGCAGCAGAGAAATAATCCAGAAGGAAGTTTCATAAACAGATGATGGTTTCAGTCGTGATTCTGAGGTGAAGTGTGACTTTTCTGGGGGGGGTTAAGCTAAAGGAGACATCCACAAGACCATGAAAGGCAGTCGTTGAAGTGATTAGTGGCCACAGCTTTTTGGTGAAGTCACACTCTTTAATTACTGAAAACACCAATGGAGGTAAATGCTCCATCATCTGATAGCATCTGGAGTTAAACACCCACCTCCTCCTCTGATCAACATTAAACACACTAAACGCCAGTAATGAAGCTTCAACACTCACAAAAGAACAACATTTTAATTGTTGGGGAAAATATCATCTTTATTTTATTGAATTCAATGTAGCGAGTACTTCTCAATTATTTTGATATCACCAATAGGTTAACTTATTTTAGTAATTACATTTCCACAGAGTGAAATTTTATCAGATAATATGATTTTTATGTCTTACAGTGAATGATAACCTAAAATTAGAGTTTAGTTGCATTTACTTGAGTAACTTCTTGGGGGAAAAAATACTTTTAGGAGTTTCTTTACTAAGCTGTACTTTTTGCTTTACTTGAGTAATTTTAAAATGAAGTATCACGATTCTTACTTAAGAAACATTTCTGGATTCTCTACCCATTCTGAGTAACTTTATTAAATGAAGAACAAACATGTTTTAACCAAAAATTCACCAACAAAACTGGAGTTGTGTCGGTGAAAAGTTAAAGTTTCGTAAATTTTATATTAAGAGAAATTGATCTGGAAAAAATATTTATTTTCTTTATTTTTTTATTTGGTACTATGTTATTTATATGAATTATTTTCATTTTGGCCATTAAAGTAACAACATTTCCACATAAATTATATTTTGATCTGTCTGGTTATGAAACTTTAAAATATTAAATGATTAGCTGCTAAGTACTTGAGTACCATTTTTACCAATACGTTTGACTCTTACTGGAGTAATTTATGAGATGGCTACTTTTTTACTTTTACTTGAGTAAAAATATGTTGAAGTAATGCTACTTTTACATTTTAGGCACCATCTCTGCCTAAAATTCAATATCCCAGAAAAGCAGAATATCACACCAGTAAAAACCTATTTTAAATCCAGAAATGTTGTGTTATACTCTGCTTGTGCACCTTTTTCAGCCACACTTTTTCCTTCCACTTAACTTTAGATGAACTACATTTGCACACGTGTAAAAGTAGCTATGTTTGAAGACACTTTTAAGTTATTTAACTTATTGAAATGTATTTTATTCTGAAAGCAGTCCACTGACACCCACCTCTTCCTTTCATGACTGATATCTTAATTGATTTTGTGGCTCATGTGAGATTTATTATCTCCTGCTGATTAACATTTTGTCAACCTTAAATTTGGAAGAGCACACTTACTCATCCAGCAGCTGCCTCCTTTCATGTGGTGTGAATCAGTCGTATTTGTTTGCTTAGTTTACTGTACAAAGAAGAAAATGCATCATGCAGAGTAAATACTGAGTTTGTTAGAGTTACAACACCATTTGAGTAAGAAGGCAGGTGAAATGTCCAGGTGGAGATCCTCAGGCAGGTCATTCCAGAGCCAACAGGAATGCCACCTTTGAACTTTGACCTC